>NC_142200.1:39660433-39971147 GCF_049639895.1 Pseudopodoces humilis
AAAATGCAAAAAAGCACATCAGTTAAATACAGTTCATACCTTGGGGGAGGAAAATAAGGTTTGTATTATCACTGTCTTTTTATCTCTTACAGTAGCAGGCTATCAAATAATACAGAGGCAAACTTAGCATGTAAAACAAAGAACTTGTGTTCTTTAATGTACTGAGATTTTAATTGTTTCAGGACCAGATTCTACCACTATTATAATATATAGCATACTGTTAGCAGAAAACATTTTTACTTTTCTCACTTAGAATTCCCTGAACATTTTCTTGCCACTGAAAGTCTCAACACACTCAAAGAAGAAAGGCTATGTGAGGTATAACCCTCACACTTGTGTGCTGCTCCATTGATTTCAAGCTGTTATTTTACCTGAGAAGTCACAGACTTTAGCAGAGTAATTTTCACTCTCTCTCATGCCTGTGTTTTTTCAATGTTTTTTTCATTTTCTTTTAATGTAATTGCATGAAAAAATTAGAGCTTGGGTAATACAGTTAAAGGCGTATGACCCCTATGACCCCTATGAAGATTTATAGTTTTTTACTGCCAAATAGTTGATTGTTTAGGTTTTTTATTTCTTTAGGTTAGTAAAAAATTGAGAATTGCCAAGAATTAAAATGAAACAAACATAGAACAATATAATGGTTTGGGTTGGAAGGGAACTTAATTGGACTCAGTCCAACTTCCCTGCTATGGGCAGACACACTTCCCACTAAGACCAGGTTACTCAGAGCCCCATTCGTGATGGTTCTGAGCAGTTCAGGGCATCCACAGCTTCTCTGGGCAACTTCTTCCTGTATCTCACCCTGATATAATCTTTCACATGATTTAAAGGGTGGAGATTTAGGCACTCATGCAGATCTTTTGGAGTACAGAATGTTCAGTCCTGTAGTTGCATGCAAGAACGAGCTGGCTTTAGCAAGATCTTCCACTACTACCAGTATGCACTAAGGGGAAAAGAGTGTCTTTCAGCATTTGCTCAAGGCTTAACACAAGTTTACTCATCCTTGTCTTGCACATGAAGATAGATGCATTAGGCCAAATTAAAAAAAATGAGAGAGATCATAAACCTATTTCTTATCACAACAGTAAGACAATTTTTACAAGAGACCAAATGCCCACCTAAGGCTGCTGAAACTATCAGAAGCTTTTTAACTTGGCATACCTTAAACATGACAAATCAGTACAATCTTCATCTGGTTATTATACCCTTTAATTAGGTATAAAGTCACTGCAAAGTTTGGCCTGCCGAGTTATGTCTTTTGAGAGCTCCATCTGGGCTTGATCAGTTAAAAAGCTCAATGTAATGGTCTAGTGCACCAAGAGACTGTAATGGTCCTGATGGGAGTCCACTCACAAGCCCTGCCTGCGGCTTGAGAAGATTCATTTAGCCTCAGGTTGCTCTATCCTATAGGTGCTACCTCCCTGGTGTTACCACACTGGTGCTCTGGCTTGTTGCCTTGCTTTTGTTCTATGATCTCGCCATAAACTGTTGCTATTACCACTCTCCTTTGCTTATCCAGCTCAAGTGTGACCAGACTGTGCCCTGGCAGTGAGAGCACTACTCATCCTGCTGCTCTCAGCTCTTTGTTCCCCTTTAGCTTTGGAGTCCTTTTCTTGCTGCTGACTGGTACTCAGTGGCCACTGTTCCTGTCAAAATGAATCTCTCTTAAAAGTGAGGCCCCTGAAAGTATTCAGCATATCATGCAAACAGCTGTGCATGGAACAGCTCAAATCTACCACTCACTATGAGCATACTCAGTTACGAGATTTGCCTTCAGTATCTTGCATTCTTCTCCCACATTAGCCACTCCTTTCCAAAATGCACTAGTAACTCTTCCTCCAACGTGCAAATGCACTCGCAGGATGCTCTGCCTGGAAGGGGCTACAACAACTTGAACAATGCCCTATTTGCAAAGCTACCAGTGGTAAATAAAGAAGGGGGCATCACGCTGCTTTTGGTGTTGAACAAAGCTGAAACCAGTCTGAATCATCAATCCCAAAATTAAGCATTCTGACAGTGAGATGAAGATATGATAGGACTTCAAAGTACCCAGATAAAGGAATAAACAAGTGATACTACCAACAAGTTATCTAAAGCTACTGAACTGACACAGCCGGCCTGGAGACTGACAGACACCCAGTCACTCTGTACTATAAAAGCCCAGTCCTGAATTTTAGCAGGAGAGTCTTCTAACACATGCCTTCTTGAAGTATACGTGTGGAGGTTCCTCCCATGAGTGGAGATGTCCTTCAAGTTTACTTCTCCAGGCTTAGCAAAACAGATTTGCCCACAGTCATGGGGCAAGTTGATGTGTGATTTACTCACCCACAGTTGGTGTGGGTGAGTAACATTAATCTCTACTTAATAATTGTTTCTGCTAGCTTTAATACACACACGTGCTTTAATATAATTGCTTCAACATTGTTTTATAATGCACTATATTATAATAGTTGCTATAGCTTCTGCACTGTCTAGTAAATAATTCTGACTAAATCTTTTTGTGTAATTGTTATAATAAACCATACATATTTATATAAATATATCTGGTCTGTCATCCTTAATCTTGCAGGACAAAGCTCAATTACACATATTATGTCCTTTAGACATAAACGGTTGAAAAATCTGGGACTAAGATTGGATCCAGTCACACCCAGGCTCCTCTCTAAGGGATCTAGAGAGCAAAGGGGTTCTTTCTGTATCCTGTGACTCAACAGTAGGGCTTCTTTAATAAACTTTAGATGAAGGTCCCACTGCCCATAACAAAGAGTCTAGCTGTGATTCAATATATATGCCTTTGTATGAGAACAGCTGAAGGCAGAAAAGATCTTGCCATTAGTGCTAGGGGAAACAGCTGGAGCAATGGCCAGAGAGCTTCATGTAGCCAAAAAGAGAAATGCATATTGTTCCCCATAGCCATAGTCAATTAATTTATTTCAATGATGGTATCTTACCTAGCTAACATCTCAAAATACCTTGCCTTTCCTCACAACTGGTCCAAGGGCCAGAGGATAAAATGGGAGAATATTCAGGCCATTTAATTCCTTTTACTGTAAAACTAAGCCTGTGGTTCTGCTTGGAACAGATCTGCTCTAGAGACACTTTGCAGTTCTCCTAACAATGAAGTTGCATCTGACTTACTAAATAATGTGCTCCTCAGACACAGTTATGAAGTTTCACTTTTAGTGCCCTTGCCATCTGCACATATCTCAAAGACTCAGGAATAGCCAATTGCATCATCAAAAAGGCAAAAACAAGGAAAAAAAAAAAAGTGCTAAACCTCTGCCAAATTTGGAGAAAAATATCAATTTTTTTTTTTTTTTTTAAGCATCAGGAGGAGGCTAAATGAAAAGACTATGCTCTGTTAGAACACTGTTTTTTCAGGAGCAACCTGTATGCTGCATCTTAAGCACAAATCCTTTGGCAAGCCTGTGGGGCATAATGTAATATTTGTCAATGTCTCAGAAAAATTATTTCAACTATAGGATATTATATAATTTGAACTTCATTAATATTAATATATTTTAATATTTATAAAATAAATTACTTTTTCCTTGTCTTTCTGGTAGTCTGTTGTATGTATGTCTCTTGTATTGTATGAAAGGATGCTTTCATACAATAAAAAAAGAAGTTTGTCTCAAACAACTCAATCCTACTGATTAAGAGATTTAAATTCACTTAGAGGGAAAAAAATATATATAAACATAACCTTCTCACTTTGCCAAAATATTAAATGTGTTAGAAATGTAGAAATGGAACTAGAAGCATTTTTTGACACATTTACAAGATGCAGATAGCTTTCATCATCTTTCCTACTCAAAGATTGCATGTAAGAAAGAGTACTTGGAGACTATTAGGTATCTGGTAATCAGTTGATCTTAAAAGCCTCTGAAATTATGGAATGTAGACCAGCTGACTATCAGTAACAGGACTAGTGTACACTGTATACACTAATACACCTCAGGGTATCATCAGCTCAAATACAGAAGAGAGGCTCCACAAGTAAAATTTTAATTCATGCAAATTAAATTACATATTGTTCCATATTTGATTAACAAAATCAGGCAAAAATAAAGTGAAAACATTTATTATTTTCAGAATAGTATTTCTGCTATTTATTTGCTATAAATACAGCAACTTCCTTTAAATATGACTCATCCAAGGGAAACTCAGACTGTCTTTAAAGTATTAACCATGGTGGCATATAATTTTTCTTGGTTTGAAGGACTGTGTTCCTTCTAAAAAAAGGATGTTATAAATTTAGAAAAACACCCTATTGATTTAAGAAAAGGATGACATAAAGAGTATGTTGTTGACTCACTGTCAGCTACATCTAGAGACAAATCAACATATTTCCATGGAGAATGTCTCGTGCTTGCAGTTTACAATCGATAAGGAGGACAGAAGTGATAATATATGACACTTTCTGCTTACATATTCATTTGTATCCTAATATACCTCTGAGACAAGTTACAAATGGTTTAAAGCAGAAATACTGAAGGAAGACATTTCTTCTTCCATCACAGATCACGGAAAAAATAAAAAGTAATATACATGAAATCTACATAACTGACACTTGCTTAGTACCAAATTCTGAAAGATTTTTTAAGATTTGATTGTGTGACTAGATTTTGTAGTATGTCAGTCATTATCTAGATGTGCTCAGTTTGTTATATCTATGAGCAACATTTGGTTAAGCACTTGGCAGTGACTACTGGTCACTGGAACCCTTCTGTTGCTACAACCTCAAGCTTGTTCTTAACAGAAAAAAGGAAGGCGCACACAAGACATTGGAAGAGTAATCTGAAGAAGGCCAAACAGCTGATCATGAGAGACACATCCTTATGACCAGTATCTATGGCCACAGACTCCATTTGATTTCTTTCTCCATTTCATTCACTCATTTGCATCTTTAAGTTAAAATACAGGTTTCATTGTTTTGGTATTTTTTTTCTAGTATGTGCTTTCAATGTCTTAAAATCTGAACTGAGCTCAGCTTACATTCTGACAACTACGATACTTCCAGCTTTTACTTTTTACTTCTAGCCATGCTTTGCCCACTGCCAGAAGCTCTCCCAAAAACTGCTCCAGCGAGACTAAGAGTGCTAATACCACCCTAGCAGAGGATTTCATGGCAAGGAAAAAAAGCCTCATGCACTCTCCTAACCAAATGTATGCAGGCATATTACTTTTTGAAGATTATCACTGCTATTCCTGCCTACCCAGGGCATCAAAAGAAGATGCTTTTGCTACCATTGTATTACATTTCTTTCAACAAAGTCGATAAAAATTGTGACCACTTAAATGGGTTTTGAGAGGTGGGATGCACAGATAAGATTACAGGCATCCCAAATAAATACATGAATAACTCCGTCCAGAGGAGAATGATTGTGATCCACAGCATTAAAAACATTGTTCAATTGCTTAATGCAATTCATATTTGCAAAAAGTGTATTTCAAAATTTACAGTAATGAAAATCTCTATCCCTAAAAACTCAAAATGCCTTAGCAAGTTACAGTAACAAACTGCCTCTCTGAAGGGGGCTAGAGAGCAGAAAGAATGTGCAAATCTCAAAGGAAAACTGGCAAGTCTTAAAGACCAGTGGGAATACTCAATGAAGGAATCTGGCACATGGACAAGGTCTGTAGTAAAGGTTGATTTACTCCTTTTAAAGGCACTCTTTTCAATCACCTAGCTCTGGAGCTTTGGGAATTGTTGTTCTGATCTAAAGCTTGATTAGCATACAACCACTTTTA
The DNA here is from genome assembly GCF_049639895.1 of Pseudopodoces humilis. NCBI lineage: Eukaryota > Metazoa > Chordata > Aves > Passeriformes > Paridae > Pseudopodoces > Pseudopodoces humilis. The sequence goes on from NC_142200.1 coordinate 39,666,191, forward strand.
TCTAAGACAGTAATGTTGAGTTTGTTTATCCAGACTGCAGACTAACAAGGTCAAAGACGCAGAGACACTATACACTGCATATGTAGATCTTACCAGTTTTACAGGTGAAATCTTTCAAGTCTCACCTGTGAAAGCAACACTTTGTACAAATGTGACTAAAAAGCTTTCAGAGCCAGGCCACACCTCAAAGAAGTGCAGCTGCTGGTTCCAGATGCCCACATCAACAGCCTGGATGATGATTTGCGAGGCTGGTGTCTGGCCACTCATGGGGACTGCAGGTTACGCTCTGACCGGTCCATGACAGCTTAGCTAAGGATGTGTTCATCCTGTACATGCAACCTGAGGGACTCAGCTTGGGCTTGGCACTCTCCAGGGGATGACCCAGTTCCATTCCTGGAAACTTGAACATTACTTACCACAAATCTTTGGAAATGGCAGGATGAGTGCTGGGATACAGATGAGAGCCACAGAAGGTAAATTCGAACATCTGGGAGCAAAGAATGCAAAACCAGAACATTTTAAAAATATGAAAGGTAGGCCAAAAACCCAGAACAAATTAAACTGTTTCCAGAAGTTATTTCATTATTTTTTCCTTTATATTCCTTGTGTTGTTTTCAAGAACACAGTACTTTTACTCTCTAAGATAATACAGTAATGCAGGAAGACCAAGGCTACAAGACAGGGGAAGCCATTGCATCACTTCTCCATTTCAGGCTCTCTTCCTGAAACAAGCTATGCCAATGGAATGTGTGACACAGTGTGAAGTATGTGCTCACCGTATCCAACTGCCAGAAGTGGTATCTGTTGTAGAGAGAAGATGACAACATCTGAAAACTGAAGCTGCTACTTCTGTAGCACATCTTTTTTGTTCTACACCTGTAAAACCAACCAGTCAAAGTCTGCGAGGAAAGAAAATCTATCAAAAATAAAGGAAAAGAAAGAAGGTGATCAAAAGAAAAATTAAAAACACAGAGAAAGAGCTCAGTTGATGAAAGTTAATTGTCAGGAAGTTATCAATATGAGAGAGTATATAAAATAGACATAGGAAATCAACTATAATTTTAAAATGCTTTGTAATTAAACATGAAACAAAAGTATAGAATGAAATTTGTCTGGGGAAAGAAAATCTAATAAGATTGTGGAAACTACAGAAAAAAATAGTTATATGCAAAATGGATAAGAAAAAAAGTAGAATCAGAAAATGGATTGCTTCAAAATGACAGTGAGTTATAAATATTTTCTGAAAAGCTGTGTCAACATACAAATGTATGTACCACAGTGTGAAATAATAATTACAAATAGAGCTAAAGTGTAAGTCTCTAATATCCTTATCCTTGCATTGAATTTCCTCAGCTAAGCAACGAAGTAAAAATTATCTTTATTTGGTAGGGATAATCTAAGCCTTAAGGAATCCTACAAAACATTATACTGTCACAACTTTATATAAATTAGTTTGTATTGCAGAACATAAAAAAAATATTTTAAACAGTATCAGCTTAAGCTCCACCGAAATATTACAAATTTAAGCTTTATTAAGAAAATGGCACATATGTCTAAAAATAAATGTTGAATAGAAATACTTTAATACTTGTTTTATATGTTTTCTGTAGCATTTAAAAATATTTTAAAATGCTTATTCAACAACAGAACATAGAGTTGAAACTGATTCAAGTCAAAGTACCTTAAATGCAATGATATATAAATGGTTTTCCTTAATTAGAGCTATATAAAAAAATATAAGTAGTGCAAATGAAACATTATTTGTTAGCCTTGTGCCAACTGGATTGTATTCAGGGAATGTAATTTGTACCACTCTATTTAAGCTTTTTCCTAACAATTGCCATTGTTAGGAAGGCAAATATGTCTAAAGGACAACTTTTTCCTACATAAATAATAAATTAAATATGCCTAATAATATGCCTACTCAGTATCTATCTTTATTTGAAACAGTTTTCATTATAAATTGCTGTGTATATCAAATTTTCTGTTCATTATAGCAACAATTAAGTCTAAATACTTAACCTTAATGACCCCTGGTAGCAAATTTCAAATTTATCAAAAAAATGGCAGTCTTGAGTACTTATCTGTTAGATAACTGAATGTTATAACCTTCACCAGAAGCACAGAATGAAGATTCACTGGAGTTTTCCACATAGTTCAGACTTTATCTAGATCATGAAAAAAATAACAAAGCAGCAGGGCAAAATACCAAAAAAGTAAATTATGCTTATATCTGTAGATACAATAAAATAACTCCAAGCCTGCACAGAATAATGAAGTCTGTGGGGAATTTTAGCCTAGCCCATTGTTTTATGAGGCTGAAAAGATGCTCACTGTGATTCAGGTAAGAAGTGGGTTTCAGTATTTTAATTTCATTCAGTTAAGAAGTGGCAAATGTGGGTTTTGAACTCAGAAAGCTTACGGAGTTTTGATGGGCCTGTCACATAACACTTTAGCTTTTTTTGAGACTATTAACTTACATTCAAATGAAAACAAAAGTTGCCCAAATGATGCACATCTCGAATCTAAAATAATGTGACAATAAATATATTTCACGTCAAGATGCAGAAGTTACGTACTGTATCAGAAAATACACGCCTCACTTCTTTTTTGACAATGGATGGACAGGAGTTAGAACAGATTTGGAGAACCATACATGCTTGAGTAGAATTTTCTGCTAGACCTGAATGCTGAAACTTCTTTTCAGCTACAAAAGATGGCAGAATTGCCTTTGTAATTGTACATCTGTGTTCACAAATGGAAAAAATAGTATCAGTTCAAGCATGGTAATTTACAGAGGAAAAAAACTATCTTTAAAATTCTCTTAAAACTCAATGAGCAAAAACATGGCCATAACTTCTGTCCTGAGTACTGATTAAGTGCACCTTGTCTACATGCTGCTCAGGCACAAGAATATCTAGGATTTGATGAATAAAGAAGGAATTAAAACCAGGAAACCCTCACGCATGCAACATGCAGGAATATATACAGTAATATACACTTATTACATCTGACTAAAAATTCTTACTCGAAACAAAGCCAGTACCAACTCTTACAGTACTCAAAGCCAACAAAAATTATTCATTCACTGATGTAAGGCATATTTCAATGTAAATATTGAATTTATGTGCTTATTCTTCCTTCTATTTCTCTCATTCAAGGAGCCATCAGTTACATCACTAATAGGATGGCAATTTGTAGCACTATTTGAATCACTCAGTCCAACTGACAGAAGACTTAGAAATAAGTACCAACCTAACAGAAACTCTTCCCCTTAATATTGCCAATTATCTTCACTGCAGTTGTTGCTATCTACAACCATTTTCTGCTCCACGTACTAACTAATCCTGTCCCCCAACAGAGTAATACTCATTCCTGGCTTCCTACCAGCTACACTTTTATGTCCTTCAATTCTCAAGACTTTTAGCTAGAAATCCTGTTCCACCACTACTCAAACTTTGGCTAAAGCTCAAAACTTTATGCCTCTTAGGTGCATTTCATAAAACACTCAGTGCTTACAACACTCCAGATTAAATTGTCCTTGTAAATGTCTACAAGTTATCTAAATTAGTTTTATTATAAAAATACACTCTACATCTTCAGGTTTTCATATCCATTAGCCTGAAATCCTTAAATACTAAACCTTTTCCCTGATTGTTTGGTGAATATGAACTCGGTGTTCATGAAGTTTGAATGTCATCACTTTTCTGATACTGACCTCAGGCATTTCTCATTCCTTTCCACAAGGAAAACAGATTAGTCAAGTTGCTACAAGTCCTGACACCTGTGTAACTTAGTTACCACAAACACCAGCTGAGCCTACTTTTTCCACCGACTCTCCAAATCCCACATCATTCCTCCTTACTAAACCAAACCAGAGAAAATGCCTCAGAAATGTCACTTGAGACCAGCTCAGAATGACTCAACACTCTCCATCACTTTGGGCTTCAAGTCTGTACCGGGGCCCAAGGCTTTCCTTATTTATAGCCACTTATTTATGTCTATTTCCTTCTGCAATACTTCTTCCTTTCCCAAATTCATAGAACCATAGAATATCCTGAGCTGAAAAGGTTATAAAAGGATTACTAAAGTCAAACTCCCGGCCCTGCAAAGGACCACACCAAGAATCACACTATGCTGATTCGACAGTGTTGACTAAACACTTATGTCAGACTTAGCACCCTAACCACTTCCCTAGGGAGCCTGTCCCCGTTCTCAACAACCCTCAGGGCGAAGAATCTTTTCCTAATATCCAACCAAAACCTCCACATCTTCATGCCGTTCCCGCAGGCCCTTCAGTGGTCACCAGAAAGAAACGAAGTGCCACCCCTCCACTTCCCATGGTAGCTGCCGACTGCTGTGAGGTTCCCCCCAGTCTCTTCTCCAGGCTGAACAAGCCAAGCGACCTCAGCTGTTCCTCATGCGACATCCCCTCTAGACCTTTTACCATCTTTATAGCCCCCCTTCAGACATTTTCTGACATTTCTAACGAGTTCTCTGAGCTTTCCCCATGATCTTACTTCCTGTGGTTTTTCAAACTATCTTTCGGAGCATCGACAACACAGCCCGAAGCCCCTTCTCTCAGGGTGTGGGGGGAACTTTCTGGCTCCCCTTGAGAGAGGCCCTACAGATGGGTCCAGCAGAGCCGCCGCATCCCCTGAGAAAGGCGAGAACGCCACAAAGCGCGGAAGCCCGGGGAAAGCGGAGCTATTTCGGGCAGGCCCGGGGGCACCTTGCGCATGTTTTTAAATCCGGGCCTCAGGCGCGGAGGCGTGACCCCTGCTTCCACCCGCGGTGCCGCCGCCGCCACTGCCGCTCCTCCCCCCGCGGCTCGGCCCTTCCGCACGAGAACACGGTGCGGAATAACCAGAATAGACGGTCCTGCTGTCCATCCTCGGCGGCCCACGGGAGAGCAGGGGGCCGGGGACACGGGACTGCCAGCGCTTTCCAGCCGGCGGGGCGCGGGAAGGAGAGCGCGAGAGAGGAGGGAGTCAGCGCGCGCGGGCCCCCCGCGACCCCTGAGCGACTGGTGACGAGTGCCGCGAGCGCCGGCCGCCCATTGGCTGTCGGGAGGGGGGCGAGCGGCCAATCAGGGCCGGGCGCGGAGCGGCGCAGCGCTCGCCCTCGCCTCGCCCGGCGGCCCCGCGCGCGGGGGGCGGGGGCACGTGACGCTCTGTTTACATCCTCTCAGCTGTCGGACCCCGCCCCCTCCGTCCCGTCCCGTCCCGTCCCTCGCACGGGCACCGGCCGCCGAACCGACCGTGAACCCCGGCCTGTGGCTGCCCAGCGCCGGAGTGCTCTCCTGCCTACAATTCTCGCTCTCTTCTCGGCTCTCCCCCCTCCCTCCCCCCCACCGGCGGGTCTCGCCGGTGCTGCCCAGCTGCAGGGTCCAGGGCCCGCTGCTGAACGGGTGAGTGTCCCGCACTGTAGTGGGGTGGGCAGAACTGCGCTCCGGCCGCGCTGTGCGATGCGGGGGCCCCGTCGGACGGCCGGGACGGTGGGTGGCGGCGGGGAGGGGGGAGAATGCGGCCCTCCGGCCCCTGCCCTTCGCTGTCTCCCCGGGCGCTCCGATCCCCATTGTCCGCGGGCCCCGCACGCAGGCGCGGGGGAAGGGGGATGGGGGGGGCGGTTGTTTTCGCGCAGCAGGGACAGGGTGAGGGCTCGCCCTGGGGAGGGACAGGACGGGCTCTGTGCGTACGCTCCTGGCAGCCCTTTTTTCTTCTTCCTCCTCCTCCTTCTCCTTTCCCCGACCCTTACCACCCCTCGCGCCGTCCGCGTAATAAATAATCTCTGGCCCAAAACGGGTTGGGAGGAGGAGAGGTGGTTGGTGTAGCTGCCGCGGGCCTGAGCAGCTGTGAGAGGACGGGGACAAGAGAGAAGGTTCCAGCCTCGAGATCCAGGCGGGGGGGTGCTGGTACAGACAAGGTGAGAGCAGCGCTTGTCCCCCGCTGCGGCTCAGCGCTCTGCCTCCCCCCGCCCCCATGACGGCTCTGCGTTTGCTTTCTGCCTTTGAGGAAATGCAGTGAGAAGGGAAGCCTGCGTTTTGGGGGATTTGTTTGGGCTTGGTTTGTTTGGTTGTTTTTCTTGCTGTCGAGCCTTTAGAACCAGAGGGGCTTGTGGGGTCTGCGTCTTCTAGGCCGAGACATCGTTGAGGGGTGCGTGAGACAACATTTTGTTTTGTTTCAAGGAAAAACCGTGGGCTAAGGAGTGGAGGAGGTGGTGCGGCTGCAGCGAGCGGGATACTTTGTTTATATAAATAAAGTGTGTGAAATGCGCGATAACTTCACTTTTCGCCCGTAAGCCAGGGTGAATCGGTCGGGGAGCATTCCTGGCGGCAGCCGCCGGGGGAAAAGGAGAAGGCTGCCTGTGTCCCCAGCTTTGCCATAAACGCACATTCTGTCTCGGTTTATGTTGTGGTCTCTGTTTTGGCTGGGAGAAGAGTAAGGGGAGGAGCAGGAACTGGCTCCAGGGCTGCCACCTCCTCCCGTCTGTTTTCTTTGTTGTTATCTGCTCGAGGAGGCGTCCTGGGGTCATGTCTGTAGCTGAGCTGCGGTCTGCGGTGTTAATGGGATTCCTCTTGGGCCCGAAACCTCGAGCCACCTTCTGCAGTGCATGTGCGGGTCTCGTCTCTCCTCCGTCCGCCGTCCTCTCCCCTGCCTCGGCAGTTAATCAGCGGCTCCCTCTGAAGTTGCAGGAAAGGGAAGGGAGGGCAGAGGGGAAAGGAATCTTGGCATTTATTTGATACTCGGTCAGCCGTCTGCTTTGTGCAGCTCTGTCATATAAAAAAAAAACCACAAAAAAAAAAACCCCACAAAAAAACCCCAAAAATACTCAAAACCAAATCAACAACAACAAAAGTGGAAAAAACCACCTAAGGTGGAAGAGTGAGGGGGTATCTGAAAACAAATTCTTCATGAAACTACTAAACTTCTCCAGTGTGTGGAAAATACTTGTGTCCTTGCAGTACTTGCCAGTGCCAACATAGTTAATTCTTCTATGGGGTATTTTACTCCTGTCAAGTAATAAGTCAAGTACAGTTGAACTGTAGGCTTTAGCAAGAAGGTAAGGTTCTGTCTCATAATCAGCAGCAAACGTTGAGAAACACACAAAAAATACCCAGAATAAGGCTAGTCAGCACTTCAGCAAATTAATGAAGATACCCAATTCCTCTTGACCCTATGACATCTGTGTTACAGAGAATGCTTTTTAAGATGCAAGACACAAAACATCCAGTGCTTAAAGTTAGTAAATTACGATAATGTGTGGTGACAATATCTTTGTAACCTTAATCAGTTATGCTTGAAAATGAATTATAATGTGTGATATGCTTTTTTCCCCCAGCAGGACCATTATCTTACTCTGGGCAGACAATCTCTGGAAGGAATCAGGCTTGGATAAATGGAGCTGTCTTCTGCAGAACTCCTGCCTGATTTGTTGGGAAAGTTTGAAAAGTATTATGGATATGTAGGTGGAAAAATGTGTGACATCTATCGGTATTTTAACTGAATTTGGTTGAAGAAATATAATGATAGGAATGTTAGAAGTATGTGAGTGAGGTCAGAGAGCCACAATGAGGGCTTTGGAGAGGGACACTTAGCCAGATGTTCTTTACAACAGTCAGTGTCCCTCAGAAATGCTAGAAAATACAATTAGATGTTGTTGAAAGGTCTGCAGTGAGGAGGATTTGATGAAATCGCAGAAACAGAAAAACGTATATAATACTGAACAGTCCTGGATGGCCAAATTTTATTGCTCTGTCTACGCAGGGTTAGGTTCCTTCCCTGCATAATCTCTTACCTTCAGTCCAGAATACTTGTAAATATCTTCCTGCCTCTCTTATTGGTCTATTCTCTGGATTTTCTTCATCAATCTGAGTCATGACTTGCTTTTCATATGTGATTAGCCAGTTTTAATTTTGCAGTATTCTATTTGTAAATTATGAAATTTTGCCATTTTTATAAACATAGTCTTGGCAGTTTAGTGGTTTTATTATTTAGTCTTCTGTTTGGCTGTCAGTGACTGCCCCAGCCTGCAGCTCCTTTTGAAGAGGCTGCTGTCTAATAGGAGACCTAAGAATAGGACCTCAGTGTCAGGCATGTATTGTAGTTTTCCATGCCTGTTCTGGACGATACCAGAGCAGTCACTTGGCTGTTTTTGTAAACTTGAAGTGCCTTGAGACGGGAAGCGTGTATTCTGAAGCTAAAGGTAGGCTTCTTAGGCATGATACCAGTGCAGGTAGAAATCTTAAGGCAAACTTGCAAGACATTGTAGTGTATGGTTCTTGTTTTGTTCCCCCCCAGAACCAGGCAATAAAATTTCCCCATGCAGTGTCTCAGAAAGTTGATGTCAGGTGTTTTAAAAGTTCTCCTGAACAAATACATTAAAAGCAATTCTGAAACATGAAGCGTTATGATAATGCTCATGCCACTCAGGTGCATGGAGAGAAACACCTGAAAAGACAGTAATTTTTTCCTGGATGAGAAGTGTCTTTACATGTACCTGTTCTTGTCATTTCCTGCTTTGTTCCCATTTTCAGCAGGAATGTCACAGAGATCTGCTATTCTACCCTGCTGAACTGAAAGTGATGTTCTGTAGCTGATGATTAATTAGCTCTCTGTGTAAGAAAAGTGCCTTGAAGTCTCCAGCACTTGGCACTTTTAAATGCAGACATTGTTTAATATAATCTCATTTATTTTACCTACTCAGAATGTAAACTCCTCAAAGCAAAAGTGGGTAGGATATATGTGCAATTATGTTTTACAGATGAATAATGGGGTATGTGACTGGCCTAAGGCAATCCAGGAATCTTCTGGTAGGATCAGAAGTTGATCTGCATGCTTCATCCTCTCCAACCAAGTGTGGATTTTTTGAATGGAGAACTGTTTAAATGTATCTGCTTTGCCAAACTGTGTTCACACTATTCTGCTTCGTAATTTATGGAGTTACAGGGACTGAAGTGTGGTAGTTATATCAAATATTATGGGTATAATTACATGAGAGCATCAGGAAATAACTGCTGTGCTCCAATTCCTTTGGGACTTATTTGTATGCACTGGATGTTAATGAAAGCCTTCAGGCCTCCTTCATGCAAGCTCATAAAGCAGTTTCTGCTGCTATGTTATTTAAGAAATTTGGGCTGGACTTCTGGTCTTTGAAGAAAGGATAGAATTTATAGCAGCTCAGGATGGTGAATGTGACTTTTTGCAGAACTGAAAGATAGCTGGCTGGCATTCAGAAGAGTGGTATTGGTTTTCTCTCCTTTTTGTCCTGGTATGTCATGCCTACTTCATGTTTCAGAAAAAGTATTGCAAAGCCGACAGTGATGTTAACCTCAAGGAGGTTGGAATACTGATGGAATGTATGTTGTGGATTCTTGCTGAATCTGCTTCTGGTCAGAAGCTTATTGGAAATGTTGAAAGTAAGAAGTAAAAGTAAACTGTAAGCAAAGATGTCTTTAAAAATGGCAGTCCAAAGAAACTTATTTTTTGGAAAGAAGAAAAGGATTGGAACCTGTAGGATTGGAAATGGGTCTGGAGAACAACTGTAGGATCTTTATCACTTGTACATTGTGGCTACAATTGGTGACAAATTTCTCAATTAATTTTATCTGTCCTTTAAATTGAAACACAAACATATAAATTGTCCTTTATTGTCAGAAAGACACTGGTTTAGAGGTCACTACAGAGCACCTAAAATAAACAAAAGACAAACTCCACAGCCCTAAAAGAGATTAGATGTGACATCAGGAATCACCTTGGGAACTCACAGGGTACAGGTTCTGGTGTATTCTCATATGGTGAAGTTCTAGGGTGGGGAATTACTGTGGAACTCCTTAGAAGGGCTGTTTTGGGGCAGAAAAATAAGCCTGCTTCTTAGAAAATGCACTTAAGGCTTGTTTTGTTAATGTTTAATGAAGAAAGGATGTAAAGATCTTGCTTTTATAAGTGCAGAGTATTGAGCTCTATGAGTTGCAGGCAATTGGAGGTTTAAGATACTGTGAGTGTTGTTAAGGTGACATAACAGGTGAGGTTTGGAATGCCTCTCAGGTATTTTAATTTCACTTGATTTTCTCAGGGTAGTATTTGCTCAGCATACGAAAAAATTTGTACATACGTCTTTGAAAAACAAAGTTGGGTTTTCTGCATTTCTGGGGTGTAAAAGAGTACAATTGGAATGAACATTGAAAAACTTGTTTGAGTAAACAGTTCAGAATTTGACAACAAAACCTTAAAATCAGGTTTAAAAGGTAACAGGCTTACATCAAGTGGTTTGATAGAGACATGAGATGTTTTTAATCCCGAATGAAAGACATTTATATGGAGATGCTGCAGGGCATCAGAGTTGTCAGCATGGAGCTGTTAGATATGAGAGGATTTACTGAAGGTATACATTATTTGAAGTATTAAAAAAAAAAAAAAAGATGGCAGGCAGGGTAAATCTGAAGTAGAGGTAGCTAAGCAGTTAGAGAAGAGAGCTCTTGTCTTGGCTGATGACATTCCTGCTTTACTGGAGATGGCATGTGTTTAGAGACACACACACACAAAGAACATGTGGACAACCAACCAGTTCTGTGGCAGTGGAGATACTGTAAACAGGATCTCTGTTCTTAATGTTTTTTAGGATGTGGTGATGAGAGACTGGTTAAAAGTCAGTGGCTCAGGTTTGCTCTTCTGTTTCTCTTTCGGCCAATAATGCCTTTTATCTGGTTGCTTTTCCAGTCTCAATTTTCAAAGCAGTCTTAAGTCACACAGAAAGTCAGAAAAGCTGCTCTTACTTGCAGAGAAGCAAAGATAGGATGTGGGCAGAAGAATTTTCTGTTTTATTTAGCACTAATTGTTGCTGTAGCACCAGCCAAGTAGCCAGTAGTTAGCATGAGCACCTTAAATAGCACTAGAGGTCTGTGTTTGAGCACTCAAGTACCACAAGCTTGCTGTTTTTATTACAAAAACTTTCCTTTGCATGATTTATAAATAGGTAAGTCTTACTAAATCTGTCAGTAATCATAATTATTTCTTCCTTTTTTAACAATTGTCTTGTTAAAGTCTTTAGTGATAGGTGCATATTTCTAATGGCAAATTAAGCAATCTTGAAAACTATTTTCAGGATGAATAGTGACAACTTTGTAATACTGGATAATGTTCTTCCAGGAGGCATCTGTCACTGGGAAGATTTTTTTTTTTTCCAGCTGATGTCTACAAATGTCATTTTAGATTTAGTGGTAAGAGTTAGAGTCAAATCAGAGTTGTTCTAAAATACTAGTTGAAGACGTAGTGAAAGGCAGTATGCAGTAATATTGTAGACACAGAAGGAATGTAACTATTAAAAGTGTGTATTGATACCATCCTACAGGCAAAACAAACAAAATTTGTTTTGAGTTGTCTTCAGGAGTGAAAGGGAACTAGATTTCAAAGAGATCAGCTCAGAGGTGACGTGCTAATTATTTATTCATATTTTAAAAAAGACAAATCTGCCTCTCCGAAAGGAGATTGCTGTATCAACGTGTGGTTTTTGGAAGTGAAGTGATAGTAATTGGAATTGTTTATAGGAATAACCAGCTAATAATGAATCACAGTCAGCAACTGATGTGCTGTGGCATCCCTGTCCCAAAGGAAAGGCTTGATTCCTGTAAGTAGTTGTTTTAACACTGAAAGAGGAATTAAGACTATGTGGTTGGCAGAAAATGAGAAGTGATTACTATTCTGAGATTTATTTTTATTTCTATAGCAAGTGTTTCTAGCAGATACTTGGGAATTTGCATATGGTTTTCTTGACAGATAAAAGAAAAAGGAAAGTAATACTACTCAACCCAGTCAGGATGACTGTGCTGTTATATCATGGTCTGTGTATCAAAGTAAAAAAAGACATGATTGTGGGAGCCGTTATCTTCTTAATCATATTTTCAGAAAAGTTTTTGCTTGATAGGCATGACTGAAATGAATGCAAGTTGGCATTGCTGAAAGACTGAACTCCAAAGCAGTTGCTAAAGGAGATGCTGAATTTCGACAAATGGTTAATTTTTCTGTAGTACTAATAACTTCAAGTAATCAGGAATGCTGTATTTGTACTGGTACATCAGTTTGCCATTACAGGATTTGATTTTCATTTGAAAATTTTTGCCTGAGACTGATGAAGTTCTTTCATACTCTGGTAGTTCCTGTTGTGTTCAGGTGGGTGGGGTTTTGCTGGCTCTTCTTCTGCTGGGCATGTGATCCTGCTCTTTATTTGCAAAACTGTTTCCTTTACCCTTTTGAGAATGAACTGTGGTTTTCCTTCCATTCAGTGTAGTCCAGTTTAAGCTTTGCTGTGTTCTGCCTTCAAGAAACTCTAAATTTGGCGTTATTGCAGTCAGAAGGTCCATGAAATTGGAAGGACATAGAAAAGTCGAGCCGCCAAGTTTCTTTGAGTTCTGCTGAGCTGACATCTGCAGTATTATAAAATCCCATAGGCCTTAGTCTCTCATTATTTGCTTCAGTTAATTATGCATTCATCATGACTAAGACTCATTACTGCCAAGTTTCCTGAGATTCTGTGATGTTTTCTGAAGTAATTCAGTTGTCAGAAAAAGTCAGTGTAAAATTTGACTTCTCCCTTCTGGCATGCTCTGGATAAACTGTAGTTGTCCATGGTATAACTACATCAGGTTGTGTGAGTGTAGCAGCCTCTTGTGTTGTATCTGTAAACTACACTTCTGTCAGGTGAAAACCATGTGCTTTGTATGACTGCAAAAACCTGATACAGTAAGATTATGGGAATTATGATTATCTTGAGCTGTGCAAGTGCGCAGCTGCTATACAGGCAATGATAAAAGGTTCTCAACTTCCATTTCTTGCTGAAGTATTTGCATGAATATCTTGGAATGCTCCAAGCTTTCACAAATGCTCCAGATCCCTTCCAGATGACATCTGGAACATTACATTGTTGGTACTTTTAAGTAAATAATAAGTTTGGAGCCACATTTACAGTAGTACTTGATTCATACCTGAAGACAAAGAAAACCATTAATTCAGAAACGTTTTCAAGTTCTAAATGTGCTTATGTATTTTGGTTTGTGTTTTTAAAGAAGGCCTATAAAGAGTTTTGTTCAAGTATTTCTTGTTTTTAGTTTAGGTGTCCATGTCCTCAGGTCTGGTGAGTTGTGAGGCTAAGCACATATTCTCAGTAGCAAACAAACACATGTATTCAACGTGTACATATATAATTTGCCACCACACCAACACTAATGCAGAGATGGCATTAATGCAAGCACAAACAGCACCAATGGCCTCATCCTTTTACACTTTCTGGATGGCCAAGCTGAACTGGCTGGTCTGCAAGCACTTGTCTGTGTATTACGAATCTTTCCAGTTACTGGGTTTAGGCACTCATTCTACCCTGGAGTTCTCCTGTCTGTTTATGCCCCATTGCCTCTTAAACACATGCTCAGCTGCCAGTCCCAAACACCACAGATTCTCCAGCAGCTCAGCCCTCTTTGTTTCTCCAGCAGCCAGCTCACTCAGCTGCCTCACTCAGCCAATGTGTCCCATCCCATTTCCAAGGCCACTCTGCCAGTTTGCTGGCCAGTCCAGTTTGGTACTCCGTGTGACTACACCCAGACCTGCGGAAGCTCACGCCCTGCTTTACTGGTACCACAGACCCACCAGCCCTTGTGACTTGTATCCATGTCTTGTAGATGCACATGGGCACCAGACAGAGGCCCAAGAAAGAGCTGCAAAAGGAGATTTAACAGTCCAGCAGGATAGGCAGGGCACAGCTGGACACACATACTGACCTGCAGCCTGCTCACAGGTGACCTGTCCCACTTGTCACCATAGCCCTGACTTTCCCAGGCTTGTTTCTCTCCTAGTCACTGTGATTTTTCCCTTTCCCTGCCTCTGGTTTCTCCCCCATGCATCCCCTCACAGGGGATGTCCCTTTCCCCTGCACTCAATGGTAACTTTAGTAACTCCGTAAGAGTCACACCTTCGGATCTGAGAAATGCCTTGGAGAGGCTCAGTGGTGGTGGGAGTGTAGGGGCAGCTGATCCTAGCCCAGTTCATGGTATTAAAGTGTTTCCCCCACTTGTAAGTGCACTCCTGCTCCTTTGTGTGCAGAACAGCTTTCTGTCACATAACCCAGCAAGGTCAACTTTGATATGTGCAGGCAAATAACCTGTTTAATCATTTGCAAGCACTGTGGAAAATTTAAGGTAGAAGGTACTGACTGGCCACAGAGATGTAAATTAAAGTGGTACTGTTACAAAAGTAATACTTTGAAACATTACCTCAAAGTAGGGAGAATAATAAAGTATTTACATAAAACTTTGTGAAACAGGCTTTGATAACAGTATTAATGCTGTAACCTTTTACATTGTAAAGTGTTGATTTTTTTTTCTTTGATGACAGTAGACTTGCTGGTAGAATTTTAATATATTTAGTTGGTGCTTGCTTCAAATGTTTTAAAAGTTTTGATAAATTATCTCTTTTGATTAGAACCATGAAAGGAAAGTTGATCTCTGTTTTATATAAAGTAAGCATCGAAAATCTTAAGTAGTAGAGATTTATGGGCAAAGTCACGTCCTTTTAGGCTGTGCTGTTTATAGATTTATGGTATGTGTGGATACTGAGACAAATTATGATACGGATCCTTAAAGTCGAAAGCTTTTGGATATGTAGGATTTGGGGATTAAAAAGAAGAAAGTGGGGTAGATATCCATTGCTTTCTTTGACAAGATAAAACTAGCTCAGTATGCAAATGTTAGTAAACAAATTACCTTTGATAAAAATGGTGATTCCAGTGTGATGCTTCTGGAAGGTTGCATCAGTGAAAGAATTTTGTTTCATGGTTCTGAGGAAGAGAAGCAGAAAACAGGAGTAGGTTTTTCTCATTCTTCCTTCTTGAGAATTACAGGACTAAGTAATAAAATAACTTCTCAAAACATAATGTTGTATTGCATTGTACTGTTTTAAGAGTTGAGCAAAGAAGAATTGGGATTTCTTTTTTCCTTTAATTTTATTCATTTAGCATCTCATAAAAGGATGCATAATAAATTAAAGTTGAGATTCTCAGGCTATGAAAATAAATATGATAATACAGTATTTAAATTATTTATGCTGTGATTATTGTGTGCTATTTTGAAGCTTTTAGATACACTTCTGAAGATTAGAAACCAAAAATTTTCAGTGTACTTGGAGCTTGGTAAAGTTGATTGTTATTTTTTGATTTTAATTGGGCCTGGTTTTGGTTGGTTTTTTTTTTTTGTTTGTTTGTTTTTTTTTTTTTAGAGACTGAAGTAAATGCATAGCTCTAAGATGAGGTTTCAAGTGTCTGGAATGCAACTATCTTCTATTTTTACACTTGACCTCATTTCTATTTTCTTTTGCTAAAGGCAACAGGCGTATGTTGTTCTGTTGCTGCTAGAAGTGAGTTATTTAAATAACTTTAAATGTTTATGTGCAGTAAGTTTTTGAACTTTAGTACTGGCTGAAATAGTGAAAGTTTTGTCAGGAGGTACATTTTGCCTAGTCAAAGTTATATGAAGTGTGACTTGATATGCTTAAGAACTGTAACTTTTATGGTAAAAGGTTAGGAAAATATGTTTCGGTTCTTGTACAAAATCAGTTTTGTATTTCATTGTAAAAGAGCATTCTCCCTCCCCATCCCACAGTTGTTATTGGTTACTCTCTTAAGGTTACTCCAAGTAAAGGAGCATAATTTTTATATTCTGGTCACCCAAGCTAAATTATTAACTATCTTCTTTCATGAAGAGAAACAAGTTTTGTTTTAAAAATGTTGACTATTTCACTTGTTTTTATATATGTGTATATATCAAGTTATCTTAGATGGAAAATGATCACAATATTAAAATCTGCAGAAAGTGTGTCACTTTTATGCCTTTTTCCTTTTCATTCTAAACAGAATTAGATACACGAGAACCAGTTCTTTTTACACATCGCTCTACAGCTCTCCTGATTCTTAACATTTGTCTGTTATGGCTTATGTGAACCTGCTCAAAATAAATACTCTCCATTAAATATCCTTTTACAAAGCTCTAGCAATCCTTCTACAGCTGTGGCTGTAGCTTGTACAAAGCTGTGGCAATGAGTTTTGCAGCCTGATCATTCTGTAGCTCACTAATTTGTGAAATATGTGCACAGACAGCAGTTTCTGATGTGCAAAACAGGTGCATGAGACAGGCTCGGTGAGTATCAGACACCTGTATGTATTAAAACTCGTCAATTCATATCTGTCCTGAAGTCCTGATGTTTTAGACAGTGAACAAACTGCTATTACCTGGTACCTCCTGTTTCTATGGGTCTGTTAGGCCCCTGAGAGAAGCTTTTCATCTTTCCCCTTTCTCCTAACCAGTCTGATAAAAGCTTTTTGGCTAGTTTATACTGGTAAACTAAAAATAGTTGTGGCCTGGGAATAGACAGAGCTGTAGGCACACCTCTCAGGAGCTGAGACCTTTACAAAATGTGCTAGAGGAGAACTGCCAGGTTCCGTCATGGACACTGGTATTAGAGGAAGGATAGGGAGTATTCTGCATGTTAGACATGGGGTTAAACTGATATCCTTTGCTTAGGAGATCTTGAATGGAGCTTTGAAAGGTCACTAAGTCATCTTAGGCTCCCCAGAGATGAGAGCATTTTGTGCATTGTCTTACAATTAAGCAATAGGAAATGTTTCGGACTGTTGTGGATAGTGTGGCAATATTAATTATTTTGAAGTCTGCAGTTGATGGTATTCAGAACTAGGGCAGAGCTAGTGTTCGTTCAGTCATCAAGGTATACATGCAACCTGTTGAGAGGGAATCATCAGTTTGCCTACAGCAGTTAATGAGTCTGTGTTTGAAGAAGAAACTGCTCCTGAAGCCTGAGGGGCTTAGCTTTGTTAAAATGATTTGATTGTCCAGATTTTAAGTAATAAGGAGAGCTAACTCATGATGTGGGGTTAATCTGCACATTAAAATTTTAGTCCAAGAAGTATGTAGGATTGTTTGCTTTACTTTGTAGTAACAGGTAATGCATTTTCAAGCCTTTATCAGCATACCTGAGAACAGGTCCGGCATAAAAACTATGTATAGAAAAATGTTCCTTTCAGCATTCAGTCCTTAGTGTGGTGTGCAGAGGGTAGGTAGCATTTTAGATGAAAAGAGCAAATTAAGTACAATAGACAGTGGAGACCATGAAAGGAATGTCTCCTAGCTCAAAGAAAAGAGAAAAACAATTAAACAAACAAAAAAAGCAGCTAACAAAATTCTATGTTGTTTTATTATTTTTTTACTCAAGGTCTTGTGAACTATCTCAATATTAAAAAAAAAAAAAGTTGAGTAGCTATTCAGCAAGTTAGTCCAAAATTATGCCCTTGCGTAGCTACCAAGGTTAAATTCATTTGATCATGTGCTTATATGCTTGTCACTGCTCATACGTTTGTGGAGTTCCATAAGTTTCAGTACCTCCTCTGAGAGAAACGCAGTACCGTGTCTGCTGTTCAGTGTGTTCAGGTGACTAGAGGTGGAGGAACAGTGAGAGCAGGCACATACCTGGAATCTTGTATAAACAGCTGTTGAAAGCTCAAACAGGAAGATCAGGGCTTAAGCTTACATCAGACCTGACAAACATTTTCTGCCCAAGTAGGTCAATGCAATTCAGGTTAAGTCAGTAGTTGTAGCTGTTTACATTCATTTGACTTAACGCTAATCCTGTGGTCTATTTTTTGTTCCATTGCTATATTGCAAAGAACCTCGAAGTATGCTCTGTGGCGTACACTGCACTGGGGAGCTGCCTCTGCTTGGTTTTGTATTTGTGTCTGTTTAACTTGACGAGCTTCTTGAAGTGACCCACTGAACAGCAGTTTAGGAGTGAATGCTTTTATGTAAGATTAGTCTAGAGTATAGACTTCAAAAATGTGCAGTGTTGTCGACAGTTTTCCTTAATGCACCAAGTAGCATCATATATCCTAAAAACAACAGGTTTTCTTCTTTCACAGCTGCTTGGAGTGACAAAACAAGTAGCCATTAAAGAGAAGGTAGTTCTAGTAGCTGGGTTTCCAAACCACTTACACTTTTTGCTGTCTTTAGTATCAGTTTAGCAGCAAGGTTTAGGTGTAAAAATTTAAAAAAAATATTTATGAAGACTTCATTCCAAAATACCTCTGTGTCCCCCTTTTTTTTTCTTAATTTTGTAGTCACCTACTACTTTTAGTTAGTGCCAGGACGTACTTCATATTTTGGTTTTCTCCAGGCTTTGCTGGCTGACAGTAATATTAGAATTATTCTTTTCCTTGCAGATCTTAATCAATCATACTGTCTGTTTGAAAGCTCCTGCTGAAATCTCAAGCTCAGCTCTGCAGTTTGGGGTTGAATTCCCTTGTGTGAGTCGCTATTATGATACTTGGGAGAAGAAAGGAAGCTAAACTGAAAATAGAGTCCTGTGGTTGAAGGAGTCATTGGATGGGATGACAACAGACAAAACATGATCTTGAGTTCATAACAGCTGCAGGGATGTCATGTATTGAGTCTGGACAGAAAGGAGTAGGTCTGATATCTGATTTGTAGCCTGGGGAACTTAAAATCTATGCTGATCAGAGTGATTTTGCTTATCTTTGCCATGAGTAAACTGAAACTCTTAAATTCACTGAAGTGTTTGAGGCCTGTGTGTGTATTCATCGTTAATTCCCTTCTATTGCCAGTCACAGAATATTCCTTTCTGGGGAAACTGAACAGCTGAATCCTGATATTAATGTGCAGCTCAGTGAGTTCTTCCTCTCCTAGGAAAGAGGGAGGATTCACCAAGCAAGGTTGTATTCTATGTATGAGTTTAAAGTAATGTATCACACTCCTGATTCATTGTCATATTTCTCCAAGCTGATGTGTTAGTGAAAATAGTTGTGAGGAGACTTCAAATATGGCTGATTCTAAGTATTCTATTTTCTATTTTCCATTCTTTGAAACAAAGTTGGGGATCAAGTTAGTTGGCTCAAGTCGTTTGTATTTCTGAGTAATCTGTGTGGAGTCAGGTCATGTCAGTATTGCAAGATACTAAATTTTAAGATACTTGGCATTGTATGGCTGTAGCAATGTCAGTGAGGTTTTGTCTGGCAAATTCACTGAATACCTTGTTAACATGGTATTTAAACTGTATTTAAGAGAGTGTGCATGTCCTTAGTGGCCCAGGAAAATAACTTGAAGTGCAAATACATTTACAGAAATTCTGAAACGTGCAGAACTTGTGTACTTTTAAAAGCTGGCAAAAATACTTGGTTAACCTTGTACCTTGTTACTAACTTCTCAGCCAAGGGTTTTACAAATAGTGAAGAATTAAAATGCACTCAAATTGTCATCGCTTCTTAGCCACATAGCCAAAAAATGTGTTCCATTAATGTGGCAGTATTAAGGAGAAAAAAAAGGAAAACAATCAAAAAACCACCCAGAAATTATTTAAGGTATTTCACTGAAACTGGTTACAAGTTAGGTCAGAAACAGTTCAGAGGTGGTATTATACATTTTTGTAGATAGTTACGGAAATCGGAAAGTGTGTGTCCATTTCATTTTTTATCCTGAATATAAGAAACTTCAAGACAGGGTTCCACCTTACGAAAATAAATCCGTGAGTAGTGCGGAATGAGAAATGAAGATTGTGTTAATTGCATTTGGTTTTACTAAGTGAATTAACTTTTTTTATAAAGACTATATTGGAATTTTAACTCCTACACTGTAATTTTTGTTGGCTTCTGTATTCCAGAGATTCCTAAGCAAATATATATATATATATAACATATATATATATATATATATATAACATATATATAGTTAGCTATATGTATTGGCTAATATTCCTAATAGCTGCATTTTGTTAATTTTGAAGGTTTGATAAACCTTTCTTGTGAAGTTGCTCTACCTCTTGGTGTAATGGTATCAGAATGCTGCTTATGCTCTTTGTGAACTGCTTGTGTTTCAGTCTTAATATCAGGGAGCTTCACAGGATGTTTTTGGTGAGTATTCAGCTGTGTAGAAAGTTTTATCATAGTATGCTCTGCTGTTTTTGTCTTGGTCCTGGGTCAACTGTCACACGGAAGATTTGACTAACTTGCCTTTTTTCTCCACCTCTGCTAAAACGGCTTCTGAGATGTTTTCTTCTGTGTGTTTAAAGTATCTGTCATCTCTGCTAGTAGTAGTTGTACTTCATGAGCAAGTTTGTGCACATAAAAGCATTGGAGGAAAGTGAGTGATCAAAAAGTATTTCTCTGCAGCACAAGAGGCCACTTCTCATGAAAAGATCTATTTCTTTCACTTCCTAGGGCATTTTTTGGTTTTGAACAAAGATACTTTCCATTTGAGCAGCATTTTTGCCCACCTGTAGCTGTAGAGTGCAGAGTAGAGCACTGTAGATGACTAATGGAAGTAAACCAAAACAAGATACCTAAAAAGCAAACGTCATCTACCTAATGTCACCTTCTTAAGACAAGGGCAGTGTATGTAGAATGAGATGTAGCCTTCAACTGCGCTGCCAGATAGCCATGCTATTTTGCTTTGTCTCATTCTTGAGAGGAGACTCCATTTCTCTTCTCCCCTACTTTCCTCAATGTTACAGTGTTGACCACACCTTTTCTGTTCTTGCCTTTGAGATTTTGTGTGATAACCATTACTGAAGATGAGACTCTTCGTTGGTGTCATCAGTAAAAAGTCTTGTGATACTGCAATAACTTGAGCCATCATATAATGCCAAGAACACAAAATTGTCAAATACCTAAAATAATTCTGTTTCAGTGTTGTGATTGTCAAAAGTTAGAAAAATGTTATTTACAGGGAATAAGCGTTATGTGAAAGGAGTGAACACACTTGTTGATGGAAATGCTAAAGCTTTATGTTTTCCCCGTCCGCGGGCTCTGCACATTTGCTGGCGCACTGCTGATGGCTAGCCGAGGTCTCCATCTGCTGGTGCGAGGTGGTGGATGCACCCTGCAGGAAGAGCTGAAAGCAGCATTCCCATTTCTCAAATGAAGCAGCTGAATTTAGTCTTTAGGAACCTCAGTTTTTACCATTGTGGTTTTAGTTAAATTTATTACCAAACATATGTCAAGATAACCATGAGCTTCCTAGTATGAAAGAAGGTAGAAACTATTGTTTTAGTCTCTGTAGATTGTTTAACTGAAGTATCATAATTTGCTTCATTGAACCTTCAGGTGTGGTACAACTTCAGACAAACAAGGAGGGCTGGAATATTTTTATAATCTATACTTAGAATGTCTCAGGTTTCATATTTTCTGTCTAAGTTGTCCTGTAGTTTTTTCACAAGTAGAAAGAAATATTCCTGTGCAGTTGGATACACATGAGGTGTTCAGAAGTCTGTTTTTTCTACTTTAATCAAAGGTTTTGTTACTGGATAATTGCACGTGGTGACTTTTTACATCTTTCCATTCCTGCATGTCAGTGGGAATTGGTTTTGCTTTAGAGGGAAACACACAGCTGAATGGCAAGCAGTCATCATTTCATCTCTGATTTACCAGAGCTTTAACAGCCTTGAACATTCCATCCCCATCCCCAGTAAACTCCCTCTAGTTTATATACTGGTCTTGACACCCTGTGCTATGGAATATCCCATTGGTCATGTCAGGTCAGCTGTCCTGGCCATGCTCCCTCCTGGCTTTCTGTGTGCCTGCTCACTTCAGAGTGTAGGAAATGGAAAAGTCTTTGCTTAAGCTAAAAACTACTGAGCAACAACTAAAACTTCAGTTGTTGTCAACATTTTTCTGATACTCACTGTGTACTTTATTTGCCCAGAAGTGATGCATTAAACTTCCTGTTTTCCTGTCTCCTAGTCTTCTGTTGCTGTTTTACTGGTAATTCATGAAACATGAAAAATGTTAACATCTGGATTTTGAGTTTAGTAATTCATAATGAAATAACTGCAGATAAAATACAGATCTGAAGGGATTATTTTGAAATGTTGTTGCAGTGTTCTGTGTAGAATTACACTTACGAGCTGGCAAGCTGTTAAAAATTTCTAGGTACTTTTATTCTTTCTACTGAATATGGCAGGCATTAGGAGGCACTCTGACGCTTTTTGGGCTTTACTGTTTTGATTCCAGAAGAGAGCAATGTGCCATTGTATCTGCATTAGTATTCTGTTTCAGCGAAAAAGTGAACATCTGAAAAGCATCTCCTGGGCATCATCCCTTACTGGGCTTTGTTTTCCCCCCCATGGGGTGATCTTAGAGCATGGAAACCTATTTTCTTTCAAAATTATCTAAGTTGGTACAAGCTCCAGCTGCTGTTGGACACTTAGTTCTCAGGGTGGGACTGGAGCTCACCGAAGGGCAGTTGCTGTCCCATCCATGCCCCCTCAAATATATAACAAGGATGATGAGTTCTTAGCACTGTAGTGTTTGCAGTGTCTAGCAAGTAACACATTGTAAGGGTTTGCACACTGTAGACTGTCCATGTTGACATATTAAGCTGATGTTTCTCAGCTCTGAGTCAAAATCTGAGGAGCAGAATTTTGATTGAATACTAGCTTTCCTGACTCTTAGTTCTGCTTCGTAAAGTTATCCAGTACTATCAATATTTCATTACCTGCTAATAGTTGTCAATTTCTTTGTCTGTTGAAACTCAAGTTCTGTTAATATATCTGTTTTGCAGGATTCACTTGTGATGTCCTTCTGAAAAAGCAGCCGAGACTCCATTACATACATACAGTGTTGAGAAAACTCCTCCTAATGTATTTTGTAAACTAACTGAATTACCAGGGAAGTTCAGCATGGGAGGAGCTGTGAGTGCTGGAGAAGACAATGATGACTTAATCGATAACTTGAAGGAAGCTCAGTACATTCGCACTGAGAGTGTGGAGCAAGCCTTCAGAGCGATTGATCGTGGTGATTATTATCTGGAAGGATACAGGGACAATGCTTACAAAGACTTGGCCTGGAAGCATGGAAATATACACTTGTCAGCACCTTGTATTTATTCTGAAGTCATGGAAGCACTGAAACTTCAGCCCGGATTGTCTTTTCTAAATCTGGGTAGTGGAACCGGATACTTGAGTACAATGGTGGGATTAATATTAGGTAACTTGAACGTTTTTATTCAAATATAGTGTGTTTGCATATTTTATGAGATTACACAAGCCCTGTGTAATTTTACTTCTTTAACAATGACAGTACCATATGTAAAGCTGGCTCTTTGAGATGTGTTGTTAAAATATTGTTTGTTGTCTACAAGCAGTTCACTGGTGCTGTAGTTTGGTGACATTTCATGGGTGTTTTAGAAGAGGCAATTCTTCCTGTATTCTGTAGACTAAAATTCTCATTTGAAAGGAAACAATCCTTATTTTTGTTTAAAAGCGAAAGGCAGAGTGGAACAATTTTTGAAGACTAAAATTTTCATGTGCATTTGCATTCTTTATTGTACCTTCACTATATGTTACTGTTTTGATCTTCAGTTTACGGAAAGGCAAATCTAAATTGTAAAGGCTAATTTATCTTGGAGAAAATTAACTGAAAAATAAATCTGTGTCAGTATGCGAAGAGTTACTTTAAAATACATTTAATCAATTTTTTAGTGAGAAAATTTTGGGATGTAGACTGTTGAGATTTTTTAATCAGGTCTGTAGGTTTTCAAAATAATTTTAACACACTAGCACTGTGTTTTTTCTTGTTTTCAAATACATTTCCTATAGGAAAAAAGATGGAACTAAATATTGTTTCCTAAATTAAATTTTAACAACTGGAGAGAAAAATGCATTAAATCTCCTCATGCCCAACATTTGGATTACAGAACACATGCACCAACAACTAATTATTTTACAAATTATTTTATTGCATAAAACAGCTGTAGTTATTTTAATGTGTATTCTTTATAGATACAGTTTTCTTGACCGTATTACATGCAGTTTTTCTTTGGTTGCAGAAATCTTGCTGACAGGTAATATACAGATTTTGCTTACATTTAATTATATGCAAAACTAAGGTGTCAAGAGTTGGTCTGCTCATTTTCAATTAATTTAGTTGCTTTCTGTCATCAATTTGATTTATTGGAAGGAAGAAATTATGGCTAATAGTGTGTAACAAACATCATTTGTTGGTATCTGCAGTATCTTTTTTTCTATTTAATACTAATACATAAAAGAGATTCCACTGTTTTATGGAAACAGGAATTATGGTGATTTATAAGGTATAGCTATCTACTCTTTTAGACTGTTGCTTTTCTCTGGGAGTGTTTCTAATTGAGAGTAGATACTTTAAATTGGATTTTAATATTTTAAATTCAGTATTAAAATAATTAGTTAATATTGCAGTATTTTTTTCTCTAAAATGTTTATGCAGGGTAGTGACTAATGATACATGTTTATTTCTGTCTTGTAGAAAGCTTTGTTACTTCATTATTCTTTCCTAACTTCCATGTTTAAAAAAAAGAAAAGAAATTTATATTTATTGCACTTGATTCATATATTGCATTTGCATCTCTGTACTTAACCAATTTCAAACGGCTGTTGAATGCTCCTGGGTTTGACCTTTCTGTATGAAGCACAATTCCTATCTGTCAGAATAGTAGATTCAGAGTTGAGGGAATTAAACAAGACTCTTCTTCTGGTGAGGTTAGCTGACCGCCCCTGAGGAGCACAGTTACCCTGCAGACATTCCCAAGACAGCATCTCAGGTGCTGATAGTTCCTAGCAGGGCTCAGCAGCCTGGAGAAGCAACTGCCCAGCTACTTGCAGAAGTAGACTTTCCATGTTTTGGAGTGCTGTACCCTGTCACCAAAGTCTTAGTGTTGTAAAGTGTTGAGTTCTACGCTGAGGTGTAGAAGGTATAAATAAAATTTATGTGCCTTTATTTTCTTACTATATTCCTTCTGATAAAATTAGTTACATTTAATAATTCTACTTTAGTGGTTTTTTGAAACAGGGAACAGTTGTTTTAACAAAGAAAAATAAACAGATGTCATTTTCTGACAAATAAACCATATTAATTTTTAGTAGCTCACCTTTTTTTTCCAAACCAATTTCAGTGCACAGTGCAGTGAGGAGCAGAACCATGTGGGTTTTGACAGCAGTTGGGTATCTTTCAATTTGACAATGTCGTGAGTAATGCTTCTGGCACATTGGCAGTGTCAAAATGACTAGGTTAAATTATCAAACAATCTGAAGCTGGTGATCACTTCTAAGTATAGCAACATACTAAAACGACCACACACTAATCCACAGAGATTAAGTTAACTGTTGCTGATGCTGTTAAAATGGTGGAATTGCTATCTCATTATGCTGAAGGGGGCCAGTTGGTTTCAGAGAGTAGAGAAGTTAGTTTCACATTTTTAGAATAGTTGACTCTGCTTACATGTCCAGCTGTGACTTTCCCAGTGAAAAAAGAGAACATGCTTCTCATCTTTCCATTTAAATTATGGATACTGGGGTGTATGATGATGTGGTAATGTTCTGCATTCATAGTTTTAATTTCAGGTTGTTGGAGCAACTGACACTTGCAGGATGTTTTAGTTGTCTTCAAAGTTAGGTGCTTGAAGGAATGTACATGTGAATTTTTGGACAGATGATGTTTATGCATTTTTGATTTACTTTAGATTATGAGTTTAAAGAAATTGTGATTAATTTTTAGGTAAAGAAGACACCTTGAATGCTGCTGTATGCTATAGAGCTGATAGAAACATCATAGCCTATCATGGTGCAAGAGAATATTAAACAGCTAGAAAGGGATTGCCTATGACAATACTTTTCTTAAAATAACCAATAATAAAATGAATTTACAGTAAAAATGCATGTCAGCAGGAGGCAAACGTTTTCACAGGTTCTAAGAGCATGCCTTGGTGATAGCTATCTCTTGCCTGCAATCCATGAGATCTTACAAGCACTGCCAGTGGTAACCTAGTCTTGCATTTATTTCACCCAGCAGAAAATGCTCTAAGCTATGTTAAGAGTGCAGTTATTGATCAGGTTAATGGTATACAATATGCTATATTTTTGTTGCAGTAAAGCAAAACCTCTATTATTAATCCTAGGTCTGTTTTGTTAATCTGTGTCCTAGAAAAGACAAATTGAATTCTGTTTCACTGGAGTAACATCATGGAACTAAATATTTAGGAAAGATTTAGAATGCAGTAGAGGATATAAATAAAAGTTTTGTACAATCTTATTGATGTTTACTTTCCCTCTTCCCCTGCCCTCTCCCTCTTCCAATTCTATGCTCCAGTGACTAAAGACCCTGGGCTATGAGTACGTGTTAAATTTAGAATCCTTACAGCAAATGTGACTGTCTGATTCAGAGTCCTTCCTGATGTGGATAATCCTCATAATACTCTCTCATGATTTCTTCTTGTTCCTGAAATATAGCATTAACTTTTGGCACACAGTTTGACTTGAAATTATACTTGGATTTGATCACAGGAAGGCAATGCAGTTGTGATGGGATTGTGATGAATGAACATAATGTGTGGGCAATTTCACTGTTCTAGGTGGAAATTAATTATTATATATAACTAAATTAAGAACAAATTTTTTATTTTGCAACCTGCAAAATAGAAGAGCATATGTAGCTGAAGGTATATAATCCCCCAATCCCTAAATTGTCAAAAGATGAAAAGTTTGCCATAAGAAAGCTTCAAAATCTAAATATCAAAATACAGACTACATTATAATTTTATTTTGTTCTATTCCAGTTTAGTAATGTTTTGAAAAGAGTTTGCTCAGACTGACTTCAGTGTAGTCAACTTATTTTCTGCATGTTTTCAAAGAAAATTTGCTCTGTAATTTTTTGTTGTAGGTCTGTGTCTATTCTTTATTGAACCTTTGGCCTTTGACCTGCCTCTTTAGGCACTGGTGCAGATGCAAAAAAATAACTTAGTCTAGCAGTGTTTGGAGACTTCTGTTTTACATGTTTTTAATGTTTTCACACTATAATGCTGTTCCATGCAGCTTTGCTGTGCTTAGAAAAGAAACACCATAAAAACACACCATGCTATTTTTATTTACAGGACCTTTTGGGATAAATCATGGAATAGAGCTTCATTCAGATGTGGTAGAATATGCCAAGGAAAAGTTGGAGAGCTTCATAAAATACAGTGATAGCTTTGATAAGTAAGTATCTAATTTGTCTAGCTTGCTTTGCAATAACAATTTTGGTTTTAAACTCAGCGAGTCATTGCTTATGAGCTTAGGGAGGTGAGAAGAATGGCATCACACAACCAAAATCTAAAACTTCCAGTTTGTGGATCTGCTTCATGAGGTAAGTTGAGGCTTAAGAAAGCACTTTTTGGAAGTGTGGGAGTATTTCTGCTGTGCAGTGCTCAGCACAGTCCTGCACTTTGACGATGTGTATGTATACACGGGCACATGAGTGTATGTGCACATATATGCATTTAGGAGAGTGACATGACGTGGGTGTCCTTGCATGCATACAACAATTTTTACCCATTAAGTCAGTTTTTATTATGTAATTTTTCATTATCTCTCTGTACAGTATTAACTGTAATTAGATTTTTCTAATCTACCCCTGTTGATCTGGACATGAGTGATTTTTTCTGATTGCCTTCATTTTTACTTCCCAACGACATGGACTTAAGAGTAATCATCTGTGCTCATAGTACTACTCATTTTTACTTCTGGGTATAACTCTTGGTTCCAGGGCTTTGAACCTGACTGCTTCTACCAACTCAACAATTTTTTATTATTTTAAGTTGGTCTGTAAGAGTATTGGGTGCCTCTCCATCTGTGGAGAGGAAAGCAAAGTTCTGGCTAGGGCTGTTCTTCGTAGACTTACTTCCTTGCAGGCAATAAATTCTCCAACGGTGATTATAAGGTAACTTCTGGAAATGCAGAAAAGCTTTTGAATTGTAGGAGTAGCCTGAAAACTGCACACTCTACATATTTCTTCCCCTGTGGGCAGCAAAGAAAATTCTTGCTATCCTTCTACCTGTGTAATTTGCTTTATAGCTGTCAAGTTCTTGATTATGTTGTGTGGAGCTCAATCCACTTTTTCCCATACCCCAAACTTCAGGAGCTCGTGTCTGACCACAAGCCTTTCTCTTCATGCTCCTAAGTAACAGAAGAGTATCATCCTAGTACTACCTGTGTCTGAAGTCAATTTTGTAATTCTGATACTGGCTAGATTATTTTCGTATAATGTTAGCCCAGTAAAATAAATAAAATCATGTAGGAGAATATGCATATCTTTTCATTACTATTGTCTTAATACAAGCATTTATGTTTGCTGAGGTTAATCTATAAAACAAGCTGGAATAAATAAAAATGGATTCAGTGAGCAGCATTATGGTGCAATTTGTGTTTTAAAAAAATGTGTGTGAAATACCGTCACTTGTGATCAGTAATAATACTGCATTAATGGCTGTGTTAAGTAACATGTACCTGCTAGCTAGTGAATTCCTGCACATACCTGTACTTGTGTATTACTGTAGGTGTCTGTATAAGATGTAGAAAAGCTTTGATTGGAATGTCTTTCCAATCAGGTGATAGGTTTATGTATAGAAATTAAAGGAAACTGAGACAGCAATGAAGTTTTATCATTATTGAAACAAAATTTGATTAGGATAGTTTAGTAAATTAATAGCAGAACACTGGGGGGGGATTGCTAAAATATGCAAGAATTTGAGACAAATAAAACAAAACTGTTAAGCATTATGTAAGCAAGTGTCAGTGTTGTGTATGTTCCAAGGAAATACAGCTCTCCTCACCAACATAACAAAAATTACACTTTTGTGGAAGTGCTTTCTGGTACAAATCTGCCTGTAATAGCTGCAGTGCTGCTGATACATTAATGGTTTCCTGGTTGGATTTTTATGTTTTGGGGGGAATTTCCAAGTTGTCTGCATAGATGATTCTGTCTGACTGTTTTCTTTGTAATTATTCTGTATTTTCATGTAGTTAATGAAGATGATGTGTGTGTTTTTTTCTCTGGTAGGGTTCTTTTGTATTTATTTTTACTGTCATATCTTGAATTTTAAGCTGATCTCAAAGTAATGTTTTCCAACTCAGTAAATCTGGTTTTACTCCTTTTTTCAGTAACTTTTTCCTTCATCTTCATTTATAAGTAATTTTTACCCAAAGTTACAGGACTGAAGCATCTGAACTTTACTACTTTGGTCAGCTTAGTATTTGGCTGAAATACCACCCAGGGAAGAGGTGTGTGATATCTGTCTGCTTCTGAACACTGGTGTATTCCAAGCAGGAGTCCTCACTGTTGGAAAGTAGATTACATGGCAGACTGGTATGAATGAAGTTAGTTGTCTCAGTGAATATGTGTGTGAAAAGTAACTTTCACTTGACCAGTCTAACAAGCAGCCTCTAACAGGGTACACAGGGGACATAAGGAGCACAGAGACCATGATGTGTATTCCTGGCAATAATGGAGTTATATAAATGGGAAATTCAGTGAAGCTTTGCTTTGCCACTTCCCTGCATTCTTTCTTTAGTTTATTAAGTTCTGCAGTCTGTTCTGAAGGTTCTAAGCATTCTGCTTTTGAAACAAAAGCCATGACTTTAACCTTATGGGTAGGTGCTTGGAAATCTTCAGCATGGATCATAAATAAACACTTTGTAACTTTGTTCCTTTGCTTGTAGTAATAGGCCATTGGTTTTGCATCTGGCTTTTGCGTGGAGCTGGGTCATGATGATTTAGGTGGGTTCTTGCCTAATAAAACAAGATGGGATATTGCTTTGATGACATTTGTATGGGGGAATGTTCCAGTGCTGTGTGATACAGTTTAACTTGTTTTTTTGATTCCTGATAGTAAGTACTATTAAAAGTTTACTTTCCTATGATTCAGGTAAGGTACTTCACCAGAGACCCAACAGTATATAAAATTAGCATGTCCAGAAGGATTTGAGACTCTCAGCCTAATGGGAGGGCTGTCTAAATCTGATAGCTGGTCTTATCTCAGTTTTGGGCTCTGGAACTGTTCATCAGAAGAAGAGTTCTCTGATATCTGTTTCAAATAATTTCAATAATTACTTGTATCTGTATCCATATCCCACCAATCTATAAAAACACTTTTCTTCTAAATGGAGGTGGAGTTGTGCATTCTGAAAGATGAAGTGCTGCCTTGATTTACTTGATATGATGTATGGTTGCCAGTAAAAGCAAAGGAGAAGTTCTTTCTTGAAAACATCTGAAAGTGTCATGATGGTTGAGGTACAAAGGTTTTAGGTATAGACTAAAGAAAATTCCTTGAGTCTGAAATATTTGTAAGGCTCTCTTTCATTCTTGAAACCTTCAGAGAATGCATGCCAATTAAGGGGAAAAGAATCATTCCTTAAGAAGGCTCTATCTAAAACATATGTTCAAGTACCAGGCCCCGCTTCACCTGTTTATTGAAGGGGAATGTGTTGTCTTTTCTGCTCCCATTCAACTTCTAGACCTAGGATATCCAGCTTGGAGAGAGAGCCACAGGGCAAGGCTAGGTTGCCCATCTTCTAGCACCTTATCAAAACCCAAACCTGGGTAAGCTCGTGAAGTCCCTGCTGTGAAAGAAAATCACCAACCCTTCTCAGGATCAAAAGAATCCACTTCAATGGTAAGTGACAAGAACCCTAGTACTAATTCTGGGATAACTGTTATGGGTGATACTTCTTCCTGAAGTCTTGTAGTTGATTCTGTTGGCATTAAAGAATAGTAAAGAACATCTTCCAGCAGAGTATGTTTTGTCATTGAAATGTAAGGCTACTGGTAGGACTCTAAAGACTTAAACTTTTTAAATTAAGTTAGATTTGAAAGGCGAGTCCCTAATGTACACACAAAGGAAAATAGAGCTCCTTGGTGGTCAGGTGGCAAGTGATTGCAGGAAAAGCCAACTGTCTCCAGAACTTATTGATGGCTTTCTCAGTTTAAATCTTACTGATTAACTTAATTTCAGATATTGTAAATAATGCTTTTTTAGTGGTGAGTGAATTCTTGTTGAGGTTTAATCTAATCAGACCAACACAGGCAGCGGGGTTCTTTGATGACAGAGGTTATGTTAAACAAAAAGGAAAGGAAAGGAGGGGTTTGACATAGTAATTTTATTTAGAGGTATGAGGGAAATATTGCTTCTTGTTGTTTACCTTGTGAATCAGAAGGCTCCAAAACAATTGAATCTACTCTTACCTGGGGAGGAACTAAACCTGCATTTTCCAAGTATTTGATAGTAACAAAAATAGATATTGCCCTTAGAACAAGTAAAATACCTTTTAAAAATAAATCTCATGGTGGACATTGCCTTCAGAAATCTCTTATGTCTACAAGTTTTGATAGTACTTAAAATTTTTGTTGCATTAAAACAAGTGATGACACTACTTGGTATATGGCTTCTGTAAAAGCTATTGTTTCACAAAAATCCACAGTAGAAAATATGACTTTTTCAACCTATAAATTCATTTTCTGCTTCAGTAAAAATAGAAAATACTTTTCTAGTTTTTGTTAACAGACAAATCTTTCTCTTGACTTTTTCCATGGGTATCATAGGGCCTTAAGGATAAACTGTACTGAAAAAAATTTTCTTGCTTCCTTATGCCCATTCACTTTTTTTAAGATTCTCTGTGGAATTGCTGAAATGTATTGCTTCAGTATTACTTTTAATTTTACTACCAAAGTTTGGATATAATATAAAGAAGAACATTATTAAGGTTAGATTTTGTAAATATGTGTTGAAGGAAGAGTGTCATGAGTCATAAGTATTTTTAAGAAGTAGTGTTTGACTTTTTCTTCACAAGTGATTGAATAATGTGCATTGGTCCACAACTGATGAGAATATCAGAAATCATGAAGATAGCTAAGAAGCATGACAGTTTTATTCAGAGATGGAAAAATGACAAGTACGAGTGTGGTAGAGATACTGATTCCCTGCTATATCCCTACAGCATTGCCTGAAGCTGAAAAAATGTCCAAGATAAAAGTATAGAATAGAAATTTTGCCAGCATCACTTTTGGCTATTACAGTAATGCTGATTAAAATTATTGTTGTAATTTGATGTGACTTAAAAAGAAATCTGCAATGAGAGCTTTTAAAAATGCAATATTTTAATTTGTTTTTTTTTCTAGTATACATGAAAAAGGTATCAACAATACTAGTGGGTGAAAGGTGTGTAACTTTTCAGCAAAGCATGCTAGAAATATGTAAATATGCATTTATAGAGGAACCAAAAAGTAGTTCTGAGAGCTTGGAAAAATACTTAAATGAGATGGAATGAACAATGGAGAAAGAACTAGAGAAAAGGTGGAAAGAGCTTGCTATCTTACCCTGATATTGCCCCACTTCATAGGAAAAGAATTAACTCTCTAAAAATTGTTTACCTTTCTATCTGACTGGTGTTAGCTTTAAAGCACTTTCACAGTCAAGTGAAATGAGAGAGACTAATGAATCGTAAAAGTCAAAAAGTATTTAATTAATCTGTTGCATCTTCTTGTGGCATGTTATATCACATTAAGCTGTATGAATATTCACCTTCCTCTGTTGTTTTCAAAGAACAAAAGTTTTAAAACGTAAAAAATTTACTAAATAATTTGAAAACTTCT
Source organism: Pseudopodoces humilis (assembly GCF_049639895.1). Lineage (NCBI taxonomy): Eukaryota > Metazoa > Chordata > Aves > Passeriformes > Paridae > Pseudopodoces > Pseudopodoces humilis. The sequence goes on from NC_142200.1 coordinate 39,698,681, forward strand.
TCAAAGCTTCTTTCAGTGAACACATTAGTATTTAAACACTAGGTTCTAGGAATGCTTGGAGTAACATTACTGATTTAGGAAATTCTTGTTTGATATAAAGGAAACTCTGAGATTGTATTCTTCATGCAACTGCACAAAGAGGCCACACCTTTCTAGGTTAAATGATGTGTAGTTTTTCAGTCTGGGTCTTCAAGTCAGCATGGGAACTCATTTTGCAACTGCTGTAGCTTTATACACCAGTTTTTGGGTTTGTTTCTCTTCGCCAGCAAATGTGTCAGAACTGGTGGGGGTTTTGTTCTCTTCTTTCCTCTCTTCTTCCACAGTCCTTAGGAGTACATTTTTGGAAACTATGGCCATCAGTATATTAGAACTAGGACAAAAATGCAGTAGTATAGGACAAAAGTAAGTGTTAGTTCCTCATCACAGTAAGGAAAATTGTTTAATGTTTAATTATCACATATTTTCAGACTCTATGCATTTTGCAGATTCATTTCAGTGTCTGGTTATTAATGTATTTGATGGTTTAAGGGTGGTTTGATATAAAGCTAATTCCATGAGTTCTTATGCTGGATTTACTATTCTGTTTTGAAATATTTATTAAGATATGTTTTGTTGGTTTTTTTTCCCACAAAGATTTGTATGAAATTCTTTCTTCCAATGTAGTGTCACTGTAGTTCACATGACAAATGTTAACAACTTGCCAACCTTTTCTTATACATTATTCAAGTTGAACGGGTAGTCCTTTGTGCCCTAAATTTAAATAAATTTCCCATTGGAAGGGAATTACTTAAAGCAGTTTAATGGTACTGAATGTAAATTCAGCGTTTTTATAGCTTTGAGTTGACCAACTAAAGGAAATGTGTGTGGATGGGAAAAAAGCATACTAAATTCATGCTGACATGGATTTTTTTTTTCTATAAGAGCTGTGAACAGTAGGCTGAGAGATGTGTGTGGTTAGTATTTATGGGGATAGGCAGAAGAATACTGTCAGATGATATTTTGATGTGAACGTAGTAGTTGAGAGGTGTAAAATGTAGCTGGAGTGGTGCTAGTTATAAGAACTAAATAATTCTTCTCTTAGCAAAAACAGTTTTTTAAGTGATTCCTCAGTATTGCTTTTTTAAATTTCATTACATGTTTTACTGTTTCCTTCAGATACAAATCTGTGGATGCTGACAGGTTTTTTTTTTTTTTCCTTCAAATTACCTGGTACTTTTCTCTAATTTTATTTACCTTGTTCTTTTTTATAAAAAATTAAGTATGTTCACTACTTAAAACAACAAAAAAGGAGACAATCCATACCTCTTTGCACCTAGTTTCATCTTCACAAGACATCAGCATAACATCCTGCATTCATGGAGGTTGCATAGAAAAACTTATCCCAAGTGTCCTGTACTTATTCAGAGCTGGAAGTAATTAAAGGTAGGGTTCATGGGTGGGTATCATATTAGAACCAACCAGTGAATCCCCTTGTAAAAAATCCCAGCTACTAGGGTAGGTTAGTGCTATACTCTCCTGCTTCTTTATTTAGTATTTTGCTATGACACATATACTAGATTGGTGGATATGGATACAGGAGCAACAAACTTAACCTTAGGTCTTTGCTGTAAATGTTTTAAATGGTTGATTGTTTTATTTCAGTAGTAATACTTCACTGTGTTGCTATTTATAGGGAATCTAACTTAAAAATATGGGCAGTTACAATCTATTACTTGATAATTTTCTGAAGTATTTGCAGCAAAGGCAAAAACTCACTTTAAATTCTACAGTTTGTCGGGGTTTTTTTGGTTTTTTTTTTTAATTTAGCTGGAAGAAAGGTACCTTGGCCATGCTGAGTACAAACTTGAAATGCCCATTCCATGCAAAAGTCTTACATGCTTGAAACTGCTTGGTTATCGTGGGCCATTTACTACATGTGATCTGTGTGTGCTTAAATTTATTCTGTGGCAAGTGTTTGTTTAAACAGGGATTTTCTGTTTCCATGTTATCTGTAATGGGAACTCTTAATTTCTGTGTTCTTGACTGTTGTTTTTTTTGTAATCAAGGTAGCAGATTCAACTGAAGAACCTGAAGTGACTAAACTTTCCCAGATAGTTCCAGCACTTTTTTTTTCCTTCTTTTTATTATCTAATGTGTGAAATAGGTTTTTTTCATGCTACCAATATATAATGCATTGTAAAGCCACTCTGGTCACATGGTAGAGGCGAACAAACGTTAAAGAACACTTGATAATTCTTAGTTCCATTTCAGCTTGGAAATAAAATATTTAAGTGAAATACTAGCTCTTTTTGATAGCTGTGTTACATGTTTATCAATACTGCATGTTAAAGGAATAAACAATCTCATTTTCATCAATATTAGTAAAAGATAGCTCCATGTAACAAAGAATAAACTGTAATATCTGGTCTGTTTTGATACCCCAGATGCAGTAGGAATAAAATAAACTTTTTGAATGTAGCGACAATTAGTACTAAAAGAATTGGGGTTTGATTGTTTTTAAATGGAACTTGACCTAATATGGCTGATACTACTGTAAGACTAAAATGCTTGTGATGTGCCTGGTAGGTATTCTTAATATCAATCAATACTTTAAAATCAATAAAATCATTTTTTTATTGATAATTAATCAATTGATTAAAATCAATACTTTCTCATATTTGTAGAACCTTTGTGTTTAAGTTTTGAATAATTTCCTGATCAATTGATGGAGTCTCATATACTTGAGTAAAACAAATCTAAACTTTACTCTTTTCGAAAATTACTTAGGCAAGTTAGCAGAAAGAATTTTCAGAATTATACTTCAGTCAATGATCTAAGGTCATCTCTTATTACTGGATAAATACAAGAAAATAGTACATACTTTTATCAGCTCTTTCTGATATAGTGTTGTGTATATAATCAAAATCATCTTTTAGATTCAGGGATTTGGGAAGGATCTTGCTGCATCACTAATGAGATCTGTGTTTCACGGGAGTGTGGAGAAGCAAGATTCACTGTTCTACAACTGAACTAGTCCATGAAAAGCAGGAAAGCAGTATGCTTTTCTTGTATTTCTGTATGAGTCACTGTTCATGCCCTAACACATGAAGCAGTTATTTCTGAATAATTTTGTGAGAAGCATAAACGAAGAGGAATTGGATTTTAAACAGGCATATTGCTATTACCAGAGACAGTTTATCACCTTTTCCTCCCATTTCTTCTACCTACTTTTACCTTTCTGGATAACAGGGAACTAATTTCATGTGGCAGTTCCTGAACCAGCACACCAATTCAGGCCAGCTGGGGGTAAGCATTGCATGGCCAGATGAGGTGATTAGACCTCATTTTTCATCTGACATTGATTAAAGAGGTGTCTTCAGGAATTACATATAACCTAGTCCATAAAGTGTTTAGTTTTGCTGTGGAAAATGAGTCTGTGAGGAGGACCACCTGTTGACAGACCAGGTTAAAACTAGCTGAAAAACTATGTGAAGGAAGAAGGTATTTTTTTTGAGTAAATGGAATAATAAATGAGCAGTTGTTTTGGGTCATGAGCTTTGAATCTTGACAAAACTCTACCAATAGTTTGGAGGGAGCACAGTCCAGACAATTTAAAGTGCCTGTAGACAGTTGGTCTTTAATGCTTAACCCATCTTATTCTTACCAGTGTATTAAGAAGTTTCTTCTGTGTCTTTATTCGTATTTTGTGCCCTTCTGGTTGCAAGCTGCAGAGCTAAATGACAAATTTTCTTCAGCTTTTACTATATTAGTAAAGACTACTGTGGATTTTTGTCCTCAGCTCATGTATAGAGTATTTTGTGTCTGGGGAATGTTTCATGGGGTTTTGTTGTGTCTTGTATTCCTTGGAAAGTTTGGTGTTCCTCCTTGTTTTAAGAGGTTGTGTCCAGTGTATTCATGAGCTTTTAGGGTGGTTTCTAGTAGAAGAAACAAGATTTTCTGGTAATAAATTGGGTAGGTTTTAGAGGAGCATTCTGAGAAGATAAGGAAGTTGTGAAAGCTGTGGGGACAGGCAGACAAGGAGGCCATCTTCATTTTTCTAAAACTAACCAGGGACTGTGTCAAGGTTTAAAACTGCGTTTTGGAGAAGTAGTGTATTTATTCTCTCCATGCCCCTTCCCCCTTCCTCCTTTACTTTTTAAGCCCACAAAAGTACTTTGCTCAAACTTTCAATTTAAATTGATGTGGTAATCCTTCATTTACTCATTTAGGCAATCTGAAATGAAAACTATAGCATAAACTGCCTGATAGACCTGTATGTGGAATGTAGAAACTGTTGGAAAGAACACAGTAGCCCAAGTGCTTAGGAAATGAGATTTGCTCCTTCAGTAGATTCTTCAGTGTGCTGGATTTCATTTTCTTCCCATCATTTAGCCTTGCCTAATGTACTTCTTGATGTTTCTGTGTTAATCTGGAATTATTTCAGCCACAGTTCAGGCCAGCTTCACCTTCTCAATTTTGTGCAACAAGGCAATTTATCCCTCCTCCACTTCCATCTCCCTTTCTTCTCTTCAACTGACCACTGTTGTTTGTAGCTTTCCCACCGCCCCCCCCCACCCCCTCTCTGGATTTGAAAGAGAAAGCATGGACTGTTGACCACAAGAAGTGCATGAGAGAGAACCATGCAGTAATTGTTTAAAAATTCTGAAGTCTATCTGGACTAGTCAAAGAAAGAAGCACTGGAGTATTTTCAAGATCAAGCATCCCATCTTGGAGGGAAAGATACACTTCCAGCAAAAACTTCAATTTCCTGATTTGTTAATGGCAGCACACTAGATCAGAAAGTATTCTGAGCCTTACAGGCTTCATCCCTAAGCAGTGAAAGCTGCCAACTTTACTGTAACTGAAAAAATATGGATTTGAATGTTGTCAGGTATTGTACTGGGATTTGCTAATGCTGGCCAAGCAAAAAGAGAAATTACTTTCTGTGGATGCTGGCTTTAGAACAGGCTGCAGAGAGCTGCAGAAACTGCAGGCCCATGGCCTCTCAGTCCTGCCTGAGAAGCTAGCCTGAGAGATTCATAGGAGGATTTCAAAACAATCCTCAGAGACAGAAAACAACTGCCAGGTGCTGTTTGTCTGTCCTCTTGTTTTCCTTGCAGGAGAAAGTCAGGGGGGTGGTGAGCCCCACTGACCAATGATGGTAATGTAGCACTTTACTAACCAATAAGAGTTTCCTTTCTGTACTTTCCACGGATCAGTCTATAAAACAGGCCTGAAGTAATAAACTAGAGAATTCTCCTGTTGTGACTCCGTTGAGAGTCCGTGTCGTTCTTTTTCGCCGTTCCCAATTAGAACGACAGCTTGCCATTGACAGTCAGCTATAAAGTTCATAAAATGTTTACATGTATTGGAAGTTCTTAGAAAAATTCATTCCTTCTAGATGCTGTTTGAGATGCATTGGACTTTAATACCACTAGATGATGTTTGTGAACTTCTTCATTCAACAAGGGTGTTAGGTTTTATGCAATATTTTTTTCAAAGAAAACTATGAATACTTTCTACGAGCTACTTTGTAACATTTCTTTTTATACATAAAGTAATTGGGGAAGATATACAGTTACTCAAGGAATTTTTTTACAAAACGGTAAATTTTCTTACGGTGTTAACAGCTGAAGCAGTAACATGCTTCAGAGATTTAAAAAATGTCAGAAAATAACAGTGTTTTGGAGAATATTTGCAGCTTTAGCAATAAAGTACTGCCCTGTACATTTTTCCTTTCATATTTTATGCAGTAACAGAGAGCACTTAGAGCCCTTGCAACTTTTGTTATAAGCTTGGGTCCACTAAAATGCAGCTGTATAACTTCCACTGACAAAAATGAGGTGTTTCTGAGATAACAAAAGGTTTGGGTTTTTTGCTTTGCATGTGGTCAAAAAAATGTCAGACTTTTCCATTGAATTCCTGTTTGGGGAAAAGTGGTTTGGGTTCAAGGTCGAAAATTGGGAGGTAGAGAAAATGAGTCTTTAAAAAGACCCTTAACTGATAGAAAAATGAGGGGAGCTACTAGCAAATGAAATTTTTCAGTGTTTATTCAACAGCCCGGATATCTCTTATTATCTCATACCGTTTTAGTGGCCCTTGTACCATATGGTTTAAGATTTCTTTGGATTAATCTATTTGCTTGTAGTTAGGAAGGTGATGTTTTGAAGATTTCTCTGTTTTGCATAATATGTAATTGTAACTGCTTAAGAGTTTTTTTTTCCCTTCAGTAGTCCCTGGTGTGGCAGAAAAAAACCAGATTACATTCAAAGTAATGTCTTAATACAAACTTTTAAACTGTGTATGCTAATCATTGTTCATTATATTCGGGAAGATATGAAATATATTTTTATGTCTTTATCTGGACTGGCTTTTCTTAAAAATTCTAACTTGAAATGTGTCCCCTCTTTCTTTTTTTCTTCTTCCCCTTAGATTTGAGTTCTGTGAACCTGCCTTTGTGGTTGGTAATTGTTTGGAAATAGCCTCAGACAGTCATCAGTATGACCGGATTTACTGTGGAGCTGGAGTCCAGAAAGACCATGAAAACTACATGAAAATTTTATTGAAAGTTGGAGGCATTTTAGTAATGCCTATAGAAGATCAGGTGACTTATTTTCCCCTTCTTATCTTCTAGTATGAGAAATATGTAATTTAAAGAATGCTTTTGAGTATATATTTGACTAAATTAATGTTCAACTAATGATACTTTAATTTGGTGTATTGTTGCAGCTAAGCAGATAGTAATCTTTTTAATGAAGTCTTGAACTTTTTCCCTTAAATTTGTAGGAAAGCTTCAATATCCTGCTTTTAACAAAGTCTGTTTCATACTATTTCCTGTGTGTTATACCAGAACTGCTTTGAAATCTACCTGCCACACAGATATTTTCAGTCAGTACTTCAAAACAAAGAAACCACGTGTAAACCAGGAGAATTGGTTTGAAAGAATACAAAATAACTATGATTACTGGGACATTGCAGGGGGTGAAAAAAAACAAAGGAAAAATATGTCTGTATTCGCAGCAGTTTTGAATGTTGCTTTTCCATATTAGATTTAACGCTTTTCGGACAGGGGCATATTATTTTAATAATGCTTCGCACTTTTATCACTTTTCATCCTTAGACCTCAAAAGGCTTCTCAATGGTAAGTAGTATTCTCCCTGTTTTACTAATAGGGAAATTGAGAAAGGCACATCATGTGACTTAAGTTGATGTCCTCATAAATAAAGATAATTACTAAAATGCTTGTTGATAAGCATGTTAGTTACTTTACTTTCAAAAAAGAGTTTTTACATTATCTATTTTCTTAAAATACCAAAGGGATTTAAGCATAGCCTGCATGATTCTGTTCCATAAATAATTTCATTATTTATTCAACTAAGATACTATCAGCTGAAATTGAAGGAATCCAACTTCAAAGTAGTCACAATTTAAGAGAGAAATTAAAACTGTGACTTTTTTTGCCTTCTATACAAATGGATGGGTACTTAGAACATGTAAAGTGTGAGGAACAGCTACACGATCTGAGGTAATCTAGCTTGCAGAAAAACACCAAGGAAATATTTTATTCCTGTTGTCTTCCTGAAGGGGTGGAGAATTTACCTGATAGACAGGAGTCCAGTTCTCCTCACAGGTGCATAGCATACTGAAAGAGCATTACAAATAGGCAGCAAGGGAGCTTTCTGCCTGAAAATAAGGAAAACAGTTTTTCATAGTAAGAGTGGTTGAACACTACAGCAGATTGCCTAGGCAGGTGGGGAATCTCAGTCCTAGATCTTCCTTCACTTAATCGGAAAAGCTTCTGATTTAACTTTGAAGTTGTCCCTGTTCAAGGAGGAGGGTAGGACTCCAGAGGTTGCTTCCAATCTAAATTGTTCTTTGATCTTTTGGGAAAATGAGATAAAGAACAAAAAAACTTACCTTAGTTTTTACCTTAGGGCCTCTTCTATCTTCATCTCTTCCCATTAGCAAAGAGCCTTATTCAGTACTCGAGTGAACAAGTGATATTTTAAGGATTATCAAAGTCCTTTCTGTTTATAAAACAGCCTTAATTCATTAATTTTGAAGTAAAAAAAAAAAGCAGCGTGTTTGAAACCAATTTGAATAGTATTATGACTATGACAAAATTTTAACCACTGATTTATTTTGGTTTTGTTTTTCAGCTAACACAGATCTTGAGAACAGGACAGAACACATGGGAAAGTAAGAATATTCTTGCTGTTTCGTTTGCTCCACTAGTGCAACCAAACAGAAATGACAACGGCAAACATGACACTGTAGGACTCCGTAAGTTTGTGCTCCCTCCCTTTGGCTTGCTGAGATGTTAACAGTGCCTGATGTTGGAGGTCTGGAAGTTGAGAGGCTGTGCTGTAGAAACATTCCTTTTAGCAAAGCAGTAGCTCACTGATACGTTTTTGTGCTCCCAGCGCATGGTCTGTGTTGGTTCGCAGTTCATATTCTGAATTTAAGTGATTCAATGTTTCCAGCTTGTTTCAGCTTCTCTATTACAGTGGTACAGATAAAATAGCCAGCTAATATTAGGTCCCTTATAGTGCTAACTTTCTCATAGTCCACCAGGGAAATTTTTTTTTTCTCTTCCCCCTGAAATGGAAAGAAGAGGTCTAAACTGGGGCTGTGGTATGATTAGATATTAATTAGCCCAAGTGTGCTTTGTCTGTTTACAGTGGATGTAGTCATAGCTAGCTGTTTGTTATTAGTCATTGGGATTGGCTTTCTAGCTGCAATGCTTTGAGCAGAGGTGGTGAAGGTATTTAGAAAGTCTTTGGAAGTACACCTATTGTAAAATGGTAAGGTAAGATGATGCCAGGGAACGAGAAAAAGCTGACAAAGAAAAGCGTAGAGTTGAAATTTTCTGTCAGAGTTGTCAGGGCTAGAAGTAGAACACAGAGATATGGTAGCATATGGGAAATGAAATAAATGCAACAAAGAGACTGAAAGATAACATGTTTTAACTGTGAAACTGATACAAGCCCTTCAGGAATCCAGGATGTCCTATCAGCTTGCATTGCCTGTAACTGCTGATCTGGCTATTAATTTTGAGTGTAAGTGAGCTTGATATGATAGGTATTTTTATGTTTTCTATGCAAAGCATAGAAGATAATTTCCTTTATGTAATTTCCTTTATGTAATCTGTTCCTATCCAGAAATAATTAATTTTTGTTGTTTTAATGCTTGGTTTGAGCCCTCAGAAATAATTTCATGAAATTAGTTTACTAATTCAAGATTATTTTTTTCCTCTGTTCTATCCATAATATGTAGGTTGTGTCATATCTAACAATGAAATACAGAGGTGGCTAGTCAAACTTTGCAATGATTTTATACAGTCTAATTCCCTAGAACAAAAGAGGATTTTCTATCAATATTCCTAAATTTTCACAATGAGGAGTGCAGACCATGGACATTCAGAGGTGAATGGTAGTACAAGAAAGGTGTTTCCTGTGTTACAATTTAAAAATGAATTTTTAGTGAGAAGAGGAAAACATAACCAAATGTGGTATTGCTCACATTTAGAAGAAAAAATTGTTAGAGGCTTGAAGTTGCACTGTAAAATGAGATCAGTGAGATAAGCTTCTTGGCACTGCTCTGGCAGATGTGGTTTTATTTAAAAAACTTAAAAATAAAGCAGAAGTGTTCTTTTTGGGTGTGTTGGGTCTACATGGAAGGGATGGGGGAGTGTAAAAAGGAGAGTGCTGAAGCTCAGTAAATAAAATTTCAGCTAATTTTTATAGCAACATTGTCTATTTGTTTCAAATCCACAGGCCTATAATTTATCTTAAAAGTTCAAAGTAATCTAGTGAACATGCTTCTTCTGTAAACTTTAGCCAGAGGTTGCAAATGTCATTACTAAATAAACACAGTCTGTGCCATAGTTTGGACAACCCTTGAATGCTTTCTGACACATATGTAGTGTTAAATATAGACTAAAATAACTCATATGTAAAATATCTGTTAGCCATGCTCAAAGAAGAGTATTTTTTTTTTTTTTGTAGAAAACTACAGAGATGGTGTTAAAAGGTTCATTTTATTGATGTAGTTAGTGGATAGGATGCAGTTTACTAGTAGTAGACAAATGGAAATACATGGACAGTAAATATCCAAAATATTGCATCCTGTTCCTCTCATGAAAAAATGCATGCATTTTTTATAATTGACATGCAATCTGCAATCATGGTTTGTTTCACCTGAACTTAAGAACATGTTTTGGATGGTTAGATAGGGTTTTGTTCTTGAATTTTGAGCTGATTTTATACTAAAGAAATAGGACTCCTTTTTTTTTATTTTTTTATTTTTTTTGCCCCACTCTCTGGCACGACCTGAAACCAGTATTGTCAGTCTTAATATCCTTTCTGTCTCAGATAAATTAATTAGTCTGCAACTGAAGTCATTGTATGTAACTATAGATCTTGTTTCAACTACATCTGAAGCTTTTATAGCTAAATGGATTTTCTGGAAGTGTAATTTTTGAAATTATTTCTTCAGTAACCTCCTTGCTGTAGTCCCCATTAATTTTATGGTATTCTGTACAGGAAGGAAAGTGACAAGTAAGAAAGTTGAACAAGCTTCAACTTTGGCTGCTGTGCTTTTTTGGTTTTGTTTTCCTTGGAAACAGCCATCCATAGCTCATCTAGGGCAGGTGTCCAGCAGCCAACCAATATTCTGTCATCACCTGGCTATCATTGGAAAACAAAGTTTTTGCTTTTTTCTTACTTGTTGAATTGTTTTTTTCTCCCTTTAGGACTTGAGTAATTTTGATTTCTCTTCTGCTGCAAAGATGCAGGTGGCTTATCTGGTTCATCACCTGTGAATTAGACATGTCCCTCCCTCATCAGTTAGATTCAGTAGGAAGTGAGCAGAAGAAGGAGGCAAAGAAAGGCGCTTGCCTAAGCAAGTGTAGCACAGGGGTAGAAATTTTTTTCCCACAACAGGATCTTAACAGTGGTAGCAGTAGGTTCCAAGGCATGCCACGTGCTAAAAGGTGACAGTACTTGTATAATTTCTTAAATTTATTTTAATGTTTGTATTTGTTCACGCTTTCTACTTCTCTTGCACGTGTTAGAAGAGTTCTTTGTTTCCTGGACTGTGTCACAGGGTTTGTCAAGGTGACAGATCTAACCTGTGACTAACAAACAAGGTGACTATCTAACCTTGTGTCATTTGCATATTTATCATTTACTAAAATTTCAGTTGAATTGTTTTTGAACATTAGTCTCACTGCCTTGCAGCTAGATTGGGTTTTTTTTGCTACAGAGTAATTTCACATAGTATAACTTGCTTTTCTTTCATTTTAGCTCCATGTGCTGTTAGGAACCTCCAGGACCTAGCTCGAATATATATCAGACGCACTCTTAGAAACTTCATAAACGAGGAGATGAAAGCCAAGGGTATTGCTCAGAAGGCTCCTCCAAAACGCAAACGCAGGAGATGTCGTAGACGCAGGATTAACACCTATGTGTTTGTTGGTAACCAGCTCATTCCTCAGCCTGTAGACAGTGAAGAAGATGAAAGAATGGAAGATGATAATAAAGAGGAGGAAGATAAAGATCACAGTGAGGCCTTGAAGCCAGAAGAGCCTCCTCGAAATCTGCTGAGAGAGAAAATTATGAGTCTACCATTACCTGAATCTTTAAAAGCATACTTGACCTATTACAGAGAAAAATAACTTGTTTTAAGTAGAAATAATGCCTACTGATAGTTCCTTTATTCTTGAAAATGTAGCATTTATTAAGAAGTAGGTGGACAAATTATTATTAGTCTTTCATCAAGACTGAAGTACAGCGATAAATGGTAACTTGTCTCTATCTTGTCTTTGCTACAAGGAAGACTTGCATTCAACAGTAGAATCCCTTTTTAAAAGTCTATTTTTCTTTAAATTTTGAAAATGCTGTTTTAACTCTGATAGAAATATATATTCCATTATGCAGCACTAATCAATATTTTGCATGGTAAGTCTTTTTTGGATCCCTAACCGATTTGTATTGATAAAAGGATGAGTGAAATTTTATATATGCTAAATAATTGGTTAAACCTGTTCATCTGACTTGATGAGCAATTTGTCTGTATTTATTACTATTAGGGAAACATTTTAAACATGCAGACACTTATCCTCTAATGTCCAAATCAGACCCTTTTAAAATTTATTTTACTATGGCTTTGTTGCAATCATTATTACTATGTTGGTATAGATGTATTCCAACAACACAAGTGCAATAAATGTATACAGACACTGAATGAGCTGGCTTTAGTGAAATATGAAAATACAAGTTCTGAAATGTCAGATGACCCTGCTACTTCTGCATTTATCTTTTGCCAAAAGATCTTGTGACAACTAACAGCTTCTCTCAGAGCCTTAAAGAAACACCATATTGAATAAGAAGCAAAGCAATGCTTACTTCAGCTCTGCTTATATACTTAACTCCATTCTACACTGTCAGTATTTCTAACTAGAGGCAATTCCTCATTTGTGGGAAGTATAGGACAGTACATTTTGTTTATTTCTAGAGCTCACAGCATTGAGTCAAGAAGTTTGGTAATTCAAGATTGTAATTAAGATTTCAGTCATCTATATTTACTGCTTTTAAGTAGAGGTAGAATTTCAACAAAGTTTAGTTTGTATTGCTTATTGGGATAGCTATAATAGTAGAAGTTAGAATTGCAAATGCACTTTAGTAAAGTGAATTTTATACTTAACATGCATCTCCAAGAAGGTAGACTTGTGCCAGCCTATATTTTGTTTCTGAGCATGGCTCTTAGCACAAAAATATTTATAAAATCATATGCATCTTTTGGAAACCTAAGAGTAGCAGTGCAACTGTGGGGACCCACAATAGTGCTGATTTAAATCCTTCAATGATTTTTCCTCTTCTAGTTGTGGAGTTATTTGCAGTTCTCATTTTTAACTTTGCTTTTACCATCTTAATTTCTTCATTCTTTTGTAACATAACCATGAGGGTAAACAGTTTATTAAGAACTTGGCATGATATGTATTAATCATTGAAAATGTGGAAATGTATGCTTGTTAGACCCAGTGAAAAACATTCCCATTGAAATATCCCCATGATACATTTTATAATACTGGTGACACTTCTTTTTGTGTAAAAAAATGAACACAATATTCACGTATTTCTAAATCAGTAAATGTTCCTATTCCAAATATTTATAACCAACTAGTATTCATATGGTCTAGAAGTCCAATTTTTACTTCAAAATACATTAGCATTTTGTTGCATCTGAGAAGGAAGGTCAGACACAATCCCATGACACTGACTCTTTTTGATGCATTTCATGCTGTAGTCCCTGTTTCTAAGGTACATCATAGTAATGTTTAAATGGAATTTCATGAAGGCCTGTTGTACCAGCATGTGGAGTTACTTTCCGCAATATATTTACCATATAAGTAAGCAAAAGTATTTGAAATAAATATTCTGACTTTATTTTAAAAGCAGGAAAACCTTATAAGAAATAGTTTTCCAAAATAATTATACTAATAAAGTAATTGTGATGCTTCAGCTATAAGAATTGAACATAATCTTGTTTTAAATGGGTTATTTTAGATGGAGGTTAAATAATCTGAAGTTAGAGATGTTTGTCTCTTCTTTTCTTGGAATCTACATCCATGAGCTCAAGAATGAGATGACTAAATATTACTTAAGTACTTCAAGGACTTTATACAGGATGCTTTTTGAGAATAAATTTCTGCATTCTTTCATACCTGTATACTTGGAAAAATGGACAGTGGATGACTTGTCATAAATCTTAAGTATGTGAGTTTTTTTTGGAGTCACTGAAAGAATGTTTCCTCTGTGTTTTATATGTGGATTTATTTTACACTCTTGAATTTATATTTACATAAATAAAAAGGTAGAAGCGCAAAATTAATTAAAATTTAATTTTTGCCATCTCACTTGATGATGGGGACATTGTTGCAATAAAATGGTTTTTTGTGGTTTCTGCTTGCTTGAATTTCTGTGTTTCTGTGGAAGTATTTTCAGTTACTTGGAAATTCAGGTACCAGTTGTTCCATAATTAGATCAGTAATCTCTTAATAAAGGCTATTCTTGAATTTCATAAGTATACATTCTTGCTAAATTGTGAGTTTTTGCAAAGGTTGAAAGATGAGATGTTATTCATGACACAGGGAAAGCTATTTTAATTCCAGCACTACTTTTGAAGTACTCATGTGAAGAGTTTTCTCTGGAGAGCCCAGAAACTAAACTTGAGTTATATACTAAAGAACATTCCCATGTTTTGGGGTTTTTTTTGCAAAATACTGAATTTATTTTTTTTTAATCCTCATCTGAGCAGCTATCTGGGTCAAAACAAATAAGGAAAACTTGCAGGTAAGAACTGCAAGGGTGGTAAACAATCACTGAGACACTTCATACTGCAACTCTTTCTTGATGCAGCTTTATTTTATTGCCAGTTAGAGGAAAGATTCAAGGTGGGTCAGGTAGGCTGATGAGCAGTGTTACAATTGTGATCACTGTAAGCAAGGGTGAGATGAATTGGAACTTCAGGTGGGGGTTAACTTCTTTGGTCTGGACAAGGACCCAAGACCAATGCAGTCTTTTCAAAAGACATGAATTTTTAATCCTGTATCATTCAGGAAAAACTGAGCAGCTACCGCCCAAAAACTTGAAAAGAGCAGTTTTCATTGCAGTGAGCATGAACAGCTGTGCTTGGCTGAGGACTCTGTTGCTTGTTCAGGTGCTGGCAACTTTCTTTTTTTTTTTTAATCCTCTATTTTTTTTCTCTAAACTACTTTTTAAAATGCATCTTTGCCTGTCAGTTTGAAAACGAATAGGGAATGTAATCAAATGTGCTATGTTCTGATTAAAGCTATTTTAGCTCATTATTTATCCATATGTCCTCAAGAGTGTCTCCTTCCATCATTCATGTAATTGAGTAGAACTGAAGGCTTTGTGATTTACTAATCAGTCATAAAAGATAAAGGAGTGGTGTTCTGTGTTCTTAGAGGTGTATATATGGAATTTCGCTTTAATGAGCTGCTACTTATTTTGACAACACTTGAATCATGTATGAGGCGTTTTCCATAAACTTGTTCTGAGAAGGTCATTGGAGTGTAACTGGAACAGTGAGGCTTTAAAGGCATGTGTTAATTTTGAGATGTTTTAGTAAAACAACTTCAGTCAAATCTAGATGACTGGCTTGATCACTGCCTGTCTCTTATTTCTGTAGCTTCACAGTGTACTTGTCAACTTGTTGAATTACTTGTTGAAGTAAAGCTGGCTTGTTTATCCACAAGGCTTTAACCATGTTCATGGTCAGTATGGAAGCAAGAATCTAATGCTGATTTATCAGTGCTTATCAGCATGATGGTAACATTTTCTTTCTTGAGTTTTCTGCCATCCTTCATATTCTGTGATGCTTTTAAGAGAATTGTCAGAGGAGCAGAGGGAACTTGCACATCCCTTTTAAAGCTCTATCCTCTTCTACTGCAAACAAGGAATATATGTAATACCTTGCAATATTTTGCAAAATACTTCTATGCTAGAAAGAAGGCACTGCATTGTTTTCTGTTACTTTTTCTTCATGCAGTCATGATTAACCATGATTTTAGCATAAAGAGAAACCAGCAAAACAATAGGTATCAGTACATGCTAAATATGGTGTGTTTTGTTTTATGAGCATTTCCTTTCCATTTTGGTAGCCTGTTTATCCTGGCTGAAAAATAATCCATTAGGGTTTCCTGCTGCTCTACTGCTTCCAGGGATGCGTTCCATGGATAATCTCCACAAACTGAAGAATGTTCCTTGCAGGCAAGTAGATATGAAGAGTTAAATTGCACTTCTTTATATTACAGTAATGCAATTAGAACCGTAGCACATAATCTTTATTTCTAATCCTCTCCTTGAAGTTATGTTCAATCTCCCTTTGTTTCCCTTGAGTTTTAGATCCACAGCTAGAGAGGGTAACACAGCATTCTGCACCTCTGGCATGTTTCATGGGCAGAATATTTTGTTCATGTTGATGGTTCCTTCTTATGATGATCCTCCTGGGATCACTCTGGGAGTAATTTTTATGTTGGATGATGTGCTTTTAGCATCTTCATTCGTTGTTCTGCCTCTCCAGCTTGTATTCAAGTGATCTGTATGTGATAATCTGCATACGTTAGATACAGTGTTTTGTTTCAAGTTTTGGGTCTGCATATTTTTAAGACTGACTGTTCTAGAGCTGTGCATAGCTCTAGAATCTCCAGTGCCAAGGGTGGCCCACACCTTGATCCCCTTGCTGCTTCCTGTGTCACCACTTTTTTCCACTCAGACCAGGGCTCCATTTTCTGTATTACAGCACTGTGTGAGAATGGTAAATAGCTTGTATATTACAGCAATGGTGGCATGTTACTCTTGCCTGTATAAAGGCAGGCTTGTAGCACACAAGCATGGATGAGTGAATGGTTACCTTTAGACAACAGGTCAAGCAGAGACTGCTTTCTTTGTCCTGCCATGGGTGATGTCAGTACTATACACATGAGGCAGAGCTACACAGCCATTAAAACAAGCTTCACATCTTGACTCAGTAATAAAAAGCATTTTTTTTTTTCTGGATTGGAACAGGAACAGGACTAAAGGAGAGATGGATAATTTGTATGGGGAAGTTATTGGTAAATAAACAGAGCAGTTTATATAAATTATATAAAATTAGCTGAAAATTTTGATTCCTCTTTAAAAATCTTTAACTTCTTCTGTTTACCAGGTCTGCACAATGCACAGTCTTTGTATATGTTAGCTTGTAAGGAGATTGTGCTCTGTTTTAACCACTTAAAATACCTTAAATCTTTCCAGCCTTCCTATCTTGGCCTTCGGTTTTTCCATTTACTAAATTGCAGAATGTGCAAATTTTGTGCTGTAGTCGGTAAAAAAATCACTGTAAAGCACTCCTTTTGTACTCTGCTCCACATCTAACAAATTCTCTACGATTAACTTTCAGTAATTCCTTAACAGTAGAGCCCTTTTTAGATTAACAACCTACAAAAACTAAGTTGTTGTTTTGGGTTTTTTTTGTGGCACTTTGCTTGTTTTAGCTTGTTTTTATCAAAACTTGACGTGTCTTTTCTACACAGTCAAAAGTAGCTCATCCTTAAAAAATGCTTTTTTACCTTGCTGAAGAATTTTATCTGAAACGTTGTGTGTAATCAAGGATACCAGAAGAGGGCAGCATTGTCTTTCGGGAACAAAGGCTGGATGCTGGCAGCTGTTAGGAAACACAAAAAAGCTACGCTGATGTTTTCATAATGAAATATTTCTTTGAATAACTTGCTTAGGTACAAATACAGATTTGTAAAATTTAGAATCATTCTCAGAAGATTCTTTATGAGTTTTCGAAACAATTTTCTGAAATTCCTGTGTTAGGCGTATAGTATGAGGTTTTCTCCTGAATTGTGCTTTAATACAATCCAAGACCTTTCCAGAACTGATGATGTGCATAAAGCTTTTCATTCATAACCCTTCAAGGTGCTACTCTGTAAAAAGGTCAGTAAGGGTTTGACTAGCTCTGTAATTGGGCATTTGATGCCTTCAGACGCCAAAGTTACTTGTGACTTCATCCTAGTGCTTATTTGAGACCTTGTGTTAAGAACTGGGTGCTTGAGGAAAGCGCAGCTGTGCAGAAACCTTCCGTGGCTGACAGACCCCATGCCTGTGCATGACACACAGATGTGTGATGCAGTAGTTGCTGTTCCTGCTGTACAGTGCTGCTGTTCGTTTCCTGCCTGGAGCAGAGGCATAGGCTGGGAGGCCTGAGTTGTGAAACAATTACACATTATATGTTCTGAAGCCTGTGGCACTGTAACCTGGACCCCGCAGGACTTTCTCAGAGAAAGAGGTGTAACCTGACAGAAAGTGCTTCAGAGCTGTGCTTGCCGCTCTGCTGCCCAGCACCCCAGCAAGACTTTTGTGTCCATTCCAGATACTCGAGCTACACCACAAACAGATGCCAGCCCTACCTTCAGCATTTACAGCACCAACCAACCTCACTACCCAGCAAACTGGCAACTTTTCAGCCCTGAGTGTTTATCGTCTCTGGCAGTTGTTGATTTACTTTCTGAAAATTGGGCAATATATGAAATGGTGGCCAAAAAAGCAAGTGTCATATTTAAGGCATAAACCAGATCCATCATCGTGTTTCCACAGCTCGATCTCAGCTTTGCCAATGATTCCAGTGCCTAGATGAGCATTGGCAACAATCTTGTTCAGATGCAGTTTCAGCTTTTCTTGAAAAACACAATAAAGCCAACACATTTCTAAACAATTGTAATAGCAGAGGAAGGACATACTGCATATTGAATGTTCAAAGGCCAGAGTAGAGATTTGCATGGGCACAAATGTCAGGCTTGTTAGCCCAAATAACACAAAATGCCAGTAAACAGCATGTGAGATGTGGAAAATGGGTAATGAGCTATCTCCTTATGAAAACCTCTAGTGCTTCATTCCACAGCTCTTCTTTTCTACTCCCCAAAATACGGATTGTGTGAATGTGTTGTAGAAAGGTGTTACAGGATCATCATTTTAGGTACCTGCAGTAAGTGACTTCCGCGCATCGAAGAGCCAGGATTTTACATTTGGTTTAATTCTTACTAGATCTTTTTAATTATGACATGCAATTCCAGGACCTTATCTTGCTTCAGGAAATTTGGTTTAAAAATAGAGCAGCCTATTTTCCTTTTGATCACAAAAGTATATCCCATTTTTTTCAAGTTTTTCTGTTTTTGTGGATAAGGTAGTGATAATGATGTGATACTAACTTGAGATTTAAAAATAAAAAAAATCACATAAGCAAAGGTCCACAGTGGTGTTCAAATGTCCATTGCCTCTTGAGGTACCTCAAGTAAAATTCTGTATGTCCATATCTTCTCCCACCTTCCTGCTTTGAGATTTAATGTAACTTAATTGTTACCCAAGTCCCAACAAGGGATCATGGAGCAGCTGTCCCCTGGTTTGCTTTGTCCTGAAAGCACAAAGCACTCCTGCTGCATTAGGCCTTGGAGAAGGTGAATGAAGCTGTTGCAAACAACACAAGATATTGGTGCAAGTGCTCTGACAAAACCAGAAAGAAAAAGGTTTTCAATGGAAGTTTCCTTGTAATAGGTAAGAAATCTAAATTCTACGCTGGGAGAATTTATGGAAGCGAATGACAACCATCTTTTCCTCTCTTAGGCTTCAATATATGGGGCTGGTTTTATTAGTTCACATGCCATCATGCTGACTGTTGTGAATCTCATGCTGTCCCCATAAATTATCTTGGATGTGTGGTGGACAGGTAACAGGACACCAGGTCTCCTTCATGTGTTTAACCCTTCTAAGGAAAAGAAGCCCCACTATGGTCTAGGCACCACAGAGCAAAACTTACATTTACTTGCATATGCTGTGTTAGGTTCAAATTTTATCTTTTTTCCCCCCCTTTCTCCAGAGATTATAGTGTTTGTAAGTCAATTGCCTTTAATGATGCAGCCTTGCTTTGCTGCTAAGCTGTTTGGAGATTTCAGGATCAATAATAAAAAAGAGAGATTGAAAAAGCTATTGAAATATTCAGTCGCAAACAAGAATGGCAAAAATACCAACTATGCTGCTTTGACAATTTTTAAAGCTCTGTGTCAAAGCCATTTCCTAATTAGAACTTGGGGATGTGGCTACAAACAGATGATAACATCTTTAATGAAAATAGCTGAACAGTAAGCTTCTCACTGTATTGTTCTCTGACATCCTAGAAGTAAATATTTTAGAAACCTTCTCTCAGAGTAGAATAGACAGTGTAGAAATTTCTGACTTTGATTTTACCTATAACATCAATAATACTGAAATAAGAACAAAAAGCAGCAGTCCACCTAAGAGCACCTGAAAAAGATGAAGTCCTGATTTGCTTGAAGTCAATCAAAGACTCTGCTGTTGCCTCTTGACTGCAGACAGGTAAATGGTAGGAGATGGAGGTGGGGAGTAAAAGATGGGGGGTTAAAAGATGAAGAAATGAGGGGAAAGAAGGGTTGTGGATGCCCCCAAAAGAGGATTGGTACGAATTCACAATCACCAAGTGCTGATTTGGCCACCAGTTCCAGCTTTATTAGAGGGTCTGGCCAGCCCTTCACTAGCCAGGGCTCACAGTGGCCACACCATCTCACACCAGTAGAGCGTATTTCCCTCAGGAGAGCAGAGAAAATATTAGAAAATTGTTCCTGCAGTAATTCAACTACCGAGGAAAGAAAGTGCTGACATTTGCACTTTTTTCATGAGAAAGGAGCAGTACAAGCCTCTATCAGGTGAATGCTCAGCCCTTTCAGTTTCAATGAAGATAAATGGTCAGACACAATGAAATACCCTGTTCCTAGAACTGCAATTATTTCAGACTTGCCTTCCAGGCCCACCTTTTCTTCAGCATCTGCTTTTAGCTGAATATTCTCCCTAGCCTTTGCAGTTCCCCTGTCCCTCTGCCCCAGCCTCAGTTTGGGGGCCTTACAGAGGGAGGGGGCCTGCTTACTGCATATGGCGTGTGTACCCTAAAACCTGCTGTTACAGGAGCTGACTGGAGGTGGCGAAGGAGCTGCACTGGATTAGCTCTTTGGTACGGGGCACAACAGAAGTCTGTGAATAAATATAGATGCTCTACACTGCAATCCAAGGGAACAATATTAATTTCCTCTGAAGATGCCAGTCTATTTCCATGAAAATGCAAAGCTGAAAACAAAGAGCTCGTCTCCAAAATTGTCTTCAAGCTTTAAAAGCTGCCTGGCAATGGGAACATTTATCATCTGCAGGCAAGATGTCCAAAAGTTAGGGAGTACTATACAATGCTTATGCTAAAACTGTGAGATCTAAGTTGTTTAGTGGATCTAAGCACAAATTTCGAGTTCTGCCAGCAGATGTGGGAAAACAGCCTGTCTTAAGAGGGATTCAAGAAATCTGAGGGGCACTGAAGATTCCTTTCCTGGTCTGTAGGTTACCATACATACGGTCATTAACCCGTGCCTTAGTTTACCCATTGGGAAAACATGTTTTGTGTCACTTAGACCCTTTGGCAAATGTCTTTACAAAGACAATTTCTTCTCTATGAGAAGCATTGTTTAATTTAAAAGAGACCTTACTCAGCTGGCCCTAGATCCTGGTGCAGGAGAAACTGAGACCTGCTTTCCTGAATTCTTATTGGAAAGGAACAGGGAAAGGCAGCAGTGGAAGACAAGAATGAGCAAGAGCAAAGAGACAGGGATTACCTGCCCATTCTACAGAGAATGTGATGTAGCTTTTAGGCTCTGAATCTAGATAGCTTCTTCCTTATCACAGTCTCAGACTGACACTATCTCTCAGGAATTTTGGAGTCAGACTGTGTTGGGCAGATTTCCTCTTACAAAACATCATTTTGGCATCAGTAATATTTTCCCCCTTTTCCTGTAGGCATGTGCACAGCTGAGCTGTCCAGCCTGACTTTCATTACTTCTCAGGGGAGGAGAAGTTCTACCTTTGTTTGCTCTTTCCCTTTAAAAAGTCACAGCAGAACCTTGAAATGCTTGGATTTCTGGAAATATCAGAGGTGAAAGTGCAGCAGCTCCAAAGGTCTTAGTGCTGGCAGGACTTCTGAGCAGAATAAAAAGCAGCAGTGAGAGGACAAAATATTGTCTGCTTAACTGAGAAGTGCTTGTTTCCTGCACCATGTGGCTGAATAAAAAAGCTGCTGGATACTGTGCTAATATAAATAGCAGGTAATGTCTTCATGTCCGAGGAAGCTGAAGCATAGTGGATGGCAGATTCCAGGTCACACAGTGCAGTTGCTGGTGGAGGAGGCTGATGTGCATTTGAAGGTTTGGGATTCGCTGGCTCTCCTTGCCAGGATACCTTTTTCTCTGCTCACAAGATAAGCCTCCCACACTGTAGTTTTCAGAGCAAACTTCACTGCACAGCCAGTAATGGCAGATGGTTTTCAGCTTGATTACTTCTACTGTCATTTAGTTAAGGTTCCCACATGTAATTTTTGTACTCCTTATGTTTGTACATTAGAAGGGGATGCTTGGAAATGCTTGTTATGTGGGAGTGTAATATGAACAAGGAACACTGGATAATGATTACAGCAGCATGGGATTATCAAATTACTATTATTTTAGACTGTGTGTTTGTAATTAATTAGACTTTTGATCCTGCCACCTCCTTGTGAACTGTTTATAATAAAAATTAGTTTGATTGTAACTGATTAAAACAATTGTGGTCAAATATTCCTTGTTTTCCTGACCAATTCTGTGTGTGTGGTTAGGATGATCCAAGTCAGGTGTTTGTCTTCAGGAAAGAACTACAGCATCTCTGAGAACTTTGTAATCATTGTCCTTGTCTTTATAGCCTTGATAGGGACCTGTCTTTTTTTTTTTGAGCCTGGGAAGCAAGCAGTAGTTTGTTAGAAGGGTGAAAAATGGAGGGCAGGAAATGATAGGGGAATGAAAGAACTTTGGGGTGGATTTGATCTGAATTAATCTTCTCAAATAGAGTTTATTACCTGAAGCTGTTAAGCAGTAAGTTTTATAACCACAACACTGTGGGAAGTTCCTTCAAAATCTCTTTCCTGAAGCTCAGATCAGTGAAAATTTCACCATCTCACACCCACTTACTTCTCCTGAAAAAGAAAAGGGGAATTCACCATCACAGCATCTGCGTACAGAGGAGTGCAGGAGGCCTTAGTTAAAGAGTTATGTCGTAAGCGGATTGTAGTGACATTAAGTGATGAATTAAAACATGATTATCAAAAACAGATACTGTGGGTACTGTTTGAGTCACTGATCATTCGTGAAAGGCCCACATGTCAAGCTCATTGCACAGCCCCTGCACCAATTGACAGCTTAAAGTCAAACCCTGCCCATCACTCCTGCATGAGGGAGCCTCTTCTGTGGAAATTTCCTGTGGAAATTCTGCCTGTGTCCTGAGCAGTGCAATTTGCCCTGTCAGAGCCAGGGACATGGTGAGGTGCTGTCCACAGCTGAAAGAAATGTGGAAATGTGTAGTACAGGGAATGCAATAGCACTGGGAAGACACTACGTATGATGCAGTGTGGAAGAGAAAGGGGCCAAAGTCTGTTGAGAAAATCATTGAAATGTTTTCTCTGTGAGTGCTTTTTTGGTCAAGAGTTTTCATTTGGGAGGGCAGCAGCCCCCTCCAGGCTGCTGCACATGAGGGATCTACCACCTAGCATAGTAATTATCATTGGTTCATACCTTCCACAAGAAGGAACATGGTTTTATCTTGGCATTTCTCTTTATTGTTGGTGCTGTACAATTAATCAGTGCTTTGCGCGGTATTAATGTGGGATTTTGAAAAATAATTAAGGCTATGTTCTCCAGCAAAGGTGGAATACATATAGAAAATGGAAACCTCTTGGAACAGAGAGATTTATTTGAAAATATTTAAATTAACTTAATGGCAACAAAGGTTTGAAACGTATAATAAGAAATGTATTGAACTCCCGCAGTGTGCCATTTTTCAAGCCTGTGACCTGATAGAAAGAAGTGGTAAAACCTCTGGTCTGGAACAGATCTACTTACAATAAATTTAAAAAAAAAAATCATCAAGCCCTGCAAAAATACCTAGCAGCACGCTAAGTAAGGGTTTGTATGCATGTAATTGACCCTGTTCACTTTATTCATTAAAATAAGCTGTAACCTTATTCTGTTTCAGTTTAAAAAACTAGGGCTGTTTAAATATAAGCCAAATAAACTAAAATTAAATGTAAAACTACATTTACTTGAAATTTTATCCTTTATCTTCAGTATTAATTTAGTTACACATACACATTGCATGCAGTAAAGTCCCTCAAAGAGCATGAACTCCCATCGTAACCTAAAAGATGCCTAAATCACCTGCTTTTTCCAATGGATCAGGAAACAGGAAGATCTAAAAAATCTTGGTAATAAACAGGGGTTTTAGATGCAAAATAGCTGCTTGCTAACAGAGACTGACATTGTCTCAGCTGTTTCAGCTGAGTGCTCTGCATTGTTACAATATGTTGTTCAATTCTCTAGTGAACTGGATGGGAATCTGTACAGAAGAGAAATAACTAAAGAAAAAGTAAAAAGTATCAATACTTGGTTGTCATTTGAATGTAGTCAGTACTTTGTCAGATATAAATTTTAAATACCTTTTCTAAAAGTTTGGGGTTTTTTCCTATTTTAGGATTCTGTCCATATATTGTAGGAAGTATTCCTCTTGATTGGATTGTGTCAAATTCATATTTTATCTATTCATGGCATGTTTTGCTTGCTGTGGAAATGAAGAGTTTAACTATTCCTGTAAAGCAATAATACAAATTGTGAAAAGAGTAAGGATAGTCAAAAAGATACTTTGCCTTTTGAAGAAATAATATCTTATGTCAAGGACAAAATATATTTCACTTGAGACTTGGCATTTCTCAGTCCAGTTAGTAGTTTATTTTTCCTTAGCAGGAATGAGCATCAAATACAACTTTGTTTTTCATGTTTCAGATGATGCACCTGAAGTTGTGATCATCTGTGGAGGGGGGTTCTTTCTTTTATTGTGTGTTTTTATTCTTTGAGCTGGAAACCTTTTCAGGGTAAACAAACATTTTTTGTGCATATGAGATGAAAGCACCAAGTAATAGAAATGCTGTGGGCTTAGACCCGATTTCATCCCTGGTTTCTCACATAAAGTCTTCATTCTTCATCCATCCTTCTTTACTTGATGTCTTGTCAAATGTGCCACTCTCCAATAGCCATTCAAGAATGTCTTGGCATTTTTTAGTGTATTAATTATGTCTAATTACAAATCTTCCTGCAGCTAGAAATCTCTTGTTACAAGCTTATCTGAACTGACTTTAGAAACAAAGGAAATGTGGATAGTGTCTATCCAGCCTGAAAGTTTTTTCTTTGCATTTTGTAGTTTGTTATGAGCGTTCCTGATGTCTTACCTCTCTAAATTGAAAGGAAGAAGTAAAGAAGACCTGAGAATTTTACAGTAGGAGTGACAGATGCTCAGGTTGGAGGTCCATCAGGAAGATCAAGTGATATTTGATTCCAATTGTTTTTTCGATAGAGCATGCTAAACAAAAGTGGCATGCTCTTGTTTCACTGTCTATTTAGTTTTATGGTATCTTGTGGCTGCACAAATTTTTTTGGTACTGCCAGTGTCCTGGACTGTGGGACAGCTTGTCAGACATCTCTCAGGGGATGTGGGATGCTATCGCAGTGCCTGCAGAAACCAGTCATGTTTATTTAAAAACAAGATTTAAAAATTTAAATTTTCTGTAAGTACCTGTTCACATCTCATTCTGTAGTTTGTAGCAGTGAGATTTGGCAGAGGAGCTGTTTTCTCTCCCCTTCAACATTCTATGCCAATTCTAAGGCTTTCTGGAAGTATTTGTGACATCAGGTTTAAAACTGGCAATTTTGTTTTAGAGAACTAACTGAGCATCTTGTTAAACTTTCCCCTGTACCTTTGAAAAATGTCTTTTTCTGAGGTTTTTGATTGGTTGGTTTGGGGTTTGTTTTGGGGTTGGATTGTTTGTCTATTGATATTTCTTTGGTTTGTTTTCATAAGGAATATCCAATTCTTTAGTGTGAGGATAACTAATAATCAGAATGGTTCTAAATAAACAAGACCTAAGAGGCTCCTGCTCCTACCTTTCCCAATCCATACCTGAAAAATACTGTGGCGCATGCAAGACTTTAATCTACTGTTTCAATTTCTGTTGATGAAAATCTAGTTATGCAGGAAACCATAAGAGGAAATTGAGCTTCTAGTAATAACGAACACGCTCATGCTAGTCAAATTTAAAGTGCATAATATGAATACCTGTGAGGGAACTTGAAGTATACTTTCTGCAAGAAAAGAGTCTGTGCACCCTTTCCAGGTATTGTGTGCTCCTGAGCCCATGTTAGAATTCCCCAAAAACCTCCATTATAAATCAAGGCATCAAGGAAAAATAGAGATTTTTTTCCAGAACAGTTTTCAGCTGACAATTCCCCACTCTTCACTTTAGAGAAGTTTCTTGTAAGTGCTTCCATGTTTCTTAGAAATCTATTTTTCACTCTACTTTTCCTGGGCTGACAACTTGTTTTCCTGAAAAAAAGCTGAAGGAATAATCTTTTCCTTCATCAGTGAGAGCTGGCTGCTTATCGCTGCCTTTGAAGAGCCCTGTGGAACAGTCATCTGGTTTGCTGCCGCTGTAGCACTAATGAACTGCAGCTGATGCCTGGGATGTGCAGCCTGTCATTCATGAAGAGCACAGAAAATGCTTCCAACACACTCAGCAATGGCACTTTGAAAAGCATTTAATGACACATTTCCTTTTGCAATATATAGCCAGAAAAGTTTCATGTAAATAGGCAGGGAGGGATGGATAGCAGAAGAATCTCAGGACTTCACGAGAAAATCCTTTTAGTGGAAAAAGAAAAATATTTCAGCAAAACTTTCCAATTTAGCTTGTAGGGCAATATATTGCATTTTTACACTCTGTTTCTTTTATGTGTGCTAAACTGAGAACAGATTTTATTGTATAGAATAGGGAGAAGCATAGTTTATTTTGTTTTTTATATAATTTACTGAAATTATTTAAATGCTATTCAAAAATTCAAAATTTGTCACCATTCAAAAATTGTCAGTTACAATGATAGCTGGTAATGATCTATAAAATGATAAACTTCTCAGTTTTTAGGTACCAATGTTATGTTGTTATGATCATTCATGAAGTTCATGAACTGTTCAGTAAGTTCCTCTTTGTCAGGATTTTGTTTATGCTTAGTTTGTTCCTGGGTAGCAGAGAAACAGATCCATGGAATATATAAATTAAATAAATGTTCTTGGGATGATTTCGGGCTGGCTGCTCTTTGGTATAAGAAGAGCGAGAAAACTACATCAGGCTGTTATCCAATTTCTAGAGATTGACAGATGGGTTATCACACTGGTCTTTTATTAGATTTTTTTTTTTCTTTTTTTATAATACTGGCCCAATTGTAGATAAATCCTGTAAAGATTGCCTGGTGAGTCTGATCCTACAGGTCTTCCCATTTCATGTTTCTAAGCCACCTTCAAGCCTTGGCTGAGGACTGGGTAGTCACCATGCAGTACAGCTGACAGTGAATGCCTATTTGCAAACATCTTTGTCTGCAGAACTAATACAAACTGGTTGAGTCTGAATTTTTTAATGGAAATTCACTGAATGGGAGCCACAATAGAGGGTTCTGGTGCTGTCTTGGTGGCTACAAATTTGTTGGGGAGTTGTGGTCGATGGTGCTGCAGTTGGGCTCCGGTGTGGTTGATGGGAGCATTCACCAGCAGCTTCATGGGCCATGCCTTCCCCTGAGGCTCAACAGAAGTCTAAACAAGTTATTTTGTGAATTGTCTCTTTACAAAAGCATGGAGTTGGGTAGTAGTTGTGAAGGATGAAGAAGGATGTTGAAGGTTTTCTAATATAATTCAAGTTTTCAAATTTTTTGCATATAAAGGCAAGATTTCTAAGCAGGTGCAACAAGTACCAGTAGAGTTTTTATATCAGGAAAGGAATAGTGTTAATAAGTTCACTGTCATGTAAGAAAAAATAAAAAGAAAGAACTACAAAACTATTATATGAGAATAATGTGCTTTTAAATTTCTAACTGGTTCAGTAGCTTGTAAAATATTTCCAGCATTTTTTCTCTTATTGAATAATAATGAAAAAAAAAAATCATGTAGAAATTTTCTTAGGTTCTCATCTTTCGCTTAATGGGAGATGATCAAAACAGATTTATTAAGTATAGATCTCATAAATATATGCTGCTGTAATGGTGTCAGTGCCTGATAATTAATTCTAGCTTTGAGCAACAGTGCAGCTTTCTGCCTGAGGTAATAACTAGCATATTCAGAGATCACAGGAAGGTTTGAGTAGAGTTTGTGATTTGGAATTTGCCTCCAAATTAGTTTTTTTGGTTTTGGGTTTTTTTTTGGTGTTTTTTTAGAAAATGTGACTATTTATAAGGTAGTTTATCCTGATAGGCTGGAATTTGTAATGACTGCCATGCTTACTAGTTTATATTTGTTTGTATTTACAAATTCCTGTATTTGTCCAGACTCATGTAACCCATATGGATAAGTCAGTCTAGAAGGAAATCCCTGGTTCTGAATGAAGTTCATATGGTAAAAATGCAGCATAGAGAAAAAGCAAAGAGGGAAATGCAAAGCATACTGAAGGTTCTGTTTCCTTTGATTTCTGTAAAGGGTCGAGTCTCAAGGCCTACCATATTGATGCTGGTCTGTGCAAAGTGGCCTTGTACTTCACTTTTTTTTTTAAAATACATGGCCTTATTTCATTGAAAGTGAGGAATCTTTTCTTACTGATTTTACCTCCACTGGTTTTCAGAAAGGCCAAATGCACCATGATTTTGTTGTTCTTCCTTTTTATTTATTCCTGGTGACATTTTTAATGACCTTTTAGAGTCCAATTCAGATTTGGGGACAGCAAATGTGATATCAGACTCCTAAAAACATGTGTACCAAAGAGCAAATGACTGCTTTGCATAAGCACACAACACAGAGGGCAACATCTCTGCATCTGCAACTAAAGTTCATCAGGATTTACAGGTTCACCTAATGAAAAAAAACACCACCATCAGCTTGTAGGAGAGAAATATGGAAGCAAAATAAGATAGACACTGAAGTTTACTGTGGAGAATTTTACTTGAAGATCTCTTGGACTGAAACCTGTATTTTTGGTAGTCATGAATTTGTGTTTGGATTAACAATGGGAAATACCTAATGATAACTTGTGTATAAAAAC
This sequence comes from Pseudopodoces humilis, assembly GCF_049639895.1. Classification (NCBI taxonomy): domain Eukaryota; kingdom Metazoa; phylum Chordata; class Aves; order Passeriformes; family Paridae; genus Pseudopodoces; species Pseudopodoces humilis. The sequence goes on from NC_142200.1 coordinate 39,727,424, forward strand.
AGAAGGTTCAATTTTCTAAAATGTTCTTAGGAAAATTTTATCTTTAGCAATACTAAAAGAATTTGTTTCCCTAAGTTTCAGAAAGAAATATTTGGATATATGTGGGGAGCTAGGCCAGGCGGTCGGAAGATATCGGGATGTAACGGAAAGATAGAGTCACCCCCCTCCTCTTTAGTGTATGGTAATGACTCCTGTAATTAGCCAATAGAACCTACCTGTGATGAAAGCAGATGGGAGTGACACTGTGAACCTAGGTTATAAAGTGTCAAATTCTTCACCAATAAACGCCATTCCTGCCATCCATCACATTGGTGTTGTGTGCAAATGGACCAAGTGACCTGGGATTGGTCCCCGTGCCGTTCCTGAACCAGGTCCTCTGCCTCGCTGAAGGCAGCAGGTATATAAAAAAGTAAAGGAGAAGAAAATGTATCAGTCCTCTGGATTTGAAGAGTTTAAAAAGTCAAAGGTTTCATGAAAGTAGCACTGCCACAATATTTGCTTTCTTTGTTAGTAGCAGTCTAACAGGGAGGTGAATTACAGAACTGAGTTGATCAATATGGGCAGGGAATGAAAAAGTGGATTTGTAAGGTTTCAGCATGAACTGTTTTCTTGAATTATTTAGGAACACCTTGTACGTAGCACAACTCGAGCAACAAATATCTCCCTGATACATTTGGCAAGAGAGATATTTCAGACCTATGACAGAAAATTTGGTTTCTGTGATACAAGAAATTGTTACATTTCACTCCCATTTTCTTAACAGAATGCTCTAATTTAGTGTAGGGTGAGGGATTCCTTTTCCTTTCAACTCAATTTTTTTCTTTTAAAAATGTTGAAGAACTCTGACTTATTAGCTAGTTTGATAAATCAGTTCTCTTCCATAAACCTATGAAAAAGACACAGTCTCCAAATGTGTTTAAAATTATAGCCTCATATTATTATGCCAAAAGGAAAAAAATAAAGCAAAAAAATGCCACTAATAAGACACAAGTCTCTTCTGTTTTGTCAAGTGGAAACTGTCAGAGGCTAGTACAAGTCATGCTGGATCCCAAAGAGAAATAAATATGACAGCTTTTATTTGTTCTACATAAACATAGTCCCTCTAGTAAGTGTGATGTTAAAATAAAATATTCACAATCACTGAGGAGCTCATACATCTTTTTTTTATATTTCCTCTGCTGGAAGCAGCCAGACTTAACATGTCAAGTAGTATTGAAAGGTCAGGCTCAGAGGAGAAAAGTGCTTGTGTGCCACTGCAGCAAGCACTGTCTCCAGTGTCCTCCCAGCATCACAGACAGCACCTGATCGATTATGCTCTGGCAGCTCGAACTGAACAAGTGGGATGTCTCTACACCTCACCTGCTGATGGGCCAGCAAAGCCCCTTTTTGATCGTTTGCCCTAAATTCCAGTCAAGGAATTGGAGTTGCTGAGGTGTGGCTGGTCACCTCTGGCACAAACCACATCTGCTGAATATTTGGAGAATATCAAATCTGAGATCACCAGAAGAAGAGTCATCAAAAGAACTGCCAGGGCCTGAGTAACTCTCAGCAAAAAACTTTATGTTAAAGCACCATCCAGGAATTAGGTGTTTCACTTGCTGTTTCCTACATGGTATTTGAGTGCTAGCTGCTGGTACCAGTGTAATTCCTATGGAACTACATCTGTCCAACTTTTCTGGTAATTACTTGGAGGCAGCATAATATCAAAGTAAATAGAAAGAATAATTGGATTATTTCAGCAAAATTTGCTCTGCATGTAGTCATTGATATGGAAACAGACTCCATTATTATTTCCAATTTGAAATTATCTGACTGATTAGGAACTGAATTGCAATTTAAACTGCAAAAGAGGAAGGTATGCGGCATTTATACAATTTAAATACATTTTTTGGTTCTTCCCAGACATACTTTAATCTACCTCATGACATGGACTTTGAGCAATTTCAATTGCTTCTATTTTTTTAGCTGTATTTCTGCTACTTTTACAAAGGCTGTTAATGATAATTCTTCCTTGTTATTCATGAAATTCAACACCAAGCAGAAAAGCACAGCTTATCTCCTGACTTACTTAAATTGTCTCATTAAGTTTGTGGTCTCAAGTAGGATTAGCAGCATTAGTCCATATGGTAGTTCTTTGCAATGTTGAAGAGACCTAAAAATGCGTTTTATGCAGATGAGTTAACTGATAAGCATTTGGTTTTTCAAATTCTTTTCCTTCTTGTTCATTAGGGTTCTAAATGGGAAATTTAGATCAGTGTCCATACAGAACCTGTTTCCACACAGCAATTAAACTGTTGTTAATCTTCTTTTTCTGTCTCTGCTTTGCTGTTACTGTCACTTTGAGAAATCCAGTCATTTCTTACACCACTCAGAAGGCTTACACTTATATAACCTGCCAGGTCTTTTAATCAATCAAATGTTAGACAAAGAAAGTAGAAATAATAGTTTAGCAACCATACCTAAATGCAATAAATAAATCTTCTATCAGGGTATTATATGAGAATATGACACTATAGCCTTTATTCATATATTTTAAAATTCCTTATCAAGTGACTAGATTGGTTTATACTTTTAAATGAAGCTTCCAAACATAGGCTAAAAAAGGGAATTTACGACATTTTAAAATGTAGTGTTGCTGATCACATTGCACATGAAGGAAGAAGAATCTGGAGCTTTTCCTTCATTGTTGCAGATTCTCTGATGTATTTAGAGCAGTGGGTGAATCAGCATGTGTTGTGCTCCTGGGTGACAGGAAGTAACAACCTGAATGAAAGAACAAGGTTCTCAACAACAGGAAAAATGTTTCCAGGGTTATTATATTATTTTTATTCAACTAAGCAAGAGAGACTTTAATAAACTGAATAAGAATTAAAAGTAACAACAATGAAAATACCCCACTCAATGATATTCTACGTACCACAGCACCCTAGCTTCAGAGTACAAAAAAGTAAGATTTATAAAGAATTTTTGGAAGAGGTAGAAAGTAAAAGATTTTGAAAGTGAAGTTGTTTATGTTGGAGTCTGAAACACAGAGAGTGTGCCCTTATTTCTGATACCTAACTCTGAGATCCAGAAAAACACAGATTTTCATATAATATGAAATTTATGAGCATGTTTTCAGATAGTTTTATGGTACTGGAAGAAAACAACATATATAGAAGTGCAGCTGATCTATCATGGTAGATTCCTGTGGCATCCAGAGTTAAGGTTTGACAAAGAAGGTTAATTTTATGTGAAAAAGCAGCTTGTACTAAATTGAAGCATTTTTATACTGGACACATAGTAGTGAATTGGAAGTACTATAGTCTAGAAGCGGAAAGGTATGAGGTGAAACAATTCAAGGCTGCAAAAGTAGTGTTTGTGGTTGCATGGCATGATTGCTTCAGAAATCACTGATTCACAGGATGGATCAGGTTGGAAAGGACCACAGTGGTTCACCTGGTTCAACCTCTGCTGAAGTGGGGTCATCCTTGAGCACATGGCACAGGGTTGTATCCAGGTGCTTCTTGATTATCTCCAGTGAGGGAGACTCCACAACCTCTGTGGGCAATCTCTTCCAGTAATTGGTTACTGCACTATAAAGAAGTTCTTCACGCTCAGGTGGAACTTCCTGAGCGTCAGTTTCTGCCCATTGCCTCCTGCCCTATTGCTTGGCACCACCAAGAAAAACCATGGTTTTTTCACCTTCTCTTCAGATAAGTACAGACATTGATGAGTTCCTCTCTCAGTTGTCTCTTCTGGAGGCTGAACAACTCTCTCAGCCTACTCTTGTAAGAGAGAAGCTCCAGAAATTAATAGAACAAAAGAGCAAAAATACAGTTCTGAATAGCTTTTTCTGCATTTGGCTTAGTTTATAATTGTATGATTGTATTTGCCATGACTGATGCCATTGGCCATTGGTGCTAAATCTCTATCCCAAGTTACTTGTAATTTGTTGCATCCTTCTGTGCACAGCAAGGGAAAACAACTTTTATAGAGATACAGAAAAAAGTTTTCATGTACTCAATCACTGTTTAGTGTTGTTGAATATAAAAAAAATAAATACATATAAGAGAAAAAACTTTATTCCCCTGCTGTGCTTTTGAAGTTTTAAGCAATTCAGAGGAAGCAGTGTGTTGTTATTTTTCCAAAAGACAGCATCTTAAATATTATAATTATCACCAACTATTTGTTTGGGTATGAGTGAATCCAGAAACCTTTCCAATCCACTTCATTTGTAATTCTATTCCTTACTTACTTTCCTATCACAAGTTTCAAATCATGTCCTTTGTTTGAAAGCAACAACGATGTTGCCATGGTTTAATTCCATGGAGAATCATTGTAATTACAGGAAATGCTTTAGCCCTTTCACCTACATCCTACTGGTGTTAGTAATTCTTACAGCTTTCATTTGCACTTTCTTAAGTTTCAGATTAAATTTAATTTTTTCAGTTATTTGTCCTGTTATTTTCTGGCCAATTCTGATATTTCAAGTGCAGCCTTTAACATTAAAACTGTCTGCTGTGATTTAAAACAAATAATTGTTTTTGTTTTCTGTTTACCTATGTTTCTGGTTCCTATTTTCTTTCTTGTTGATGGAAAAATAAAAGCACCTAACTCCTGTTTCCACCCATCCCATGTCACAATGTCACAGCATTTTAGTGCTGTGAAACAAATTAATTTTTAATGTGTCATGGTAAGTGTGGTAAAGGTTTTTTTTTCTCTGGATGAAGGGATATTTTTGTTTGCAAAAAAGAATAACATCTGTCAATCTGTGTGTTTGTTCCTTAGTCTCCTTTTCATGTCAGGATGGGTAATTGAGTTGATGAAAACATGAATGCAGTAGAGTGAGTGGCTTTGCTCTGCTCATGGGTGGTTTATAAGATTAAGACAGGGTTATTTGAGCCCCTTTACCAAACATACAAGGCATGTTATGGGTCATTTCAGACACAAAATATCATTTCTGCTAAGACAGGACAGGACTTGCATTGTTTCATGATTTCAAGTGTATTTGGGAGATTAGAGCTGCAGACCTTCTTCCCCAGGGAGAAGTTAGCAGCTCCTAGAACTGGTGGTCACGTAGCCTGGCATGAGAAGTGTCTCTAACCCAGGGGATATTGGAGGGAAGAAACAAAGACCTTGGTCGTACTGGGAGAAGACGCAGAACAGTGTGTGAGATGGCCTAGGGAACTGAAGAACAGCTTTCCTGATCCTGTTTCTGACAGCAATGCATTTGGCATGGTTGGTAAAGTATGTACTTAAACCACCATTTGTGTCTTTCTGAATTGAAAGAGGTAGAATGATAGAAGTCAGATTTTTTATTTGTATGATTGACAAATAACAGGGACTTTGACAATGACAGGGAGTTTTCAGAAGCAGCACACCTTCCAGGTCTGTGTCGGTGGCCAGTTGCGCTCTGTCTTAGAAATTAAGGTTGAAACAAGATCTTGGTTTGGGAAATCTGATCGCTGTAACACAAAGGCTTTGGGCAGTGAGACCAGATTCACATTTATGTATTTTCACCTCTGTTACAAAGCAACATGAGTTATTCCACAGCATTACCAAATTTCTGGCTTGAATTCTATGCTATTTTCTCCTAAAAACCCCTAAATGTCTAAATATGTGTAGGGCTGTTTAAAAGTGTGCTATCACCTATGCTTTTCTCCTACCTACAATTAGCACAGTGATTTTTGCCTACAGTGTGGAATTGAACTGATTGAAGTTTCAAAGTCTTGTCATGTTTTAAAAAGTAAGGGAAGAAATACTCTCTAAAATAGCTCTGTTTCTATGCAGAAATTATTTTAATAATTCTCAAATACATTAGTTCTTTAATTCTCTATGTGTGTGTGTTTGTATTTGAAACATCAAATGTAGGATGCAGTATTGAGAGAGATTAGGAATACTCCATTATCATCTCTGACTTTTTGATGCAGATATTTAATCTTGTGCATGCTTCAATTTTCCCGGCATTTTTTTTCTATTTTATTTTTCCTGTGCCAGATGGATACTCTGTATCAGATAATGTGCTTTTATTTTTATACATTTAAGTGCTTTAAAGTTTCTCTGTTTATAAAAGCTCTGCCCAGGAGCAGAGCCTTTCCTTGTCTTACTTACCCAAGTCCCCTCCCCTCCACCTGCTCATTTAGAGCAACATGAATGCGTGCTGCTGCACTGAGGCGCGGGAGAGCTCCCATCAGCAGTAATTGCTGACCTACCACAGTTACAGTCAGTGATCAATAGATACTACTTTGCTGCACAGCAACAGCGCAGAGAAATTGTGGACCCCACTGAGAATTTGTTTTCGACATGCAAACCCAGCTGATGGCCTTCGACTCTAACAGATGTCAGAGAGTGACAGGCACCCCAGGGCACCCTGAAAGTACTGCTGGAACCTGGCTGGGGAAAAAAGGAATGCTCTCAAATTACTAAGTGCGTTCTAACAAATCACATCAAAGGGGAGAAAAAGCCTGAGCTGAAGAAAATTACTACTTTCATTTTCTTTCTTATCCTGCTCCCCAGCACAGTGTGCGCTGGTGTGTGCAGTGCTATCCAACCCTGCACTAATGAGCGGCTCAGCTGCAGAGACAGCGCGGCTCTCACGCTGCTGGCCAAGGGGCTGTGGCACAGGGTGTCACCCTGAAAACTAAACCTTCTGAGAATGTTTTCATAGTTTTAGTTACTTTCCCATGAACGTTCTGTAAACATAAGTTGTTTATCACATTCCTTCTAAGAAATGTCTTTTGATGGACATTTCGCATGACCTGTGTGCTTGGGAAGGTGGTAACTTAATTATCCAATCCCTGGTCATTGTCGAGAATCTATAAATACTGGAGCCAGAGAATAAAGGGACAGGTTTTGTTCTGACACTGAGAGTGGTTGTGCAAATCATTTTGTGTCCTTCAGAGACGCGGGGAGCTGGGCAGGTCAGGAAGAGCACACTCTCCTATTATAGGAGCACATTGGCTAACTTTGTTACTTCGGCAGGTGCAGTTTGTAAATAAGTATTCACTGACTTCCTCTCCTCACACGACTGTGTGAATCCAATGCAATCTAATCCAATGCAGGGAGAAAATGTGGATTTTTCCCCCCCTTTTGTCTGTTAATTATGTGATTTGTTTATTTGCAATACCTTCATTCCTGGAGAGGTTAATTCAGAGGCAGGACTTGTCTGAATAGTGTATTTTTAATTCATTGATAAATTTGGACATTTCTGGCCATGATCTGTGAAACTGAACATGTATGTAACTACAAAACTAAGCATGCATGGGGTCTATCTTGTCCTACAAAATACAAAGTTCAGTAAGCCAAAGTATATTAATTAATACTTATTATTATACAAAGTATATTAATACTTAGAGAGACTCTCTCTCCAAAAGGAAAATAAAAAGGTAGCTGTCTCTGTATTATTTTTCTGGGTCTTGAAATGGATTACTATCATTCCACCAAGGGGCATTTCACCTCATGTCACTGAGGTATATCTTCAAGTTCTCTTATCTTTGAAATACCCCATTGCTGCTTATGCTTGTCCACAGTCCACGCACTCTTCTCACACAAGAGTCTCATAGACAACGAAAATAGTTTTGTATTTCAAAGGAAAACTATACTTCTGTCAGTGAAATGAAAAATGCAGCCAGGAAGATGGTTCAGTCCTATATTTGTGCCCTAATGGAGCCTGAGGACCATGGAAGAGACACTCTCCCAAAAGCAGCTTTCTCAATGGACTTTTAAAATGGAGTTAGGTGGTGCCCATCTGATCCTTGTAGGTAGGTCTAGGACACACAGAGAGCTCACCATTGTCCTTGGCTTGGACTGATCTTTCCTTTGAGCAAATTAAAGAGCATAAATTTTGCGTGTGCAGTGTGCCTGAGGAGAGCATGTACTTGCAGAGCTCCCCAAACAGGCAGGGCTGGCCCCTGTTTGTCTGCAGGGACACTACAAAGTTCTTCAGAAACAGAGGCAAAGCATCCAGCTGGACTGAAATCTGGAGGGGCGAGTCTCAATGTTCTTAGAAGAATATTAACAGATAATGTTGTGTAAAAATATTTTAGACTGTAGTCCCACACAAACTCACATAACACTATACCTAGATTTTCATTATGATACAATGAGAAGACTGCTTGCTTTGTTTATGAAAATAGTTGTATTCTCAGAGAACATGGAATCCTGTCTTGCTCTTCAGAAAAGTTTTGTGAATGATTTCTGCTAATAGTTTTCTTATAACCCTCGTCTTTAAATATGATGTTATAAGAAACTGAGAGTGCCAGTCTTGAGCAACTGCTGCAAGCCCCCTCCTTCTAGTTAGCTTTTACATTCTGTGTCCTTGGATCTCTTTTCAGAGATCATAAGGGCAAGACATACATTTCAGATGGTCAGAGAGGCAGAATGTCCAACAGGGCAACCGTAACAGAGATGTCATGTTGCTAAGAATTGGCTGATTTGAGCTATCATGAGCTGTACAGTGAAGCAAAGAACTATCAGTGAGGAATTCACTCACTATGTTTGTCTGATAAACTCTGTAGTGTCATGTTCAGAACCTTGATCACGGGGATCACAAACATGCCTTATATAAATAAGTATTAAGAAAATATGACATATGTATATTTTTATCTATCTGTAAAGCATTTAGTGGAGATATAGTGGAAATATTAGGAATTTGATTCAAGCACCGTCATTCGTTTATGTCTAATTGTACAGTAAAACTAAGAATAGTGTAATCACAGTACTGATACAGGAAAATGTCAATAGTAATGACACTAGTAAATTTGCAATAGATGCTTCTACCCTTTTTTCCTGGGCTAATGTTCACCCTTCCCTTATTCCATCAGATCCAAAGGTCAGTGGCTTCACTCTGGGGTTTGGTGTGTGGAGGAGTGTTAGGAGGCATCACTGGTGTCTGGAGTCCTTTCCCAAGATGAATATGGTGTTCATTTTACTGGTTTCTACTCCCATGACCCTCTTGGGATCCACCATTTGTGTATTTGCTTACACATATTGTTCTTTTTCTTCATTGCTCCTCACTGCCAGGCTATATCCTTACTTACTGTACATAAGAGGTACTCCTTGCATGTATTAGACACTTTTTCTTTGTTCTGTTTGGTGCCCCGAAGACCAATTCTGTCAAGATTCAGGTGTTCTTTTCTTTTTTATTGCATGTTTTGAGGATTTTAAAAACCTTTAAAACTTTTTTTGTTTTCAAGTTTTTTTTTAAAAAAACTTTTAAAAATTTTTGAAAACTATGAAGGTCTGGGCACAGCTGTGGGGTTACCCATACCAAACACTGGACCCACCTCTTGCCACGCCATGTCAGTATTTACCTATGCCACTTCCTGCATCCTTAGTTCACAGGGACTCTGCTTTCATACCAAGGCTGCATTTTCTGCACTACCACATTGTGTGTGAGTCACAAATATCTCCTTCTGCCAACAGAGGCCTTTCAAACTCACTACAACAATGTGATCTGGTACTAATAGTGGCAATTCTCTATTAACAGGGCTACACAGTTATAGAAATAAAAGGCACTTTTGAATGTGGTGCTTTTTTAATGTGGTGCTTATACTTCTCAAAAGTTCTCCTTGTTATAAAATAACAATGCAGCAAAAAAACCCCACTTTTTACCAATGAAGGACTTAAATTTGCAGTACAGAGCAAGAACACTGCAACTCTATTTAGATATCTTATGTTCTGGAAAGCTCTCTTGTTTGGAACACCTTCCACCCCCACACACACTCTGATAAACTTTAGCTGTTAAGATTCTCCAGCTGTGCCTCCAGCGATAATTGGGGTCATTAGTCAGTTCCTCCCCAGGCTAATTACCAGCACAATCCAAATGTCATCAGCTAAAGAAATGCAGCTTGAACAGGTTAAACAATACAGGACATGCAGGTAGAAATAAGGGGGAAGAGAAAAGATAGGAATGTTTCCTGTGCCTGTTTGTGTTCGGTCCTCTAGCTTAAACACCAAGCTCTACTTGTTTCTACAGGTACTGTTTATTTTAACAGAGTCCTAAGTGTTCATTTGCTGTGAAACAAGCACAGAAGAGATGTTTGTGTCTTGGCTCTGTTCATACTTTGTGTTCTCCTTAAGTAGAAATGGAGTCCTTTAATTTTGGTCCGAAGGGTGCTGCATTTGAACTGCAGTATCCAGTAACTTTAGTTCTGATATGATGAAAAACTAAGATGTTTTCCAAGTTTGACCAATGTTACAAATTTAAACATGGGCTGGAAAAACCACAAGAATGTTTAATGCACTATCAAGTGAACTCTTCTTTTAAAGTCAAATTTTGAAGTCAATTTATGAAGGATTATATGTTAAAATACAAATTAAGACCGAGAGATATAAGATGTATCTTTCTTATACAGAGAAGATTCTAATTTGACCCTAAAGTATAAAATTAACATTAAAATTTTATAAATAAATTCTTGAATTCATACTAACATATAGAAGGCATCTCTTTAAAAGCTTTGCTTTTACAAGTATGCTCTTTTTGACCTCAAGAAAATTGTATGGTGAAGTGCACTCCTCTGATGAATGGTAGAAAAAATAAATTTTCACCTCAGGTCCAGAATTTTGCTCTAAATTGATGGTTGTGGATTGCATAGCAGGTACTTAGTAATGGGGCAAATCAAAGGTTCTTCTAGTTTCTGAAAGCAATTTTGAGGAAGAGTTCATGATATCACGTCATGTTTCAGATAACTTACACTCATGCCGATAAGTTAAAATGATTCTATGAGGAAAAAATGCAAATGATTTGGTCTCTAGGGCAAGATTGCAGGTATATTTGCATTCCTTTAATTAGAGCATGAGATAGCAATGTGCTATATGCAATATGTTTTCCCCAGATAAGTACATACAGGGCTCTGCTGCGTAGCTGTTGCTGGGAGCTGAACTTCAGGGCAAGTTTTGTGTTACTGAAGTGGATTTAGTGAAGCTGCTTTAGGACCATTGACAATTTTCTGGATTTGATCATTCAGAGCTTCAGCGTTTGGAGTATGAGTAGCTTTGTATTGCTGTGTAAGGGAAGGAAAATGGATCTGGCTTTTATGCAGAATATCTGAGCTCATTCTCATGTGTCACATGAGCAGTGAGATCTGAGAGTTAGCTTTAGGTCTGCTGTTCACACTTGCAAGAAAATGTTTTGCCAGAATAATTTCCTCAGGAAATGAGGAAGTTTTGTTCACCTAACTCTTATTTTTAGCAATCTCACCTGAGAATCACAGAATGGTCTGAGTTGGATGGGACCCACAAGGATCATGGAGTCCAGCTCCTAAGTGAATGGCCCATACAGGGATTGAACCCACAACCTTTTTATCACTGTGCTCCAACCAACCACTTCTCCACTTATGTTTATAGCTCTTGTCCAAGTTTTAGATATCTTCACATGTTTCTGAGCACCCTACAGGCTGTTTCTGGAGCAGAAAGGCAACATTTTTTTGAATACATTAGCTGCACAGTTATGTGGGAGATATGACAAATTCCCTATCTACTGAGTGCCACACCTGGGAATGTATGAAGATCAGGAATAATTTGTAGCTAATGTAGCATATTCACAGCTTGACTGAGCCCTTTATTACAGATTCATGATTACAGCTGAAGCAAAATGCTTTCTTGTGATAAAATATTGTATGTAACAGAAAGTGTAGACTTCATGGGCAGCAAGCACCTGTTTAGGTCCCACCACTGCTCTAAGTGGCTGAATGGTAAAGTTTTCTTAGCTAAAATTTCGCTAGAAAATGGCTTCTCAATAGTGAAAATGTGTCACTTATGGCTTGGCCTATTGTTGAAGAAGAACAAAAATGTGGGCAGGAAGGTAAGGGGAAAGAGAGGAACAGGAGATCTGCAGGCAGAAGACGTGGAGTGAAATGTATGGCTCGTTGTGAGCAAGAGCTTCCTGTATTCCCATTGCTGCAGGTGATGGGTCTGGAAGGAAAGCTAAAGGAGCAGTTTCAAAGTCCAAGGAATTTCTGAGAAACCAGGAGTGTTTTGCAGAGGTGAGGATTATAGTCTGTGTGTCTGCCCCTTGTGTGTGGGGTGGAAAGATAACAATGGGTTAAGGGGCCCTTTGAATCTCTCTGGCAATTAAGGGAGGAAGGTTTTCCCACAGATGTTTTCGGATGAAAAGTGAAACTGAACAAAAATTTTCTATTGGAATGCTCGGCATTAATGAATATTTTCTCAAACTGAAATTTTGATTGACAGTATTGGCTTCTTTTCCCCTAAGAGAATTGAAAATTAGATTTTCTAGAATTGTACTGTAGTTGAACTGCAGAGGGTGCAGGACACCTGACTGTATCTTCTGTGGCTTGGCTGTGGAAATCATCAGGAATTTTGTGAGGCAAAAGAGTTTTCAGTCTCACTTCTCAAGAAAATGCAATGGAAATGACAAAAGTTTCTCAAGGCTGGTCAGCTAGTGAGCGCTGAGTTGTGTGCTGCTACAGCAACACAGGTATTTATGACAAACCCTGGCTGCAGTATAGTTTACAGTTTCAGGATTTTTGCTGCCCATGGCTCTTTCTGAAAAAGGTTTCATTTTAAAACCAGCTGAGATCAAAACTTGCCATGTAGCTTCATGACAAACTATATTTTGTTCACATTTTAATATCTGACATAACTTATTATGCTTTTTCATAGATCAATACATCTGTTTGCCTGAAAAACTGTCAGAAAACCTATTTATTTGGTAATGTGCTGTATACACTTATGAGTATTGCACATTTCTTGGTAACAAATTACCAAAGTCTATTTTGAAACCTAGTTGAAATCATCCAGAAATTCATTTTTACTTTGTAAGAGAGTGGAGGTGTGTGTTGAGTTTTGTTTTCTTTCTCTCTTCAGTTTTATTAAATTTAACTTTGAAAGGTTTTTTCCCAGACAAAGTCTTTTTCATAATTACAAACTTGAGAAGTGCCAGAACTGATGCTACTCTCCTACCAATTCTGATAAAAATTTCCTGACCAGGCATCTCTCTGTATTAGTGTGCTCAGAGTGTGCCACAAATGATTCATTACCTAGAGCAAATTCAATAGTTTTTAACAAAAATAATTTTATTTACAGGCAAACGGAGAGATTGTTCAACAAAAAATAATAAAAGTCTTTTATTTGACTCACTCGAATAGACTAAAACTGGCTACTGGGTTGCAGTTCTGAATGAAGCTGCAAATGGAATGTAAATTATGAACATAAACACTATTATCCATTTTTTCCAGTTCATTTCTCTTGTGTGGTAATTCTGCCTGTTACCCTTTCTGATTTATTATAAGCTCTGTCAAGAGGAAAAAGAAATTAGAGATCAACAAATGTACAAGGCCTGTGGATGTTTGTGCATGTTTATGAGACTTATTTTTTGTGAAATACTGGACCAGAGCACTGGGTTCTTAAAAAGATATCTGTGTCTGAATCCTTTGCTGCATCCTCATGTGTCTTCACACCATGAAAACACCAGACTTTTCAAGAAGAAAGGTTTTTCTGTTGCTTTTGTTTTAATGCAGATAAAATTACATCTTTTCAGCATACAATATTCTATTATGGATTTTCCAGTGGGGCCACTACTAAGCCCACCTCACTGACTGCTCCAGGATTCCTTTTCGGTGGAGCACAAAAGGTAGAAGTCTCCCAGGTTGATACCTCTATTGCCTCTTCTGTAGCACTGTAGAAAAATTGTTAGTAAAAATGTGTTCTTAAGCTCTGGAAAATGTTCCTTGACCAAAATGATCTTTGAGATTTCTTTTAACTTAAGGGCCTGGATGAAGTTTTAGTGATAGAGATACTGTTTTACCTCTCTGCTCTGTGCCATTTGTACAGGGTTTGTTCAAAGTACTGTATCTACTATCTTACCACAGCCTGTGGACATGGACTTTAATGAGTACTACTCGTATTACTCAAGACTGAAAGGACCAAATCCTAAATTAGTGAATGGAGATGGTCAAAGTTTGAGGAATGAACTGAAATTTCCATGTGCTACCAGCTCTTAGCCAGCAGTACAGAAATGCAGCAGGTTCACAATGCAGCTCAGTTCACAACAGCTGCTCTTTACTCTCCACTGTTTTCCCCTGCTCCAGAATGAACTGTCCATCAGCTGCAGTCATTCAGGAATGTCCACTGACTCCAGTGTGGGTCCTGCAGGGGCTGCAGGGGGATCTACAGCATCCCCTTCCCCTCTTCTCAGGCCTTGGCATCTGCAGAGCTGTTTCTCACGTGTTTCTTGCTCCTCTCTCACAGATGCTCTGCAGCATTTTTACCGCCTGAAATGTCACCCAAGAGGAGCCAGCAGTGTTGTTGATGGGCTCAGCTGTGCCCTGCAGTAGGTCTCCTGGAGATGGCAGTGCCTGGCATCGGACAGCCTTGGCCTCTCCTCACAGAAGCCACCTCTGCTGCTCCTGACTGCCAGCACCTGGGCACCTGCAGTCAGTAGGACATCTGGAGCACATCTGGGATGCATGGGGAACGATCTCCACATGCTGGGTGCCTCCTCTGCCCAGGGTATCATGTGTCAGGTCCTCACCTACTGATGTGGCCTGAATTCTAGAGATAAAATTCAGCTGTTTGCATCTGCTTATTAAAAATGGTGGTAATGGTCTTTTTAATGCAGCTCAGGATGTGACATTGCTTTTTCTTGGAAGCTCGCAAGTCCCAGTGATCTCTTGAGCAATGGAAGAGGGTTGAAAGTAAAAGGATAAATTGCACATTTAACAAGGATAATAAAAATCAGATCCATTCCTTTTCTCACTTCTATTCTGAAGTGGTTTAGAAACACTTTTTTTTCTCATCCTTTTGATACCATAAAAACAACAAGATGATCTGTACTTCTGCTCTGTAACTGCAATTCTGTTTTCTTTCTTGTATTAGTGCTGTGTGAAAAAGCCACAAAATCAAACAATATCTTTCCTCTTCAGTTCATTTTAAGGTCCTCTTTGGTGTATTAAAGGCAATAGTTTAAATGTAATTTTGCTCATCTTTCATTTCAGAAGCAATGGTTTTTAAAGTAACCACTAATAAGAGAGTATATCTGGTGAATGTCACTGATCATTTAGTAACTCTTCCCAAGACGCCTCTACTGAACACATTATTGATCACTGAAATCAAATTAGGAAAATTTATCTAGAAGCTTCTGGAAGCTGTTCTTTTTTTAAGGCACAAATGCTATCTTAACTCCTGCTGTTCATGGGCAAAATATATGCATTAGATTTTTTTTAAACTATCACCTTCTTCTTAATTACTAATGATGGAGCTTTATTCTTGCGTAGGTATCTTTTTGCTGCTTCTGAAATTTTTGAGCAAGACTTTGAATCCTATGTGGGATTGATCCAGCGGGCAAGCTGTGCTTTTCCTTGCAGAAAGGTGAAGGAGCTTTCCTATTGCACAACCGGTTCAAGATATACACATATAAGTCCTCTGAAGAGAAATCACCGATATATTTTTAAGGAACTTAGAAAAAGCTATGTTAAAAAAAAAAAAAAATCATATTGGGTTGACAGATACTCTTTTCTTCTCCCATAGTTTGTATGGCCTGGCTTCAGGAAGCTCCACATTTTTGTGGAAACAGGAATGTCTATTATTTTTGGAGAAAGAAAAAGACCAGTGAGGGTTTTAGCTTCCTTTGCTCTTCACCTAGCTGTAGATGACAGACTTAAGCTCCAGAAAATTTTAGTGCAATTAATTTTCAGGACAAGTGTTCATCTCATAGGATGTAAGAGGTACAATTTGCATTTAACACTCCTTCTAAACATGCTTTATTTTGTGAAACTGTTATTTTAGACTATGCTAAAAGACTTTCTAAGCACACACCAGAGAAATGAGAAAAAGCCTACACAATACAAAGGCACAAAATTGATACATGGTGGGACACTGTATAGACCTTTTTAGGTAAGCTTCTCATGTTAATCTGCTGCTGCAGTTGACAGGAGTAGAAGCCCAACCTATTTTTAGTTGTCTGCTTTAGGATGAGATGAATCACCTGCTAGAAGGAATGTATTCACAACATGAACTTTAGAGGGAGCCTGGGGTGACTAGCTTAGATTTAAATGTCTGTGCTATTAGATTAGGGAAGAAAAATCCCATTCCTCTTAACTTATTTCTTCTTGGTGCAAGGTGGGGAAATTGGACAGGTAGTTGATTCTGTGTGTGGCCCTTGAGAATACCACATTTGTAGGCATAAATGCCTTAATTCTATTCCCAGTAATATTTAACAAACTGCAAATAGAGATCAGTATCTTATAGAAAATGCATGTGTTCCTAGCAAGTCAGGGGAATGAGCTTACTTACAACCTTGGGAAGAAGAATAGTTTAGTGATATACTTCTGCTTGGCTGGTTTAATACCCTTGCTCTAAAATAATAAGTATCATGCTCATCTTCTTGAGGCTGTTGTTCAGATTCTGTTTTACATTCTAACATGGTGCTTGTAAGTACCACATATTTATCTGCACAAAATCCCTGAAAGAAATGAAAAAGCTACTTTTGCACTTTCTATAAATGGGAATCTTAAGCACAGGACTTTGCCATAGGCCAGGTCCCGCAGCAAATCTATCCCAGATGAGGAGACTTGAATATATCTCTCCCAGGTTCTCAGCTTTAATTAGACCAATCCTTTTCCTCTGCAACAGACATCGATAGGAAACCTCATCTGTATGAAGTATATGTGTGTGATGGTCATAACAACCCCCTGTTTCTCCTGCCAAGGGATTGATTGTACTAGCATTGATCCAAGTCCTTGCTGATGAAGTTGTGTTTCTCCTTGAATAGGACTCAGTTTATCACTGTGTGCCAGGCCTATAGAAATGTACTTTGCTTCTAAAGCCACTCTAACATAACATTGAACAGTGAATTGACTTATAAAAGGAACAGCAGGATAATCCTAAATTTTTTTTCCCCACAATGAATCTGTACTTATACAGGGGCTTAGTTTAATCTGGTTGCAAAGAGACCTTTTAACTTTAATGATAAAATATTAAAAGATGAGCATATCTTCAGAAAAATTCCAATTGTACTAAAATTTTTGTTTCCTGCATGGGTTTTTTTTCAAGAAAAAATCCCCAAAGCCATGTTATTAATCTGTATGTTTACATACATGTGTATATATATACACATGCAGGACTTAGCACAATACTGAGACTTTCTATTATAGTCTATACTGAGACTATTTTTAATCTAACCGGCTTGGGCACAGCTGGAAGACCTGGACCAGCTCAGCCTGCAAGACTTGCTGGAGCAGCAGAGAAAGATTTTGGACTTCTGGTGTGCTCTTAGTTCTGTGGCTGAACCTACAAATATGTTAGAATAAATTAGGTTACACCTGGTTTGTCAGTGCTGTGCTACATCTCAAACTGAGCATGTTTTGGACCAGTACATAATAAGTAAGGGCAACAGTAAAGTTGTCTGACAGCACATGGTAATACACAATGAAGTTGATTTTTTCTCTGGCTCACAATTACAGTTACTGTTTTATGGAACTTCTCTCTGCTGATTACGTATGAAGCTGTTTTTGAGGGTATAAGGGAGGTCAAATCCCAAGCAGTTTAGTGACAAACAGTAAAATAAATGTCTGTTTATATGATTAGAGTCAAATAGTAAATGCCACCATCTTTCCAAGCAAGGAGAAGGAATTTACAGAGTTGGGTTTGTCAGTGGAAGGGTGTTTCAGCCACTGAAGAACTTGCTGCTGAAGAGCAGTGGTCTGGCTTTTTGTGCCTGCCACACAGGCATGGAAAAGGATATTACAGGTGCTGACTCAAGAGAATGATCAGAGCAGGAATGGAAGTATTTTACTCTTCACCATAACTTAAAATTTTATTTTGGAGCAAGCAGAACTTTTTGTCCTAGAAAATTTCCTATTCTTGACCCTACAGAAATGGCATGTAACTAGTTTTCCTAGGGCAGCAATGTTAGTCCCAGGAGGAGACCTTTGCTGGACTGTGTGCACTGTGTGAGTGAAATACAAAAGCTATCTTCTGACTCCAAGCTTTTATGTGCAAATCTGCATGGAAAATCCCTTTCCAAGCCTGTGAAAGAAGCAGACACAAGCCAAGCTCATATACTTCATCAAAAGTTGCAGTATCTATGCAAAAAAATTGTTTCCAAGGGGAAGAGAAGAGAAGAGAAGAGAAGAGAAGAGAAGAGAAGAGAAGAGAAGAGAAGAGAAGAGAAGAGATTCCCAGCTCTAATTCCTATGCATAAAAGCATTTCCATTTGCTTCATAGGGATGACTTGTGGGTAAGATCCACTCACACAATTAACAGTGCTGCAGAGCTGAGTCTTAAATCAATGCTTTTTCTTTCCCAACAGCCAGACACCCTGAGGAGTGAGTAAACAGAGCCTGAGGAAAAATTGATAGGATAGATTTCTACACTAGAAACAAATGCTTTAATTTGTGTTTGTAGCAGAAATGTGCTGTCTAATGCAAAGCAGTTTTGCTCATTAATGCTATATTTTCTTGCCAGCACCCTCCAACAAATAAAGACCAAGTTTCCCTTTAATTTTGAAATGCTTCCAGTCTACAGTTATCTTTTTTTTTTCTTTTTTTTTTTTTTCCTAATAATTGTTAGTACTGGAATATATTGCTAAAATTAAAGCCAGGTAAATTCTATAAACCAGGTGTTTATGTAGTTTTAGTGTTATGCTTTTAACTTATATATGAAGTCCTAATATATGAAGAACAGAATGTACTGCAGTATGTTTTGGGACATATTTTTTTTTAATGCTTTTTTTCCATAATATTTTTATGTGTTCTATTTTTCTCCTCTGAGCTTTATGGACAATATCACATTCTTCTCTTAGATTTTTTTTCCCCACAAAGGATTGTTGAGACTGTGCTGGGTTTCCTTTCAAGAGAGTAGATAAATCACAGGAGTATGTGGTCTGAGGTAAAACATACTGTGTCTGATTGAATTCTTGTTAAATCCTTGTACTGAAATCAGACTGAGGAGTTGGAAAGCTTGTGTAGATAGCCAATGAAATTAAAGTTGAGGAGGAAAGCTGAAGAGCAGTGGGAAACTATGGAAATCTCTATGTGTTGGATGACTCCAATCCTGAAGGGCAGTATCTCATCAATAGCTGTTGAAGTTTTGTACCTGAGGACCATAACCTGCTACAGTGGAGCTGGAGCCCTGAAACCCTGGATCACTACAGCGTACCCAGGTAGCTCCAGGGTACTCAGGTAGCTGCTGCCACTGGAAGGATTGCTTTTCCTCTGCTCAAAGTAGGAGCCATTGCTAGGAAGTTGTGATCAGTATTCATTCCTGGTGTTTCAGAGTTGGAGCTAAGGGGTGGTTATGTAACAGAAATGACAACTTTTTTTTTCCTTTTTCTTTCTCAAGGTAGCATTAACACAAGTCTGGATCTAAGTAACATCTGGACAGCTTGAATTTTAACCTGAGCTAGTAAGTGGGACCTTGAGGCCATGATCTAACAGCACTCTGATGAACAGAGTGCCTGGATCCTCTCCCTGAGATGAAATGTTCCTTAAACACTTACAGATGTCTTGGTTGCAGAGGTAGACTTGCTACCTAAGGAAACAGAGGAAAGTAATCACTCCCTACTAGCTCATACTGAAAAAACATTAATCAGGCAAATGTTGCAGCTCAGCAGGAGCACAGCATAGATGCTTGAATTAACTTCTAATAAGCAAGGGAGCAGCTGAGCTTATTAGCTTATGCACATCACCTTTAAAACATAGCCTTATAGTTTTTGGAACATGTGACTGGCTACCTCTGTGAGGCTGAATTGCATGCTCTGCATGTATTATCATTCAGCATATGCTCAGTGATTTTTGAACTTTGTCTCTCTATGTGGAGTAAAATCCTTAGGGAAATCAGATATCTCCATTTATCCTGTCCCATTGTCCAGATGAGTCACCAAAACAGTTTGAAACAAAAAATTTGGCATGAGGACAGTTGTGCATGTGCAAGGAGCTTAGAGTAGGTTTTAGGAAGATAAATGTTATTTTGCTCCCTTAGCCCCACAGGAGAGATATTTCTTTTGTCTCATGGTAGAACATACAGGGAGATGAAAAATTAACGCATGTAGGCTGACTGCTAGTGTCACTTTTCAAAAAATTAAATTGTTCCTGTTGTGAAATAGGTCTGCTAGTCTTGTCTACCAATCCCAGATTCCCAAAGGAAATTTGAATAGGAATTTTGACTAGCAAATGGTTAGGAGAGCCTGGTGAACACAGTGTGGCAGTTTTCCCCCAGTGTAAGGACCAAGGACTATGGAGATTCTTCAGAAAATGGAGTTCTTGCTGAAGAGTTAAAACAGGTTTAGAGCTGAAGATTTAAATGGTTTGTCTCATCTTGTGAAATTTAGGTCACCGTGTGTGTCTTAAGAAGCTATTTTCTAAGCAGCTGATTTTTCAGCATTGTTTTGCTCAGGTGCAGAACTGGTGGAGTGCAATTTTAGGAGACACCAGACTGTCTTGGCAGAGGTGAAGGATTCCATCCTAAAAGGTGCTCCTGCAGCTGCGTGGTGCAGGCAGCTGCACACTGTCAGGCCCAGATGCTCACTGTAGACCTTGGGCAGCAGGGTTACTACACCCCTCCTTGAGGTCATCGGGTACATAATCAAGATTTCTAAAGAAGTTGTTCTCCACACGCACCAGGGAGCATTGTCTGAGGTTCCCTTCCAATTTCAGTTTAACTTATTTCTCCTCTAAGAAGCATTCTGTCCTTGTGACCGAGCATGTTCACAAACACGGTCTGTTGGCAATGTTTGTTCACTGTTATACTCTTATTTATGTACTCAGTTTTGCCCACAGGTTGAAAATGCTCAGCTATACTCCACAGAATGTCTCAAAGGCCATTGAGGAAATAATCAAGGAGACGAAGCATTCATGTTCTGTCCACTCAGTCCATGCAGCAGCTCAGTGGCAATTGAAATGCCACTTGAAATATAGATTTAAATTTTGTACAGGAACTACTAAAGCTCTCTCATTCCCAGCAATTTGAGAAGTTCAACACAGCAGGCTCCATCCTCTATTACTACTTCAAACTGCTGTTTTCTCTCTTTACTGCTAGCACGAGGCTTCAGAAGAGACACCAATAAAGACTATAGAGAATTGAATGTTATAAAACCTATGGAGACTCATTAGCATTTGTTGACTTTTTGCCCTGTTTCACAGTGAATGACTCTATATTATTCAGCTCATCTAAGTACAATGAAGGAAGGAGCTCAGCTATTCTTTTTCTATTTCATTTTCTGTCCTTGGCTTTCTTCCCATATGTTAAATGAATAAAGACAGGAAAAATGTCAGTGATGACATGATCAGTTCCATTATTAACCTTCCCATAAACAGCCATGACTCCCATGCAGTCTCCCTTTATATTCACAGACTACCTTGCTAACAAGCTTGGCAAAAAAGACTTGTGCAAACAAAAATGAGAAATCAATTATCTTAAAACATTTTCCTGAGATGTTTCAATGATTCGAAGATGTATATTGTTGGGGAGGGGTCCTGCACAGTTAGGACACACACATATATATATATAATGTCTCTTTGTTGGAACTGTAAACAGACAAGGATGGCTCTGAAGCCCTCTAATCTTGTGCATGCCATTTTTGAGTTGTGTGAGTCCTTAAATTCAAAGATAAATCCTAAAAGCTGTGTATCAGAGGGTTGTCTGCAGCCACCACCTGCCTCTCTGTCAAGGTCAGCCCAGTGCCTCCCTTAATGAAATTTCCCTCTGTAGTTTGTGCTCCTTCCATTTGCATACGGGAAAGTAGTGGCCACTGTTGAGGTTAAGCAAATCTAATGAGGGTTTTTGTTGCAGTCACTTAAATACCCTTTTGGGTTTTGGTTTTGTTGCTTTTTTTCCAGTACACTATAGACCCAAGAGGTTTCCAGATCTGTTTCCACTGAATAATCATTAGTTATATTAAAAACCCCATAAAATTTAGGGTTCTAAGCTTCTGTTGCTAACCAAGAGATTTCTCCATTGCAGCTGTATGTCTGCAAATAAAATAGCAAGTCTGATTCCCTAACATTACCCAATCCCCAATAATTCCCACACAAACAAAAAACAACAAAAAAAAATCCAAAACAACAAAATCAAACCCTCAAAACCCAGACTGGCTATTTAATTATTTAATGGTGCTTATTCAGAGGCCTGAGCTTTGCTCCAGGTCTTTCTTTTCAAGTATAATATAAACTTCTGATAATGTGTATGCTGGCAATCCAAGTTTTAAATTTTGAATACTGTTGTCTTTTCTGCACATTTTAGATTCACATAAGCATCTTCATGAGGCTTTTCTTATCTAAGCTACCATTCTTCCCAGTATATTATATAAACATAGCAGTTTCAATCCATGGCAGACAACGGTGGCATTTCAGATCCTAATGCCAGATCTCAGGAAGCTGTGGGCTCTGTAAAGTGATGTTGCTCAATCTGACACCTACACTGCCAAGTCCCCTTACCAGGGAATTCAGGAATTATCCTAGGCAAGGTGGACAATGACTGCTGGGGATCCCTACAGTCAGGCCAGAGTTGTGTGGTTTGAACGACAGCAAATATATCCAGGGAAATAACTGGAACTATACCGAGCAGAGGTTTAATTCCTTCTTCTTTTCATGGGGTGGTGTGTGGGAAGGCAGTGGAGTCTCTCCTAGCCATACTTTTCTGTTTTTCTTGCTCCTTTGTGTACTGACCACAAAACACCTGTAGGATGTACATTTGAGACGACAGAACTTACTACACAGACTACTGGAGTTATATGAGGATAAAATAGAGCTTAGAAAGCAATTGCTGTTTGCAGTTTGAGTTTTGTTGGTTAGAAAATATGTCTAAGGGGTTTTCTCTGATCCCTGCTGCTTCAGTGCTCAAGAGTGAGCAGTTTCCTTCCCGGGAATCTTTTGGCTACGATCTTGCTGCTCCCTGCAGAGCAAGATTTTCTGTTAGCAGAGAAGTTTCTTTCACTGATGACAAAAATGTTACTTTCTTAAGTCACAGAATTGAAAACTTGTTTCTTTTCCTTGACAGGGTCAAAAATGTTCAGAGAGCTAGAAGATTTTTTTGTTTTCCTCTCTAGATTGCTGTTGAAGGGTGTGTGTTCCTCTGTGGGGTGGTTTTGAGCTCAAGGCTTCAAACCTGTGTGAAGTTTTTCAGCAGTAATATTTCTGTGACTGCTCTCTTTCAAGTGGGACTGTCAGAAATAAACAAGAAGTTGTCAAGGTGACAAAACATTTCTTATGCCGTTTTCTGCCTTTCAGGTATGCCCTGTACCCTGTGTTTACGCCCTGGCTCTGGCCAGGACAATTTCTGCAGTAGCCAGGAGGGGAAGTTGCTGAAACCCAGAGTCTTTTCTATACCACCTCACTTCACTTTATGGGGGCAGGTGGAAAGGGTCTCTCCCAGGCTGGGGGGAGCATGATGACAGTGGGCTCAGGCTCCACCATCACCATGTGCATGTGAATTGCTTGCCTCCTATCTTCATTCATAAAAAATACCTTTTTTATTAATATTGCTGCTGTTACTGTTTCTTTTATCATCTCGTTGTTTCCAGTAAATTGTTCGTGTCTCAACCCATGATCTTCAGCTTTTCTGCCTCCAATTCTCCTCTCCATCCAGCTGCAGGAAAGAGGGAGAGTGAGGGAGGAGTGAGAAAGTGGTGCATGGTTTGGACTGGTTTCTGCTGGAACACTACATGGGAGCATCATTCCTAAACCACAAGAATCTACCAGTAGCCATGAAACTTCAGCAATGGTTCTCAGTTTAGAGTATAATATTTATTTCTGTTTTATTTTGTCTTCCTATGCTGCAACCCAAACTTTTCCAAAGTGGTACAAAAAGCACCTTTCAGGCTTTCTGGCAGGAAATGCATGTGAATTAGCCAGTTGGCCTAAAGTGATTATTCGTTGAACAAATGTAATTTTCTTCTTCCCAGAGCCAAGTATGTCACCTGTGATGTGTCTAATTGCTCTGAAGTCCAGGTTTTGTACCCTTTGTCAGGGCATCTACAATTGACATTTTCATGAGCTAAGCCAATTGTATATACATAGTTGTATATGTATATATATGTATATATATATTGTATATATATTGTATATATAGTAAACATATATTGTATATGCCAGTTTAGAGAAAAACACTTTCCTAGGAATTAAAGAGATAACAAAATATTTCTCCAAATGCAGGGAAGTATGCCTGGAAGGGTCAGTTGAGATAATCTATTTCCATTTTAGAACATGATTTTGTTTATTTTTTTTTCTCTGATTCATGTGTGTCAGTTCATGGCTTATCTGCTACAGAAAGGTAAAAGTAGTTAATGATTTCTTGTGACCCATTTAAAAATTACACTCCCTGAATCAGTTTTGATTCCCAACTCTGTTTTACTAATGGACTTGCTAACCTTAGGCATCAAAAAATTAGATTAACTTGTATGATTTAAATTAGATTCAAATTATCTGACAGTTGATGAACACATTTCAGATTACTTTATTGGTTTTCCAATTTTTGAGATTACCATATATCTATGTAATGGTATATCTAAATTATGTTCTCAGTTTTTAATTTATAATCAAGAAAGTATTTTAGGTGCCACTAAAAAAAATAGTAATTTGTATGTTCATGAATGTGGTCAAGTAATAGGGAATATAAGAAAATCACCATCACCATTATCATCACAGGCACCTTGGTATTTCTGGGACAAATAAATGATGTTGTAGCTACTATAAGCCTTGAGCAAGAAAACTCCAAGATAAGATTTCTAACTTGTATTTTGCTTATTTAAATGGTGAGTGCAACTGTATCTGCTGCATGCCTGGTCCATTGCAGGTATGACAGCTGCAAAAATACTTCCTATTAAGTCAAAACTTATAATCATATCTTGCCAAAGCCCTGGTCAAGCTTCTTTCTTTTTATCTTTACTTGAAAATAATCGCAATACAAAGTAGTTTGAAAATGAGCCTACAATACAAGCTCCATTAAAAATTTATGCTAATTCTTCTAATGGTATTATTTTACTCTTCTTTGCTGATATATCTTTCAACTTCTAACTATCACTTTTGGGTTTTGTTTCTTACTTTAGGATCTGTTGATCTAGGAAAAGAATTCTTAATAGAAAATGAAGCTTGTGTGTATGTTTTTCACTGGATCAAAAATAGATATCAAGGTTTGGGGCCTTTTTTTGCTGTAGTTTTGGAGATTTTTGTGGAAACCAAACTTCTGAAGATAACTCAAAGTAAAAGATTCATTAGATTGATAGAAGAGTGCTTTTCAATTTAACTTGGTCAATATTTTTTTAATATGAATGAAAAGCTGGAGTAAATTTATGGGGTATAGAAATTTATTTTCTCTGCTCCTATGGTTACTTTCATTGGTTGGTTGGTTGGTTGATTAGTTGAATTGTTTGGGTTGTTCATTGACCACCAAAATGTTCATGGTCTCTTCAGTATTCCTCTGGATTTATTTGGATATCAAGTCTCTTTATTCTTTTTTAAAAATTAAATTATGAGGCCTGGACATGAAAAATCTACTGAGACTGTCATTTTTTACCACCATCTGTGAGCTGTATTTCTTTAAAATCTGCCTTCTCCTTCTTGTTTCAGGTAATGAATCAGGATATTAAATTAAGTGCTACTTGAAGGATGAAGATACTACTGAAACTTGTAATAAATTTACACAGTCACCATGGTGAGAATACTTGGGAAATTTAGAGCTGGTCTTGTATTCCTGTTATCTTCACGGATAATTCCCATATTCCTCTATTCAAGCAGATCAAGCAGAAGACACTTCTCTAAAGATACACTTATATATGCATGACTGAATACTTCCAGGAGCCCAGAAACACTTGCTTGTCACCTTTTTTGCATTGACACACAAGGGTTGAGACGGTAGGAAATGGCAGTGCTTTTTATCAGGACAGCACAGGTGGATGGCCTTTGTTAACAATTAACAGAGGGCTGTTAGGTGATGCCTTTTTCCTTAGTGTCTCCAAAATACATTGTTATTTTGGGTTCTGAAAGCAAGCTAATGGCATAAGCCCTGAGCTTTGGCCAGGCGAATATATTCTGTGTATATCTAGAGCTGTTACAGCAAAAATATTTCCCTCACATCCATCCAGTATTTGTGTTCTTTCCTTACTTAACCTTTCTTCTCAGATCACAGCTCACCCTGAGTTTTATACTGCTACTGCCTGCTTTATTCCTCAGCTGTTTTTTTCACTCCATTTCTGTTTGTCTCCTAAGGAAATGACAAACCAGAAACAGCTGAGTGGTCAAGTGTATCAGAAATAAAGCAAGCCGATGCATGTGGCATGGTTCAGTGGATGGAGCACTTCATTGTGAATCTGAAAAAAGTTCTCTCTCTGCCACTTGTATTTTTTTTTTCTTTTCTCAGTGCTGAACAAGATATTTCATCTTAATTTAGGCAGCAATGAGACAGGCTATGTGCCTTTTATTGAGAACTTTGAAATTCAGGTTTGTAACATACTTTTTGGTATAGATATGCCCTTTACTAATTGTGGGAAGAGAACTGACTAGGTCTGTTTATGCATGGCTGGCATAAAGTGGAAAGAACAGCTAACAAAGCAGTCTATTTTTCTGGAATAATTTCCCTAAGGAATATATTCTTTTCTTTGATCTGTAATAGTTCAAGTGTGTCATCTTCTTCAGATCATCTCCCCAAGAACACCTTAAATTACATGATAACTGAGGACGGAGGTCGTGGAGAGTGCAGAACCTTGCATCTGCTGCAGAAGTGTTGTGTTATTCATGGCCTGTTTCCTGCTGTCAGAAGAGCAATCCCATGAGACAAATGTTCTCTACAGGACAGCACTACAAAACAATGCCAGCACTGGAGCACAACTGATGCCTGTCCTGCTGCAGCTGTAGGCTTCTCACCAGCTTTAGGCAATATTCTGTTTCACAGGTGCTGGGCAGAGTGATGCGGCCACATCCAAGTGATCCTACATGAAGCCAGTGGGGGTCTGGATGGGCTTATCCAGCCTGGTCTAGTGCAGCATCTGCTGTGCCTGACCTGAGCTGGATTGTGCTCTGGTACTGCCTGGCCCAGCAGTTGCATGAAGAGAAATTCAATGAGACTCTGAAGTGATCTGCAGGCAGCCAGCCCAGCAGGGCTTGATGATTGCAGAAGTTTGAGGATGGCAAGAACTCACTGACATGATGCTCCTCCTGATCTGGTGAATCCAGCAGGACTGGAGCAACTGAGCCTGTTTTGGTTTGCAATGAGGGCTGCAGGAAATGAAGTAGATTTATAAGAGACTGTCAGCCATAGGTCATTTAAGCTGTCACCACATTAGCTCTGACACTGACGGTGCCAACACAACCTAAGTTTGTTTTTTTTTTTTATTTTTTATTGAGTAGATGCTTGGCTTGGGAAAGATAAAGCAAGCAACAGATAAACTTTGGTGCAGGGGCTATTTTTCTTCCCTTTCCTTAACCAAAAAACTCCAAACCAAACCATGTCTCTCCAGAAATCCTAGATAAAATCTGCTTAGGCAAAAAGATATTATGCTGATAAAGCAGAGTGCTTGAAAGAAAGGTGTATTCATTATCTTTAGAACAGATGGGGATCAGCAGGAAAGTTTTAATGGACTACAAAACCTGTAATGTTTTTTGAATTCATGATTATACCGTCTTGTAAAACTCATAATTGCCTCAAAGAGTAATGAGTGGGCCTAAAATACATTCACATTGGTAGAAATGTGCACTGAATTTAATACACCCTGAGTCAGAATTAACTTGGATATGTTGAATTTTAATGTTAAACGATCCTTCTCATAAAACGCTTCAAAAGCAGAAAGCTGAATTCTGAAGAGAAAAAGGCATAGAAACAAAGCAGGTCTCTGGTAGCTATTAATTTGTGAGACAGCACTTAGAGAATACTTCCTTGTAGACTCACGATGAAAACAAAGTGAAAAAAATGGACTCAAAGTTGCAGGGCTGCAATGTAATGTGTGCAATGATTCATGCGTATTGTTATGGTGCTGGAATAAAATAAAGGAACTGAATGTTCTCATTGGAATTCCCTTGATAGATTAAGAGGCAAATAGTTGTCTAAGTAAAGGATGGTATCAGAAAAGAAATGCAATAAATCATCAGATCTTTTCAACTGAGCCATCATTTCATCTTATAGATTATTCGAGACAGAAAAAGTGAGGTCATACATTAGAAACATGTTTTTTATTCTCCCTTTGTTCTAAAGGAGATTCAGCAGGTATAAAATCCAGAATAGTTCTCAATTCTCTTTGTTCCACCTCTAGGTGGCTATGAGAAAGCATTTATCTTATGAAGGATTTTTTCTTTGTTGTATGGTACTACCTGGCTTGGGACTTTTGGCACCATTTGCAGATTTTCATGAGAAGGGTTGTAAGACTAATTAGAAATTTCTCCTCTTGTCTGAGCAAAGGCAGCAACTGATGGTAGTTGTGCTCAGAGAAGCTAAGAAGGATGTAGACCTAAAGCTGCTAAGTGGTGCTGTGTGAGATGTAGCCACCTGCACACCAGTAAGTGAATTTTTCTTGTGGGAAACTGGACCATTAGCTTTCAGGAGATGCTTTGCTCATTCTTTTAGTTTGTGTTGGCCTCTTCCAGGGCTCTTGAGTGATCTTTCTATGGCTGTCTGAAGTTGGTGTTCCTGGCCATGTTCTAGGTTGGGAAAGTACAAACATACACTGACCCACTTTCTGTTCCCTATTGGCCTTTAATCAAGAAATCATCAAAAACATTCTGATATGTCCAGATGACTGTGTGTCTAAAAAAAAACCCAGGGAATTTTCCCATGGAGAGGATGATAACTTACCATAACTTAGCCTTAGCATAATCATTTCTATGTGAACACTCCAGGTGTATTTTTTGACTCTTTGATTTTTGTAAAGATGAATATATACTAAACTGTTCAAGATAACTTCCATGAACTTGATGATATTAATATATGACCACTTCCCAAGGAAACCTGTTTCAGTGCCCAACCACCATCTGTGTGAAGAACCTCTTCTTAATATCTAACCCAAACCTCCTCTGACAGTTTCATGCTTTTGTTTTAATTAACATAATATTAACATAATAGCATGTAAATTATGTATTTATGAAGGTCAGCTTGTTGAGAGACTTTGGTTTAACAATTCTCTTCACTTGTATCTCATAGAATCATAGAATCATTCAGCTTGAAAAAGACTTTTAAGGTTATTGAGTCCAACCATGAACAAAGCACCATTGTGTTCACCACTAAACCATATCCCCAAGTGCCACATCCACATCCAGGAGTGTCACCACTTTTAAAGCTTACAAAGCTAATATTTATTTTGTTAATTCTGTACATCTTGCATTGCAGTGAAACACAAAACTGGTCTTTATAAAAAATAAAAATAATGAATAATCTCCTTTAGAATACATGTAAAACAATTTTCAAATTTCTTAGAGAAGCAGATAACTGCAATTCCATAGGATACCATGTAAATAGATAGAAAAAAACAGGTCCTTGAAGACCAACTTGTATGCAGAAAGAATAGGACAGAGCTGCTCAAAGATCATCAGTAGGAGGAGAAATTATGTAAGGTTCCTAAAGTAAAAATGAATGCCTCTTCTAAAAAAAATCTTTTAGCTATAAAGATAGCTAGCAAATTCCATTATAAGGAAAAGGTTCGGCTTTTGAGTGGCTCCTCTCATCAAGAATTCTTGAATTAGCTTTGGGTATTACACCAAAAAGCCTTGCAACAGGTATAGAATGAGTTAACACCACAGTTCCTTTGAGTAAATATAAAGTTCTGCTTTTTTAAACAGGAAATTCTACAGCTTCTGAATGTCCCTGGCCTCCAGCAGTGTTTCCTTCCTATTGCTTTTTTCATTACTACCAAGGATAACAACTCTTCTAGCAGTCTTACAGCTTAGACTGCCTCTTTCTTAAATTCCACTTTAGCTCCAAGAGTTTAGATCAAGCTAGGAACTTTGTATTAGTCTTATACTCATTACAGGACAAGCAAAACTATTGATGTTGACTTTTTTCTGTAGGTGTTTGTTCTATGTATGCAATTCAAGTAGCAGTATCAGGATTCTTTCCTCCTGGAAGAGTGGAGATCTGCTGAACAGGATGTCGAGAGAATAGAGCTTTGTCGAGCTCGCTAGGGACCCTGTGTGGCATGTGTATGCCACAAGATGCATGTGAAGAGCAGTGACCCAGAATCATGTTTCTTCTCTCTTGCCTTTTGGGAAAAAATAAAAACAAACACCTTGATGTGCCTGTTAGGTCAATTTTATTTTCTGCAGGGATTCAGCCTGCAGCATGTGAGTTAAAGCATGAGCTAAAGCATTTGAAAAAACACAGTTCAATGAACTTCAAACAGTCTATTGAAATCTAAATTTACTAAGTGGATTAAATAGAAGAGGAGAGACATAAAATGCAGCCCATTGAAGAGAAAAGGATCCTCTCTTTTCCACAAGTTTCATCTTTATATCTTCAAGAATATATTAATATGAGCCAGCAGGAGTGTTGCTAGGATCCCAAGATACAGCTGTCAAGTAACATCTGCCAAAAAGGGGCTTGCTTCATTACTTTCAAACCTTTCCATTGCTCATTAGGTCTCACCAGATGGGGATTCTGTATTTTGAAGTCAGTCACCCTGTATGAAGTAGTTTGTTCATGACACTGATGAACAATTATCTACCTGTACAGTTGGGACTTCTAGGCTGTTTATTTCAACTGTGTCAGTACAGAGCAGAACTTTAGCATCTGATGATAAAAAAATTGACATACAGAGGGTCAGTTTGACTGAATGGGTGCATGAATGAGATTGAAATTTTCCTATAATAATTCTTATAATAATTCCCCTGTAACAGAATCCATTGTAATAACCCCTTGTAGGTTTTGCTACATGACTTTATTTATTTTACTCTTCAAGTATAGAAAAATAATAAGCTCCATGTTATTCCAACCCATCCAGTAGAAGATGAACTGCTGTGCATAATAACTGTTGTATTTCTGTTGGCTGATAAATGTGTAATGGTTTGTTAGGAAACTAATTGTCAGTTTAAATCAGGAGAGTGACAATAATAACTCATTTAAATATTCACATTGTGACCTGCAAAGGCAGCTATAAACATAATTCATTCTAATTTCTGTGTATAGTTGATGGGTACAAATATGTGGCAATCTCCTTGAAAAAAATTTCTGATCTCTATTGTAATATTTCTTTTGTATTTTCTGTTCTTCACAACTCTTGTTATAAATAGAATCAACCAAAAGATTGTTATGTGCATCACGTGAATAACTGGTGGGGTTTTATATGGATGACTCTATGCAGTATCAGAATTTAAAATTGTTAAAAAAACTTGAATGATAATTTAAGCCATCTTTATTTGCCCACATCTTACAATTAAATCAAACCAGATAGGAAAAACAAGTGTCTTTGCATGTACAAACACATATATGTGTACACAAGAACAGAAAATCCACAGTGGAAATATATTTAAAAAACAAAATTAAGCCAAGCTAAAATAACTTCCGCTGGTATCAAAAATACTCATATTTCAAGACCAGATGTTGTCTCACTCTCTTCTGAATTCTCAGTGAACTGTATTTTCTTTGACTTCAACAGTAAAATGCCTCTAAGGAGATTTTAGAAGATAACCCTGAAGTATCTGAGTCACCATGGACAGCAGGAGGCAAGCAAGGTTTTCACTGAAAATGTAGGCATAACATAATTGTAAACACCATTTCAAAAAATATACTGGTCTACTTAATTAGCTGCAGCAGGACACTGAAATTTTTAAGGTCCTTACTTGCCCACAGTGAAGAAACTGGAGGAGGAGGTGTTGCCAAAAGCCCTCTTATCCCTTCCTGGAATGACTGGCCAGTGGTTTCTTTCAGCAGCACAGGGATTTGCACACTCATTTATGCCCTTTTTCAGGAACTTTTCAATTGACTGCATAGGGAAAAGAGGGGTAAGGCTTCCCTTGTCTTACAGTATGATGAGAATGGAGGCCAAGGTATGAAAAATTAAAGCTGTCAACTTCCTCCCTTGTTTTCCAAGAAACTTGGAGAACCTACAACAAAGAGCTTGCCCTGCAGTTCTACTCTGAGCACATGTTGAGTAGAAACTTTTTTTTCCATTTCTTTTTTCTCCCTCTTATATGCTCACCTAACCAGCTCCGATGCCTCTGATATTGAAGAACAGATTTTGTGGTCTGAGGGGGAAAAGTCTTTGTTTAAAGTTCTGAAATTAAATAGTTCATTACAAATCTTGGTAATATTAATAAATGTTATCTTCCTTAAGGAACTCTGAGGTCAATCAAGGCTTTCAATTTAAATCATTTGAGGAATCTTTGAGGGAACACATTTTTCCAGCAAAATGTCATTCTTACAGACTAGTATTTCTGTATGGTCAGCTAGTATATTAATTCAAACATACAGGAACCTTAAAAGTATTATTAGAGCAAAGTCTAAATCACTTGAACCTGAACATTTCTCTGAAACATGATGGAAATTCTTCTCAAGTTTAGGTTTTAAGTGTGCGAGAATTTCCCACACATTTCCTGAAGTTCCAAGGTAAATGTAATTCTTAGGATAAGAAGTAAAGGTAAAAAGGATTGTTTGTCATATCACAGAACCACATAATCTGCTAAGTTGGAAGGTACCCAGTGGGATCACTGATATACCTTGGCTGAGAGTGCTCTACCTCTTTGCAAATGAGGTTAAAAGAAGTACCAGCAGGAAAAAAATATCAGTATAAATCAGCAGCAGAGAAAAAACACACTGAAGTGGAATGGAAAGAAGATAGTGCAGGGTGACAGATGGCAAGGCTTGCCTTGTCTTGCAGTGGAGAAGAGACTCTTGTTTGACAACTTCTAGAGGAACTAGGAGCAAGAGCTGTGTGTAATTGCCCCTTACAACTGGCATGTGGACTAAATGACAATTCTTTATGCACTGTGTTAACAAAGTGCAAGAAATGCATCTTTCAATCTTTGTGTATTGCTCTTAACTCCTTAGTGGTTTATTCTTGGCAGGTTATAGCCTTGTAATACTTCCAAAGTCATGGAGTGACAACTCTTCAGCCTTAATGGTGAGATCTAGTGAATTGAGGTTCTACAGACTACTCATACTGCCTCAGGAGGATAGAAGGACGTAATTTCACCACTAGTAGTAACACTTTATAGCTATGTCATTTTAAGGATGGCAATACAAACCATAAACCAACTTCCACAAGCATCAAAAAGCAGGATGAGTTATTCCAGGCAAGAAGACTGTAGTGGTGTATTGGTAATATCTGTCACTTTTGTTTCTTCTTCACCAGTATACTTTGTTATTCCATATGCTGAAGGAAGGGAGGTTGGTGGACCTGACTGCAAGGCCAAAGTCAAATATAAGAGCTAAATTCAGTGTTTCTACAGGTCAGAGAAAGGCTGTGATTTTCAGTGGATTCTGGTGGTTTCTGCTTCAGAACTAACAAATGTGCATATTAACATCTATTCTAGAAACTTTATTGAAATATTATATTATTGAAAAATATTGAAATAATTTTTTAAAGTATGTGCTTTTGTGCACATTTGAAAACATCTTGAATAGCAGAGACATCTTGTGCATACTTACATAAAAGTGGAACATCATTCTACACTTCATTTTTGTTGACAAACCTTATCTGAAACAAAATATTAATTTGCTAGCTCTCAGGGACTGTTTTATTCAAGTTGGACTGCAGGTTACTGAGTACTGTTAGCTTAAAACATGGTCTTCTCTGGCAAAGGTGAAATAAAAAGTTGTTCTTATTTGCCATCTGTGTTCCAAAAGACATTTATAGCAGCAGTTTAAATATTTTTTTAAACATTCAGTTGCACATTTTTACTTGATTTTTGTAATGAAATTAAGCATGCCTTGATTAAAATGCAGGCTGTGAGCTCTGGCAGTTTTACTAGCAATTTGTGACACTTGCCTTTTTTTCTCCCATGGCTAGACTGTTTCATGTATAATTTACTGTGACAAAACACTGGCCCAACTTATTGTCTATAAATACAGGCCCATTAGAAACATGTCTGAGGTGTAGCTTCTTAATGACTGCATAATGTTCTCTGACCTGCAGTTAATGGAATAGTAAACAACTTTTTGGTTAAAAAGGCAGGGAAGCCGGAGTGTTCCTCCATAAAATTAGTTTATTGTAGATGCATGGATATTTCATGACAAAAACAATGATTTTGTCTACTTGCAGACAATTAAGAATTCTTCTCATCTCAGTCATAAGAATATGTTTGACGGTGTTACGCTCGTCTTCTGATGAGCATGATTTGTCTGTGTACGCTTGCTGCATAAAAAGAATAAATGTCACTGCAGTGAACCTCTTTACGAAGACTAAAGTTGTGAATTAGATTTTAATAAATTCAGAGGGTTTCCTTCCCATACACAGAGCATGTGAAGGAACACCTACAGCAAATCAGTGAATGGGTCTGATTTGAGCAGCACTGGTGAAAAATCTGTAGTTTATTAAAATAACCCAGTATCATTTACTGGTTTTTTGCCTTGTCTTAATTACAGACCTGCAAAGCTAAGAAAAAGTGTAAAATGAGCACAGTGAAAAGTCAGGTTTACTAAAGAGATCACTCCAACCGAAGTAACACTTGAAAGGAAGAAAGCATGGGCTTACTTGCCTTTTAAAAAATATTATAATCATTACAAAAGAAAAGAAAATCAGAATAACTTTCAAGCATAAATCTCTCATTATCCCTCAAGAATAAATCCCATCAGAAGAATTTTCACCTACTCTCTGTATTTCCATATCCTTTGAAAAACACTTTATTAAGTCTAGACCACAGAATGCTAAGGGTTAGAAGGGATCTTAAAGATCATTTAGTCCCAACCTCACCTGACAGGAGCAGGGACACATTCCTCTAGACCAGGTGGCTGAAGGCCTTATCCAACCTGGCTTTGAACATTGTCAGGTCTGGGGCATCCACAATCTCCCTGGGTAACTAGTTCCAGTTTCTCATCACCTTCACAGTAAAGATTTTTTTCCTAATATCTAACCTAAACCTGCCTTCTTTCAGTTTATACCCATTACTCCTTGTCCTATTGCTACAGTTCCTGAAGAAAAGTCCCTCTCTGGCCTCTCTGCAAGACCCTTTCAGACACTGGAAAGTTGCTGTGAGGTCTCCACACAACTTTTTCTTCTCTAGGTTGAACAGTCTCAGTTTTCGTAGCCCTTGTAAGAGAGGTGCTCTGGTCCTCAAATCAATGTTTTGGCCTCCCTATGGAGTTGTTCCAGCAGTTCTATGTCCTTCTTCTTAGGACACCAGGTGGGGTCTCACAAGAGCAGAGTAGAGGGGAAGAATCATCTCCTTCAAACTGCTTGGCCACGCTCCTTTGGATGTAGCCCAGGATTCCCTTGGCTTTCTGGGCTGTGAGCTCATGCTGCCAGCTCATGCCGAATTTTCCACCAACCATCATGCCCAAGTCCATCTTTGCAGGGCTGCTCTCAATCACTTCTCTGCCCAACCTCAAGGTGTGTCTGGGATTGCCACAACGAGGTGTAGGACCTTGCACTTTGCTTTGTTGAACTTCATGAGCTTTGCCATGGTCCCTCTGAATGGCATCATTTCCCTACAGTTTGTGACCTGTTATAACTCTCTGGCTATGTGATAAAAGCAGCAGATGTTTGGGGTTTATTTTGAACTTAAACTGGAATATTCCTTAAAAATTGTACTATTCCACTCCCGTTGCAGGTCTAAAATTTGTGCAACTTCTTGGTAAAGTCATTAAGTCATGTGATACGTTTCTCTACACAACCATTTCACTAAAATTGGAATTTTTCTGTTTTCACACCCACTTCATGCTAATGGCACTTAGCTTCATGCTTGCCTTATAAAGCTTTTGTTTGGAAAAACAAAGTTTTTTCACATATATATATCAGCCCTGTATTAGAAATGAACAGCAATTCACAAAGGAGATGATTACTAGCTTCTGAGCAGGTCAAACTACACAGCTACCGCATCAGCTTTTAGAAGGGCTGTTATTTACAAACCTTTGCCTTTTGGGCCATCTGTGAGGCTTCAAAAAAAGTTCTTTAGTTTTTCAGTGGGATTCAAAGAGCTTGTGATACATAAATATGTCTAATGTTGCGCTGAAATAGTTTAGTGGGTCGAATAAAGCAGAATCCAAGCAAGATAGGGATCAAATTATGCAGTAAAGGAGGTTATATATTGGTTGCCAAGTTTTAGCAATCTCCCTGTAAGTCTTCAAGAAGCACTTGAAAATATATCTATGTTAGGAAGCCTCAGAAGACAGTTGTTATCAGTGCAATTAACCTCCTCAGCTGACAGCATCACTTTCAGTCTTTAGTGCGGCTAATAAAAGTGAGCTGCAAGGGTTGATTCTGAGCTGAACTCATCTGCTCTCTAATTCACTATCTGGTTGTTGAAGAAGAGAACTTTTTTTCTCTGTGACAATACAATTTCAAGGTGGAAATAAATCTGTGTGATAAATCATAGGTTTTATATAGAAAAGTTTAATAAGCATGATTTTATCATGCCTCTGAAGCTGTACATTAATGTACAAAAATATTAGACTGGACCTGGGGATAATGAATCCTGTTAGATCTCTGTATAACAGACTACCACAGCACCAATATTCTTGTCCAGAAAAGATTACATTTTTATAAGTGTTCTGACTTCTGAAACAATGTAAGACCCTTTTATTCGGGTAAAAACAATGTTTTTATTTTTAAAAAAACAACCGCAATGTATTTTGTCATTTTTATTTATTGTGTGTTAGGAGCGTACCTGTCTTTGAAATATCAAGAAAGAATCGAGATAATCAGGTTTAGTTTGGCAACATTGAATTTGCAAAGGAATTTGGAACTTTTTATGTTCTGTTGGGAATATGCAAAAAAGTACTTTGAGACTTAGAGGAATAAGGAGTTTGGAAGGAGAGTGAAATAGAATTCCACAGAACTTCATGGACACAAATTGCATCTACTACAATTGAAAAAGGACAAATAACTGAACTATGAAATTGGCAGATTCATCAAGTAATATTCCTTTCAAGCTTTAGCAGATTTGCTTTAGTGTCATGAAAAGTAAAATTTTCTTTTGTTGGCAATAAAATCCCTTGGTGCTTTCAAAAACAAGTAAGTGCAAAGAATGCACTCCAAGGTGAATTTAATCTATGGTGTGTTTACTTTATTGTTACTGCAATGTCATCAGAGTAGAAAAACAGAATTTTCTTGGCAGTCTAAAAGGTTTAATGGGGAAAAATCAAGAGGATAGGACAAGTTTTGTGTTTTATTGTTTGGGGTTATTTTCTTTTGATTCTTCTTCTTTCATCAGTTGTGAACTATGTTTGACTCCAGTAAGATTTGCAGCCAGACCAGGTACTTGGCAGGTATGAACAGAAACATTAACACTTGATTGTGATAGAGGTACTGTTACTGAAAGGCATATACTGAAAAGAAAATCTTCATGAAACATATTTATTCATCAAAAAAGTATGTTATACAGCATTAAAATACCATTTAAATGTATAAATAAAATAGATTTATATAAAATAGTTTCATTGAACTGATTGAAATATTTCCAGACACATTACTTGAATTTCTATACTAATATTTTTGAAAATATATGTCAATTAACAGATATGATACATAGTTTTCTTGTATGCCATATATGTAAGTTGCAATTACACTACATTGCATTCTAGTTTAGTACATCTGTTGCTTCATTTCCTAGCTTTTGAATCATGGTGATTACAGTATTTCAGAAAACATCATGTTCTGATGAAGTTAATTGAACTAAAAGTTACCTCTTTTAATGGTATCACAACTTTATTGTGCCTCCTTTAATGATTTTTTTGTTAATAATTTGGTACTTTGTTGCAATCAGTTTGAAAACCGTGCAAATAATTTAAATTGTTCTGCCAATTCCACATGCATAATTCCTGCTGATGCCAAGGACAGTACAGCATTCAGAATATCTGTTTTAATCTCTAGTGGCTTTTTAAGTTTTCATTTTAACATTTGACATAGTTCAACTGATCCTACTATATTTTAAAAGACCATAGAGTGTCTTCTGATCTCTGCTGGATGGTAAAGCAAACCTTGGAATAGTCTCTTCTGACAGAAACATTAATCAATGCATGTTGTCTGAAGTTATTCACCATGACTGGCAGCTTTTTAAAGCACCAACTTTTCTACAGTTTCAGCTGCAGTAACTTTCATTTATCATGTGTTTATTGCTTATTGAGATGTTTCAGGAGGAAATAATCTCTGAGGATGAGAATGAAGATGGTGTAAATAAAATGGTTATAAAACATAAAAAAATTCTTAACAGAGTGGCTATAAATAATTTGCCATAATACTGCATGGTATTCTCTATTATATTTTACCTCAGTCTTGCTTAAATATATAGTGATTTGTTAACCTCATCTTGAATTAAATTCCTTTCTGTTTCCTGCTTTTACATTGTTGGGAAAACATTTACATAATGTCTAAGCCTGCAGTTATTTCCAAAATTGTTACCTGTCGACCAAAACACTCTACTAGTTTCCTAAGTATCTCCTAAGAGAGGAACTGCCTGGCTGCAAAGATGTTACTGGGGCTATGTAAGGAAGAGATCTTATTGTTTCCTGGAGGCCCAGCCTTTGCTCTCAGTCTGTCAGGCAAGTCTTTTGTTGGGTTCTTTTCTTTGGGCTGGGATGAATTCACTCAGGGGAGCTGTCGATGTCCTACTGCTGGAAGTGCTCAAGGCCAGGTTGGATGGGGGCTCTACACAACCTGGCCTAGTGGAAGGTGTCCTAGCTCATGGCAGGGACATCAGTAGTTAGAACTAGATGATTTTAAGGTCCCTTCCATGCCAAGGCTTTCTGATTCCATGAATTAGAGTGAGAGTGTGCTCTAGAAAAATGGGTCCATGTATGTTGAATACCTGACTGCTATAAACTCAGGATAATTAATTCCTGTTGTAGTGAACTAATAAAGATTCATCAGTTTCTAATGAGACATATACAAAAATCCTCTTCTTATATGCTTGAAATCTTTTCTGAAAGGTTTTAATTAGGTTTATACTCACAAGCTTTGTATGGTTTTAAAAAAATAATTTATATTCAGTATACAAAAAGTGGGTTGCAGCTAGTTGTTACCTCATATTAAAAAAAAATACTGTTCTCTATAAAGCAAAATTTAGAACAAATATTTACATTTTGTTTTATTGTTAGCTGGGATTTTTTTTGGTTTTTTAACACCTAGTTTTATTGCTTAATCTTTTTTGAAGTAATGTTAAAATGGCACAGGTATTTCATACCAGTAACCAAAGCCAGAAAGATCTTAGGGAAAGCACTGCCTTTTGAATTTGAGGTGCTGTTGAAGCTGGCTATCCTTGGTTAAAGTAGCTTCCACATGATATAACTTAGTGTAATTTCCTGACTTTGATATATAGTTTCCTTTTATGCTATAGACAGTGTCTTGCTTACCATAAAAATGGAGTTTGGGAGTTTAAGACAATACTTTTGAAAAGAAGAGAAGAAGGACAACCAAAGTTTGGAGGAAAATAAAAGAAAAAGATAGGGATGGTGGGCTGAGGAATATAGATAAACTTATAATCCGGATGGGAATTTTTGACACCTTCAAAATTGCACCCAGAATAGCAAAACAAATTTAAACAAATTTGTTACTCACTAGTGACACAAGACTGTTTCTATAGCCCTAGGAAGGTTATTAACTAGTCTTTAGTAGAAATTAGTTCTACTGCTAAGTGGCTAATTAATATTTATTTCTATTTATTTATTTATAGAAGAGCTGTGTTTTTAGAAAAAAGGCTGCCATTCTGGTTTCTGGCTAGAGAACAAAACTGGTTTAACTATCTGTTACAACATAGTAATTGGATTCAACCCTTGTAATTGAAAAAAAGTTCAAATTTATTATAATTGTCTTCATTAATTATTTCTACTCGTGGAGTTTTGTGCATTTCTTTACTTGCAAAGCACTGCTGGAGCAGCTGAAAACTGCTCTTCACAGTTCATTGCCTAAGACCTGGCATAGTGTGCAGCAGTTTTGTAGCCATTTCAAATGTAAAGATTTCACGTGGTGCAACCAGAGATATTAACTGAGAAACTGCAGAAGTGATTCATGGGTCATGACCTACCCAAGGATGCCTCATCTGACCACTTCACCTTGCATGAGGAGGACCTGGGTGTCCAGGAAGTCTTTGGTCTGATCTGTTAGTCCTCTGGGAATGCCTGGGGTGCTCATAACAGCACTTGTCACCCATGGTTAGGTATGAGACTCACACTTTGGCTATGTGGGCAAGAGCATACCTTCACTGTGTGTGTAACAACTTGTGTAACAGAAAAGGGGCAATATTAGGACCCACCACAATAAGGATCACCCCAGAGGGTTCACAGAGGGCTGCATCTGATCTGTGAGTTACTCACCCATCCATGATGTGTTTATCTACCTCTGTGCTGGACATTTTATCCAGAAGGATACTGTGAGAGACGGTGTGGAAAGTTTTACTGAAACCCAAAAAGATTCCATCAACTGGCTTCCCTTGATAAGCCAGGTGGGGTGACTTGTCATAAGAGGAAATCAGCTTTGGTAAGCAGGATTTTCCCTCATGAAGCCATGCTGTCTGTGACCGATGACTGTGTTGTCTTTCAGGAGTTTTTCAATACCTCTCAGATTAATCTTGTCCATAATTTCACCAGGCACAAAAGTGAGTCTAAAAAGTCTGTATTTTCTGGAGACCTCCTTCTTGCCCTTTTGAAAACTGGGACATCCACCAGCTTCCAGTCAGTTGGGACCTCTCCAGATTCCCAGGACTTATCATGCCCAAA
Organism: Pseudopodoces humilis; assembly: GCF_049639895.1. Classification (NCBI taxonomy): domain Eukaryota; kingdom Metazoa; phylum Chordata; class Aves; order Passeriformes; family Paridae; genus Pseudopodoces; species Pseudopodoces humilis. The sequence goes on from NC_142200.1 coordinate 39,768,146, forward strand.
AATCATCAAGAGAGGTTTTGCAATGACATCAACCAGTTCTTTGAGGATTCCTAGATGGACCCTGTCAGGCTCAATAGATTTGTGGGGATCCATCTGGAGCAACAGATTCCACAAAATTTCAGGGTCAGCTGGGAGCTGATCATTCTCACAGTCATGTGTCTTCAGCTCAAGGCATTGAGACCCCCTTGATCTGTCATCCATGTCAGAATCACACTGTGTCCTCCTCACGTGCCTTACCATTCCAGATTAGTATTGCTGGATGCTGAGGTAGTGCTCAGTGACATGGCAGTGATCAGGTAACCTCAGCCCAGTGACTGCAGGACCGAGTGATAAAGATAGCTTTATTTGAGTAATAGTGTGTGTGTCTTTCCTTTAACAACTGAGTGATTCCCGTCCAGAGAGGTACTGGAAGGTTTTTTTCCTATCTTGAGTCTCTGTGACAGCACTTGGTACACTACAAGAAGTAGAACACCTTTTATGACGAGAATTTATGGAGGTTTATTTGTGTTATATATCCCTCAGGCTTTTCGTTAAAGCCTTGTGATGCTACTTCAATATTTACAGCCTCAGTTCCCCTGTCTCAAAAGTAATTATTTTGTTTGTTGCTCATGATGAATACTTCTAGCACCGTGCTAAAACTATACATAACAGTAAGCCAGCTGCCCTATGTTCAAAAGCTAAACTACTGAAAAATCAATGCTATCATTAGTTAAACATATATGTGCCATTAAAGTTGTTTAATATCCTGCTTTTCTGCAAATCTCATGGTTAATGAGGCATGTAGCCTCAGTGTTCTAACAATGCTAAACATGATCTCTTCTTCAAACTAAAAACATACTCTGTTCTACAACTCCACAAAAATGGTAATTAGTGCTACAGAGTTATGAAGCTTCTAAAAATTTTACATCTACGTCTATTTTTAACTATAAATCTCCATATTGAATGATATACTCCGTAAATATATTTTCCATGGATCTATTCTTTTTTTCTGATAGGAACTGTACTGCAGATATCTCTTGTCCTTGAAACTGCCAAAATATCACCAAATTAGAGTGACTGAGGACAGAATGGACCTCTGCAGGACATCTGGCCCAGCAGTCCAGGCAAGGCCACCCAGAATCAACTGCCCAAGACCATATGGCTTTTGAATATCTCCAAGGATGGAGACTCCAAAGCTTGCCTGGGCAGCCTGTGCTCGTGCTTGGTGACCCTCACAACCAGGGAGCGTTTCCTGACGTTCAAAAAGAGCTCCCCGTGTTTCAGCTTGTGCCTGTTGCCTCTTGTCTTGTCACTGGCTACCACTGAAAAGAGTCTGTCTCTGCCTTCTTTGCCCCTAAATGTCTGCAAGTGCTTATATACACTGATGAGATGCTGCCCTGAGCTTTCTCTCCTCTGGATTAAAGAGTCCCAGTGAACCACCACTGCTTAAAAGTAATTGCATTGGAATATCTGTCTGAGACAGCATAGGGACTAGGTGCGATCGCATATTGTACATGTTTTTTTTGTTTTCATGTATGTATATATGTATAATTTCATATATATCTATACAAATACATTTTTAACATATCTGTATATAAAATACATGTAGAGCTATTCAGACATGCATTTGCTTTTTTATGTGAAACTGTAAAGTATGGCTAGAGCTGATGAAAATCACCCATTTTCCAGAATTCTTGATAAACCAATATGTGATTCAGGGACAATGATTCTGACTTCATATTTCTTTACAGTTTTACAGCTTTTGGTGTTACTCAATTAACCTTGGGGCTGTTGCCTGATATTGTTTAAAGTTCATCCTAACAGAATGCATAATTCATTTTTATTTGCATGTAACTCCTGAGAATCTGTCATCAGTCAATACATTCTTATTAGTAAGAATTTGTATTATTTTATACTCCAAATACAGAGTTTGCTTATTTTGCTTATATATTGAATAACGTTGCTTATGTTCAGCTGAGTTGTAGTTGTAGTTGCTGTTGTTGTGCCACCATAACTTTTGAAAAATGGTGAATTATTTTTGGGTAAAACGCCCATGGCAACCGTAGTCACTGAGTAGTCTATATCTAAGTTATGGAGATATATGTTTTTAAATGTCCAAGGGAGTTTTGAAGGTAGAACTCTTTTCCTAAATTACTGTAGAAAATTATATGTTCTCATATGTGCTGGGGGACATGCACGTATAGAAAATATAGAAAAATCTTAAACCAAAACTGGTTAAAAATCATCAGAATTATTTAGTACCTTTAGACCACTGAGTTTGACTGTGACCCAGCACTAAGTCCTCCACTAAACTGTGTCCTCAGGTGCCACATATATACACCTTCTAAATACCTCCAGGAGTGGTGACCCCAGCACTTCCCTGAGCAGCTTGTTCCAATGCTTGACAACCCTTTTGGTGTCAAGCATGACTACATTTTTGGTGAAGAATTTTCCTAGCACCCAAGAAAATGTCAATATTTTAAAGATGAACATTTTGAACATGATACCAAAATTTTACCGTACTCTAGCTGTTCTGTGGCCAAGAATTAATCTGTGAGGAAAAGAGAAATTTTCTGAGTCTCTGTTTTGTTTTTTTTTTTGCTTTGTTTTCTTTTGTTGGCTGAGTATGATTGCCCCCACTATGATGTGCAAGAGCATTCCTGAGAAAGAAAGCAGAAAATGCAGTGGTTAAAGTGAGTTTTACGTCTTAAAATGCGTACCAAAAAATGCTGTCTATTAGGTAATATTTTGTGTGTTCTTGTAAACATTTAGTGACAAAAAACCACTTTAAAATTGTTGCTTATAATTTCTTTATCTGTTATAAGGAGGTTAAAAGTTAGGTTCTGTGACATTATTTTCAATTTTTTTGTCATTCTGATGTCCTGCAAATTGAATAAAATTGTGAAATAGACACAGTCCACAGAAACAGAGATGCATTAGTGGCCTGACTCCAGTAATGGTGAAATATGTCCTGGCTGTCAAGATGTTAAAACACCAACATCAGAATAACTGCATTAAATACCATGGGAAAAGATTGCTTACAAAATGTGTTCTGCAAAGTGCAGCTATGGAATCTTTTCTATCTAATAAATATTTTAAGTGAAGACTGTTTAGATCACATTAGTTTGGACCAACTGCATGTCTCATTTAATGTAAGTACTTTGTTTTCACCATATAGTGGTGTCACATCTATTGCTTTGAAAAATTGATTCTCATTTTTACATAATTCATAGTATCGTGCCTGCTGAGATGAGTAAAAAATGCTTAATACATTCATGGCATTACTTCTGTAACATTTTCAAGGTCAGACATTTAATCGATGCTTGATTCTAATTCTATCAGTGTCAGTATGCTCATTTAAGAAAAGGAAAATGTCAAAGATGAAGTTCTTAAAGATAACTTTTCATATCTGAAGCCTATACAGAAAACATTGTGGATGCCTTACACCTGATTTATTTTGACTCTTCTACATGATGAGAACTGTCTATCATATAATTTGTATTTTATGTTTGGGTTATGGCATAATTATTGAGAATTTTCAAAGCTGTGCCCAAGGGATCCAAACCTTTCCAAAATCAATGCTGTATATGCATTTGTCTTTATGCTTGCTGATGTTTGTCTTTGGATGAGATTTTATTTGCCTATGCTCAAAAGTCTTACAGTCTTTGGAAGTTGATTTATGAAGATTCTACTCTCCTGGGAGCAGCCTGGCTATTGGCCAAAATAAAATGGTTTCATGAAGGGTATCCAGAGTCTGGTCACGCAACCTCGTCCCTCAGTTTTCCAAGCTTATAGTTCACTGGTTCTGTTCCATTGTCCTCAGCTTCCCTACAACCCCTTGGTGTGCTTAGGTGTAATATCCTTATCTCAGCCCACAGGTTATGAAGCTGATGGACAGCAGGGGCTAAGATGCATTCATCTTCAACCAGGTGCATTTCATTGATCTCCTGTCTTTTGCACCAGCATGACAGTGAAATGTTGGGAACTCGTGTTTCACCTCAGGAAACATCTGGCTTTCAAGCACAGAAAAGGGTGAGACCTAAGGAAAATCAATTAAACCTCTAATCAAACATGGAATTCTTTGGTTTTTACCGACTAACCCAAAGACACCTCAACACAGCAGTGGAGAAGCAAATCTTAAGAAATGCTGTGCAGACACACTCTGTGGACAAAAATAACAGAAAAAAATCTGCAAAATGATAAGGCCAAACCAACTTAGCTGGGAAATGTCCTGGTGACAGTCAGCAAGGGTGCTTTTTGTGGGTAGGGAATGTGGAGAGGACGGAGCTGGAAACAGATGAATTTTTGCTCTGTTATACGCCCAGCAAAATTCCAAAAGCACTTGGGAAAATTTCCTCATGGTATTTGTTAGTTTAATTCTTGTTTCAACGTACACTTGCTCCCCTGAGGACTTGGAAGGAAAAAACTGCAGTAACTCATTCTGTTTATGCAATTTTGTCGAAATGAGACAATACAGTCAGGGTGATATCTGCTGTCAGTGTAGGACAGACAGTTTGTCTCCTGGGAGATCTGTGTCCCAAAACTATGAAGGAGAATTAAAAAAAAAAAATAAACAGAGAGACAAAGAGAGAGAGAAGAAAAAAGTTGTTGTTTTATTCAACAAAATAAAACAAAAAGTTACTTTTGTTTTCTATGTTTCTTGCTGTAAACTTTGGAGTTCTAACTCTAAATTTAATAAAGGAAAAATATATACAGGTAGATTTTTTTTTCCTAAAATGAAGTGACATTAACTGTATCTTTTCTACATTGTTATCTTTAAGAATCTGGGGGAAAAAGAGCAAAGTAGATAACAAAAAATAGGGGTAGAGTAGAGCTGAAGAAGATAGTCTAGACCATTAGCCTGTCTACAGGTAACACTGACTCTATCTAAACAATTCCCAATGAACCTATGTCTAATCTTCTATTTACAAACCTCCAGTGATAGATTTCCATGTGTCAATAAATTTGCTGTCTAGACAAGTGTTTAGTAGTTTTATTTTTATTTTTTATATTTCTTTTGTTCTGTTAGGGCCAACCTAAATATTTTCTATATCAGAAATTGCATCTACTTCTTACTGACCTATCCATGGCGGAAGTGCAACGTAATTTTCTTATGTCAGTCTTGAAAGCTATAGGGCTGCCTCTTTTTAGGCTTTCCTAGCTGAAACACTTTAAATATCTGTTTGTGGACTCTGCTTTTATTGCCTCACTCAGACCTTCTTCTTCTGCTTTACCACCTTAAAAGCAAAGCCCAAAAGAGAAATGGTGCTCCAGATGGACCTAGGAACAGTGTGGAGGTCTTTCTTCAGTTTGATGATTTGCCCTGTAAGAACAGCGACCAGAATAATCCTGGACTGCACTTCTTAACTGTTTAAACTTGTCTTTTCAGAAGTAATTCTTTAGTGAAAAGTTCAGCAGTGAAAATGCTCTAGGAACAATTCCTTGGAGAAATAGAGGGAGCATGAAGCCACTCACTTTTGGATGATAAGGCAGTTCAAAGGCATATATTCAGAGTACTCTAGGTCATTTGTCCTAAGTGTCTGGGAATGTTTCCAACACCCCTTAATTTGCTAGTATGAGTGTTATGACTGCCTTTGAAGATTTGGCCTTTATAGTAGAATCACATATCCATTTTCATTGAAGTATTCTAGTTTCTTATCAGATTAGATCATGGCAAAACAGTTTTTCAGATGACTTCCTGGGGAAAAAAAAAAAGTGTATTTTTACTCTTGTTTGTTTCTTTTAATCTTGTGGAAAAAATATTTCCCTAACACACACTCTTCATGAGAAATGATACAGAGAAAAGGGGAGACATTTCAGGTGATAGAATGGACAAAGTCAGGTGAGAAACTGGATCACAGACCTCTATTTTGAGATCAGTGTACCAACTAATGTGCTGAGGGCTACCTGAGCAATATCTACCTCTTAAAACTTAATGGTCAACAAATTTTAAGCTAGTTTATCCTCAGTAACTTTCAGATACTCTTATGAAGAAAATATCTGAATATTCTAATTTTGAAAAACATGCGGAAGTTCAGAGGAAAATATGCATAAATTTAAAGTTCTGTCTCCTCATCTTCATATTTGAGTGTTTGTCTGTTACTGAGGAGAGGAAAAGGTTAAATGATTTACACTCACATCATTAGAGATATTTGTTCCACAGATTAATAATTACAGCCTCATCTCTGATTGGCTCAGTTTTACTCTGGACATTGTTTTTTACAATGGATTGAGTCTCCTGAGTTACTGATGTGCATTTCCTCTCTACCACTTGGTTGTACTTTGATTCTTGCTTAATTGAGGTTGGGTGAAACCTACACATGACTAGAATCTTTGGGTGAGAAAAAAACAAAGAGGCTTTGTTACCATGTCTTGTTATTCAAAAAAGGTAATTATGGACTTTATTGAATTGCCAGTCCCCAGATTTTTCTTTCTGAATTTTTAAAAAAAACCATTGTATCTGTACATTGAACATAAGGCATTTGAACTTGAAAGGCATGGCAGATCATAAGCACATAGAAGGAATTTAGAATTAAATTAATTGTTTTTAAAGTGGCTTTAACAGTATGGGGATTTGGCTAATGGTTTTTGAATGACCGAGAGGAGAAATATGAAAATAAAGACTGTGATGCATAGCATAACTACAAGAAATATAACAAAAACTGTTCTTGAAAGAATAAGAAATTGGAAAGCGTACAAAGACTAGATCATTGTACTTTGTCAGTAAGCAATGACAGGACATTTATTGTATTATTATTCTTCACTGTATACTTTGTCTGGATGTAAACTGAAGGTTGAAAGCATTGAGCCATCAAAATTGATAATGAAATCCAGTCCTCAGGGAACTCCCACTCAGGAAATTGAAGCAGAAATGATCTTATTAGAGTGTGTGTGAAAGCAAATGAGAAATGATGTAAATTGTACAGCAGTGCATGATTGTGAGATTTTCTGGCATCCATGAATCTTTACACTACTCTAATCAGATGCTGTCCTGTAATTAATTTTCATGGCTTTAAATACCAGAAATCAAAACATTTGAAAGGCAGAGTCACCCTTTTTGTAGAATATGAAATACTACAGGGATTAATGGACTTGCTCTGCCTTATCTAGCCCAGGCACTGAAGACTGGACTGGTTACCATGGTTTGGTGTCTGACAAGTTGATACTCCTCAATCCTGGAAGGTCCTACAGGTATGGGAGCTGCTTTTTTCTTGAAGCTAATACCTGCAGTGGTTTTTTAGGTTCTCTGTTCCATCTTCTATAAGTGTTCAAAAACCAGCCCTGTTGCAAATCTGTGGGATGTTCTGAAGTGGGTATCCCTCAGTCACTATAGTTATCATAGATTCTTTTGTATAAATAACCAAAAAGAAGGTAAATATGTCTGGTACTCCCAGGTGTCCTAGGGAGAGCAAGTGACTGTTCTGTTTCATGTCTGTCTTTCTGCATCTAAGGATTTATCGTCATGCAAAGTATGCAAAGTATGAAATACTTTGTGTGTGTGTATGTGAAAAAAACCAAAACAAAACCAAAAAAACCCTAACAACAAAGCCAAAAAATGAAGTATTCATATACTCTATTATGCTTTACTAATAAATGACCTCTGTTCAAGGAAAACATGTACAGAATTTGCCTGTGTGCCTTTATTTTTGGTAATTTCTCTTGGCTTTTTGCTGCTGTTGCTTCTACTGTTATTCTGATCCATTGTCAGAATAACAGAGAGGATGCAAAGATGGCAGCATTTTCCCATCTCCATCATTAACAGACACCACACAAGTATTTTCTTTCACTGAACTACTTAGCTACTGACACTGTATAAATACAGTGCTGCTTCACTGTTACTCCTTGGAGAAAGATTTATCTGAACAGATGCATTCCCTGTCCTCATGGCCTTTAAATAGATGCTCTGCCCAAGATGTACAGAAAATCAGATATACTGGTACACAAAAAGGGATGGGGAAAATCTCATATCCTTCATTCCCAGTACTTTCTGAATATATATATATATATATATATTCTGCTTCTGGCTATATACACAATAAGTTGTGCTTGAAATCACAGGACAAGAAACCAGAGCAGGTTGTTATTCATTGCATATCAAGTACTTTCACTGTGTACTTTTTCTACTTATGAACAGGTTGTCTGGATTTTTTTGACCAAGTTCAAGCTTTATTTATTAACTTGTAAGTTGTTATTTTTGAGAATGCTTTGCTTTTGTTGTTTCTCAGTCCTGATTAGAAGAGGTTTCCACAAATAGGACTTCACTCCTTGCTTCTTTATCTATTCTTGGAAGCCATTTGGTGTACCCTTTGGACTTGGCTGTCACCTTGCTAATTGCTGACAACATTGCAGAAAAATTGGCCTACACATTGTGTGTTGCAGAATTTTGTGAAAACAAACAAGACAGAGCAAACATTAAATCACTGCCTGTCAGCTCTGTGAGATAAATGTCTGTCCCTTCTTTTCCTTATTTCTGGTGTAGGAGACTTACTTGTCAATGAGAGATAACCATCCATGAATTGCCCAATTTTTACTGTAGAGTGACCTGCAGAAGATCTTGCTTCTGTAGACTAAACCTGGAGCAGGCAATTGCAGGAGTTTTTAGGTTGTATGTTCTGAGGCTACATACCCTGCAGGAAGCCACCATTGCAGAAAGGATTCCTTCCAGACACCAGAATTTTGCTGCTGCTCATCAGAAGGGTGAATTTGTTTAGTGGAAACGTTGAACCTGCAGAGGGTCCCAAGTGGACTGAGTGAGGAGTTGGATTTAACCTCTGGTTTTGCTGAGCTGAATAAGTGTAATTTATTTAAACTGTTACTACATAATAGTATTGCTAATGAGAGCCTTAATTCACTGGCTTACTTGGCTATTATTATTATTATTATGGTAATAGATAATCTCCTTATGCAGTAAAGTGGCTGTGTGGAGGAGAAACAGTGAAAGCCATACAGTTTTTAAGGAGAATCTCCAAATATGTAACTCCAAGGTTCTTACTGCAGAGTTATTCACAGTTGGGTCTGTTCTGCACTGGGTGTCGTGGGACATGACCTGAAGATCGAGGTGCTGCCTGCCTTTCTGGAATTAAACCATGGCTTCACTGCCCGCTCCCTGGGAGGCTGTACCAGAGTTTTTGATTTATCCTCTGCCTAAGGGAAGGGGAGGATGGTGGTTGGAGATGGGAAAGGTATCTCTGATCTCAATCAGTTTCCTATTAGGCTCATAAGAAACCCAAGTCACTGACAGGACTCTGTTTCTCCAGTACTTTTAGGATCAGGCACTGGGGATTGCACTAATGTCTCCTGAAGAGGGGAGAAAGGAAGCTATCTACTGCAATAGATCTTTATAGTATTTTCCCCCTGATAGTTTACTGCTAGCTGGTTTAGATGAAGGTGCTTTTTATTGCAATTTATAGTATCAAAATCTGACAAGAATAGGACACTTCAGTTCCATTCTTTCTTTCTTGTTTTTGGCACTGAATTTATTATTTTTTACCTACTCGTTTCCATCAAGCAGTGCAGAGGGAATGCAACTCCCACTGCTGTAGATCTTCACATTTATCTCTAGAATTCATGCAGAGCTCAATACACCATTGACAAATTACAGTGCAATTTCTTAACAGTTTCTTATATACCATGTGGAATCTTTTTAATGGCTATAAGGTGAAAAACATATCCAAACCGTAACCTGGTCTTTAATAGATGTAAACCTGTATGATGTAATTGCATTTTTTTCTCTCTGTATTTGGAATTGAGAGCTAAAAAGCCATACTTTTGGGATCTAATTTGGAATGTAATTATGTGGAAAATTTTTGTGGAAGGGTGGTGCTGTAGTGAAACCATGCAAGAACCTGAAATGACTACTAAAGTGATGATAGTCTTTTGGATAAAAGTATATTTTGTGGCAGCTTCAGAAATGTAATGAAGCTGGTGGACTTTTAAACTCCTGATTTTTTTTAAGTCCTTTAATTGATATCTGGGAATTGCTGTACTCTTATTTTTTCAACTGAATGATGAGATTATTTCAACTTTTGTATATACAAAAAAAGCATTAAATGAATTGCATTCAAGAAAAGTGGCATATTAATAACTCAGAGACAAGAATTTCATTTCCCAGTGCCTACTTTGGGACCTCATGGTCTTATACATCTTAATTTCAAAGTAGTTTCTTCAGGATTGAAGAATAGAGCTTAAGTGTCACTTCAGCATTAAAAACTGCTTCTGATTTTGGCAATTCCTTACATATGTTAGAAGAGTTCTATACGACTCCACCTCTTTTTTTTTTAAAAGCTTTATGGCTGAACTGATTTAATGCATTGATTTTGTGGGTGATAACATGAAAATAAATTCTTTGTTAGGATGTTACATTTGCTCAAAAGTATTTCTGTTTCTCAGAGCAACATACAAGCTAAAGGACGAGCATAATTTCTTTAAAAGTAATGATCTAATGACATTAATTTACAACAAAATAGTGTTGAAATCTCCATGTCACAATGATAAGAAATAAAAATTTATTAATCAAAGTCTTGCTAGAGTATTCATCTTACCTGAAATAGGAGTGTCTCATATGTCCTTGTCCACATAGGAAAAGTCAAAAATGGGTAGTTTTTTAAATTTGTGGATATACTCATAATGAGTTAAAATTCATATACTGGCCATCAGCTTTTCTTCACAAATATAGATGTATATTTGAAGACTAGCTTGAGACTACAGACCAGAAAATCTCATTCCAAGTTAATGATGTGGATTTCCATCATTAATTTTAAAGTCAGAAAACTTCATCCATTTGCTGTATTGATTTGCTAATGAGAATACTTCTGTGTTCCCTTGTGTATGCTGCTTGCTCTGTACATTGGCAGAGCTCATGACCTGGGGTGATCTGGACATAATAACTACTCTCAACAGGATTCTTATTTATTATGCTCAAAATTCCATGTCTGAGCCAGTCTGAATGCAATTTTACTGAAGAATGACTTTTTCTCAGCTTTCTTGGCTTTCTAATAAGGAGACAGAGAAGTTGAGAGAAAATATTCAGCCGTTTGCAGACCATCAATTGTGCAATTAGGAAAATGGAGCTTCTGTGACTAGCTGCATCCTCAAATTAATGTCCACTTAGCAGAAATCAATTTTAGACTTCTGACTTTCAAACCTGGTAATGTCTACAAATCTAGAAAATTTTATTTAATGTAAAGATAGAAGCTCTTGTCTCTTCATGCCTTCATCTGAGAGAAAGACCTCTGTGATACTTTTTGATACCCTTTATTATTAAGGCCTAGCTGAAATGCCTATATAAGAAGGGAGTAGATCTTTGAGACAGTGAGTTTTGGACAATAAGACTTTTAGTAGAAAAGATTGGTGCAAACATTTGCTTGCACAAGTTGAATTGATACTTTTATATATTTCCTGAAGAAAATATATTTTTTAGCCCAAATCCACTTCCAAACCTTTATACAAACCCATATGTTCTTTTGAATATATTTAACTTTTTTGAATGGCTTGTAAAATAATTGCAGATTATCAACATTCATGGAAAAAAAGATATTATAAACATGAAGTTCTTCTATGATTTCTGTGATGTCTGATTGTCATTTCTCACTGCATGTGGAAGAAACAAAGACATTTCATTTAGCCATATTCACATTTCCAGATATTTTAAGTGGAGAGAGAGAAATGCATTTGAAACCTTAAGTTCATGATCCCAAAGAAGACGGGTTAGACTCACTGTGATCATAAACATGCATATCTGTGTTAAAATTTGAAACAAAGATTCAGGTCAAGCTTAAAACATGAGTCAAAGTTCAGTGTTTGTCTTGCCTTGAACTGTCCAGGTCTTTGGCACAGCGCTGTGACCTGCAACACCTGCTCCTGAGCAGCACCCCTGTGTTCACAGCCTGCTCTGCCCAGGCACTCTGCTTTTTACCTCCTCTCCCTCTCCTAAAGCTGAAGAAAACCCTGGGGATAAGGACATGGCTCACAAGCCATATAGGACACACTGCATCCTTTACAGAGAATTCACCCTGCCATGCTCTTGTTCCCATTAAAATCTCACCTTCCCCTTGGCCTGCTCTTCCAAGAGAGAAGAAGAAAATCTCTCACATTATTGCATATAGGACTGAAACTAAGACAAGAACTGTTTAATAGAAATGTAAAGAAACAACATTCTTCATAGTACAGCAAGTGTCAAAAGTCTCTCCTGGATAACCACAGTGTTTTTCCTTCCCATAATGCTCATATTTTCTGGACAAATAACTATTGCCATCCACCTTCTTCTTTGTCTCTTGCTGGGGTTATATTCCCTGTGTATTCCATTGCTTTTCCCAAGTGAGGTCTGCCATAACAAGAGCAATTCCTCCAAGTTCCTGAAAAATAAAACTTGCTCATACTTCTCCCTTTTTGAAGACATCCCTCTGACTGTGTGAGAATTAGTCACTGTTGAATGGTAAAGGCATTCTTGTGCTACCTGGATGTACTTTTTCTACAGCCCTCTCTCATCTGAAGCACCTCTGCTTTAAATAGTTTAAGGAGCTGATACAGCAAATCTGAAAAGTATTTCTGTTGGAATTTAACACCCATTTATCATGGCTGACCTTCCCAGGATGGGACAGCAATGATTGCTGTTGCCTTTGCATTCTTTCAGATCAAATGCATTTTAATAATCCTGTAGTCAGCAGACTTCTAAAATATCAAAGTATATACACACATTTCAAAAATCCCCCCCAAAAAATCTTTGGACAGGTGGTAATAACAGAGGGGTCAGGGATTTATAGAAATAGAGATGTCTCAGAATAGCCCTGTAAAATTATGGAAGAAGTGATTTCTTTAACTCTGAGTGCTGGGAGAAAATGCATTGGAATTTTAGCAAGATGGTGCCTCTATCCCTGCTTTAAAATTTGTTCAGAGTATACTCTTTAATTGCAAATTCTTATTCAAGCTCAAGGTATTTCAAATTCCATCCTGTTTTACTTGCTCCTGCTTATGCCATAATCTTTGCTGAGTAATGAACCAGCTGCCTCGTCTGCCACAAACAGAGTATATGGGCAATTAGGTAAAGCTGAAGTGGCCTCAATAACTTCAAAAAGGGATCACTTATCTTTCAAAAGTATTGACAATCAATACTTTAGCTACATTGTTGCCTTGTGATATTTTTTTAGCTGTTTTATTACCCTGCATGGACACTACTGCCTCATTTTCATTCGTGCTGCTCTGCATCTCTCTGAGTCGCCATTTCAACAAGTACAACTTGTTGAATTGGATTCCAGATAATGCTGGATTCCAGATAATGGGTTTTGGCATCCTAATATTTTTTTTTTCTTCTAAACATATTCAAAATATAAAACATGTAAATAACTAAGATCACTCCCTTGAGATTCTATGCATTATTTTTTAAATGTGTTTTCCACTGTCTGTGAGGCTTCTATTTCTTCTATATTAACAGAAGGTGGTGATTCACTTATGAGTTCTTTCTCTACCATAGAAAGTCCAGTTTGAGTTTCTCATATTGCTGGACAAAAGCAGATGCTGTTACTCAAAATGGAACTGATATGGGTCCCTTCCTGAATTCTTGGTGGCATGATCATAGTACATGTACCAAACTTCTCTTTTATGTGCAAGTGTGAAGCAGGCCTAGTGCCTCATTATGGTTTTTTTAATTATTTGTTTGGGTTTTTTTTGGTTTTTTTTTTTTGATCAAAGAAGATTATATTTTTCTCAATTATTTTAGTTGAAACTAAAAGGAAAGGAAAATATTTGTTGAAGCAGTTTACATTAGGCCACTTGATGCTAGGAGATGTTTTTTGGGTCTTATGTATGAAAGTAAATCCAGAATCAAGAATATGGAATCAAGAGACACCTTCAACAGAGTTGCCTGGAGAACTAATTAACTCTATTTTTTAAAGATTTTTGCGTTTTTCCCATTAGTAGGAAACTCTATGGGAAGAAAAACACTCCAGTGATGCAACAGTTCTGTTTTTTGACTGACTATGAGAGTCAAAAAAGCCCCCTCCAAACATAATGCTAGCTTTTTCTCAGCAATTACTTTCTCCATAGGAAAAAAATTCAATCTACCACCTGAACTTGCATCTTTCATGAGATAAGTTAGTGTACCCATGCAAAAAAATATATTTTTTTTTGGTTAAAATCTGGTAACTTCTTGCTGTAAAATATGAATATTCCCCTGTGATTTATAGATCATAATTTCATCCAGTAACAGTAGGGCTAGAGCTAAGGAATGGTTACTTTTCACATCGCATTCTGCATGTTTCAAAAACTTCCATTGCGATTAATGGTGTTGTCCTATGACTTGATTTTACACCACTCAAATCAAACCTTCACTACCTATCCAGATGTATTGCCATAAACAGGGAAAACACAGAAATTAATTGCACCCAAATTAATTACATAATCCATTAATATGGAGCTATACATTGTCTGAGTGTAGGTAAAGACAAACATATGTACAGACATATGGATGGATGGATGTATATGTTGATTAGGTCATTAAGCCATGCCAGGTTAGTTTTATTATGTCAGACAAATTATTTGAAGAACTGTTAAAATTTTAATTTCATTTATATTTTATCTAAAATTTTCATTTTATTTTTTAAATAAAAGATTTTTAAAACACATTATAAAGAAACATATTCTGTTTTTTAATTGATTTCTCAGCCCCTTTATCTTCTTCTGTGATTTTTCTGCAGCAAAATATAAAAAGGAAACAAGGAGTTAAGTAATAAGGAAGGAATTAATACATCCTAAATAGTTTTCCCATTAGAAATAAAACAGGTCATTTTTGGTTGTATTTTTTTCCTTTTTCTTTTCTTTAAATTAGATTTTTCTAGGACTCATGCAAAGTGTAAAATTTTCATAACAAACTTTCATTGTCATATCAGGAGAGTTGGCTAGTTTGTTCTGGTTTGAAAATGGCCAAAACAGGAATAAATTTGAAGATCATTGTGGCTGTACTAAATGCTTGCTTGGACACGGGCCATACATCTGCTCTGCTGGAGCAGGGTTGTTTTGTTTACAAATTTACCTGGCTAATTGCTTGTGTTGAAATAACTCTTATTTAGTGCAGTGATATTTGAAAGGATTAGTGGTTCTTCCTGCTTGCTTTTATCAGGGTGAGTTCTGGCTTTGGATCTGAAGGAGATAAATTCTGTGTCTTTCAAACCTGTATTTGTTCATATGCAGAGCAAATATGAGGTATCTGATATGGATACAGTTCTGTTGGATGCTTGAGTTGGAGAAGGCTTTGGGGAAACCTAACTGTAGCCTCTCAATACTTTAATGGGGTTTAAAGAAAGATGAAGACAATTTATTGGGATCTGCAGCAATAGCAAAAGAGGAAATTTTAAACTAAAGGAGTGTAGATTCAGACTAGACACGAGGAAGATTTTTTTTACTATGGGGATGCCCAGAGTGTGGATGCCCTATTCCTTCAAACATTCAAGGTCAGGCTGAATGGCTTTAAGCCACTTGATATAGCTGAAAATGTCCTGGGGGTTGGGCTAGATGATCTTTAAAGGACCCTTCCAACCCAAGGCATTTTACGATTCTAAGAAGGGATTCAAAACATGCCTGTGTAACTTACCTTAGATGATTGTCACAGCAGTTCATGGGTTAATCTTTGACTATTTATGATCCAGTAATACAGGTAGATGTGATAATGCATTTTTTTCTTTTTCATGTAGTCTGGGTCAGATATGAATAATTGTTCTTTTTCACATTGGACAGTTCTCACTTCTGCCAGTTTTCACATTCAGAAGGTGTGCTGTGCTTGCTTTCAGGTTGTTTGTGACCCCTGTGGTAGGTCTGGCATCTCACCAATGGCTGACATCAAACACTGACAGGGCTGGTGTTAGCAGTGACCCCAGAGTGTCTGGTAGTGGTGGCTTGATTATCTTACAGGGACTCACCTCTACAAAGTGATAAAGTTTTAAAAGTGATAAGTCATTTTAGATTGCAATTTCTTTGACAAATCACAATCACGTATGCTGCTAAGTGATCCTGTATGATTCTGGCATAAAATCTGACAATCAAGTCAGTGTTATCAGAGGAAGAACACACCTTTAGTGAGTTTTTCCACCATATATTTATTTAACTTTGAAATAGGAGGCAAAAGTGTGTTATGTAAGTATTTCTGAATAGAAAGATATTATATTCATCCAGTATTCTGACAGTTTTGTCATATGACTTCTTTCTTCTCTCACCAGACCTAAAGCCAGTACACTTTCTCCACCAGGCAGTTCTTATTCATGAGAATAAAATACAAATCTCATTTGATCTCTGTTGCAAATCTGAACATTGCCTAAAATTCTCCATAATGCACCTCAGCCATTACCAGTCTTGCAAGTAAGTTGCCTCAGTCTAGGTTAGCAATAGCAGACTTTTGACTGGAGCTCACACAAAGAACCCTTCCCATGCTGTGCCAAGCATTAGGTGATCATTCTCACAGTGTCTGTGGTCCTGCTGACTTGGCAATATGGAGGCTTTTGGATTGTTTAATTAAGAACTACTGAATATCCTATTTCATTAGGATGAAATAAAAATAAATGCTCTCAGGAAAAGCCTTTCCTTCTACTCCAATTGCTGTCTAGGCTCCAATACACCAGAATTTTGAAATAAAAAGAGCTCTTTCTTTTGTATGCTACTGCAGAGCTCTTCAGCTGACAGCTTAATGATGTGATGTTAATGTTTCTAATTCCAATCACTAAGTAAATTCCAGGGTTGAAAGAGTTAGCTCAATTTGCTAGTGGGGAAAATATATACAGATTGTTCAACACTGGTTATAAGTGCATATCACAGGTGCTCTGGTGTGATGATTCCTGTGAAGAATATAACCCCATCATAGTTATAATCTTCAAATTTGAATGCCTTTTTCCCTGCAACTCAATTGTGATACAGGTATAGGATGTGGAAAAAATAAATAATATGTACATGTTTAGGCATCAAAAGCTGAACAAAGCAGAAATTTTCTCTAAGATGCTGATATTCCAGGCCTATATCCTAACAGTTGGATAATTAGAAATGCAATAGTTTAACAAGTAATCTAAGCAAAGGGTGTTTTAAGGCATCAAGGAAATTATTGTGTGGTACTTATGGATAGTTTGCAAGTACACAGATGCCCAAAAACATATATACTACTTATTCAGAAATGCACAGGAGACAGTTCATGGTTAATCTTCCTTTTTTTTTTTTTTTTTTTTTTTTTTTAAGAAAGAGAGGCCTGAATTTAGAATTTAGCCTAAAGAAGCTGAAACATTTCTTTATAACTATAGAAGAATTAGGTATTTATATCAAAGTTATTATATATATGATATATTTTCTGGTTTTAATTTTTTTGGCATAAAACAAATATGCAAAGAATATGCAAAAAATGTAATTCTGATAATAACTGTTTTCTTTATTTGAATTGCTAATTAAAAAACCACATAAACCAAGCCAAACCAAACCCACCATCACATGTCAAAGGACAACAAAGCTGTCAGTTAAACTGGTAGCACCTGCACATCCTGACCTTGCAGCTCTGTTCACAGTAGTTATCATTTATGACTAGATCAGGTGTTTGAAAATTAGAGTTGTCAAAAGCACTTATGAGTTACCTCTCTATTTGCTTCCTGCATTCATTACTCTAAATGCTGTGGAAGGGCAAGCACTGACTACTTAAAAATTAATGTAGAACTGACTGTCTGACTTATGAAATATAAATGTGACAAAAGTCTTCAAGAAGCTTTGTTTTCCTGTTGACATCATCACTTTTGTACGACCACAATTCATGATTCAGGTGTCTCAGTTTTCCTTTGTAAATATAGTTATAGATGATACAAAGCAGGGTTAAAACTCTTCAACCTCACAGGTCTTTTGAATTGTTTCTAATCTTGCATTAATAGACACTTTAATAAGAACAGAAAAGGACACAATGGTGTTTTGAAAAATACAAAGTTTCTTTTTGGAGACAAAATTTATCAGCAGTGATATGCACAGGAAATGTAGTCAGGAAATATTTAGAGTACAGCTTGGGTCATATGTCTGGTAACTTCCTTAAGATAAAAAAACCTAAAGAAACACAATATAGAAACTTTTGTTCTGCAAATACTATTTCTTTATTGCTAGCAAATATTCACTGATTACTTTTGAGCATGCTGGGAAGACTTCTTTTTATATTTTATTTAGTCTAGATTTGTTTCTTTTCTTTGGACTTTGGACTTTGTTTGGTGTTCATTTTTTTTCTTTGTTTTTTGGGGGTTTTTTTGTGTTTTTTTAAAGTTTTGGATACTTTTTGGACTTTATATTCTTAGCCAGGACTCAAGATTCGTGTCTTAATATTTCAATACAACTTTCCTAGAAAAATTTCAACTGAGTAGTGACCTCCATCTGACCCATATGGCAATATATTTCCCATCAAAATCCTTTGGATTTCTGATGGTCTTGAAGGAGTTTTATATTTTATACTTTTCTATGGTATGTTAGACCCTTCTTCTCAGACTCTTATGTGCTGTGAAACTGTACTATCTCATGGTTTTAAGTTAAAAAAAATATGTTCCCTTGAAAGTTAGAGTCAGTTGGCCTCCTAGTTCAAAAATATTCCAGTGAGACTGCTCTCAGCTCTTGCTGTTTGAATGGTAATGAAAGAATGGTATCTCATGGATGGAGACAACTTCAGATTTCTTGAGTTGGTTAAATAAAGACCTGTTTGTTCCAAAAAACGATAACAGGCACTGCAATGCCTGACATACTGATGGAAAACAATAGCTAGTGAATGAAAATAACCTATAATTTTAAAACCAAATTATACTTCTTCCTTGCTACAGATTATTACTGCTTCCTTACTCCAAACTCGCTTTTGGCAATGGAAGGACTTAATTTGAAGTTAGTAAGGAAAATCTTTATATAATTATATCTGATGTAGTGGCTTGCAAGGAGAGTGTTTTGTATGCTAATTTAGCAGTCAAAATAATAAAAAGTTCCTTTGGAGTCCAGCTAACAAAGATGACAGAAGGCAACAGGATGGAGGTGGAAGGCTGAATCTGGTGTCTTGTCCTAGTAAGGCTGGTGTAAATAGGATAGGCAACTTCTCTTTCACTTTCTAAGAAATAACATGCACTATGGCTTTCAAAATTCATGTGTTCTGCAGTGCCATCTGTTGGGAATAACCACCTGTTTTCAGCAAAAGGGAGTAATCATTACTTAAATACTTTGAGGGTGACACCATCTTGTACAAAAAATTTTCTTTTTCTTCACTAGAAGTATGCTTTTAATGAAAAATAGTTTAATGTGGCAATAAAGGTTTTCAGCTACACATGTATATTGCAAAAGCTTTCTAGCTAACAAGTAATTATAGACATGGGGATATGTAGGTAATTTATGCATCAGGAATCTTTCTGTAGAATTCATTAATTCTGATAGCTGAGCTGCTGCTGGTCCCCAGTTCCTGAAAAAGTAGTTTGATACAGATTCTTCCCCTCTACTACTGTCTCAAGACACTTCACCTGGAGAGATGCATTCAGCTCTGGCACCCCTGGCATAAGAAGGACCTAGACGTGCTGGGGCAAGGCCAGAGGAGGGCCATCAATGTCATCAGAGATATGGAGCACCTCACCTATGAGGAAAGGCTGAGAGAGCTGGGGTTGTCCAGTCTGGAGAAGAGAGACCTCTGGGGAGACCTTATGGAACCTTCTAGTGCCTAAAGGGGCTACAAAAGAGCTGGAGAGGGCTTCTGACTTGCACATAGTAGTGACAGAACAAGAGGGAATGTCTAAGCTGAAAGAGGGAAGATATGTTAGATATGTTAGATATTAGGAAGAAGTTCTTTAGTGCGAGGGAGGTGAGGCACTGGAGATGTTGAACAGAGAAGTTATGGATGCCTCATTCCTGGAGGTGTTCAAGGCTGGCTTGGATGGGTATTCTCTGAGCACCCTGGTCTAATGGAAAATGTCCCTGTCCATGGCAGAGGGGTTGGAATGAGATGATCTTTAATGTCCCTACCAACTCAAACCATTCCATGGTTCTACGATACACACTGATGTTAGTTCATTGAACTAAGAACCCTTAGATCTGACAAACATACAATGACTCAGACAAGAAACAAGTGCAAAAAAACCCCCTTATTCTTAATTTTTTAAGTTGTGAATAAATATTTCAAAGCTTCTTTTAACGTGTCGTTGAAATAGGTCCAAGGCACATATGGCTGCAAATAAAATGTCAAATCCTCACTTGGAATAACTGAATAATATAGATTAAGGGGCAGTATTCTCTGAGAGGGTGCATAGTAAAAATAAATATAGACAATCCAAAGATATATGTTTTGGAAAGCATGACCTTCTAGGATAATCACAGACTTTAAATGCAGACAGCTCTTTGCACAAGTTGACCAAAAGTTCAGGTGTTGAATTTTTTAGGTCATGCATTAGAAATTTGACTTTGTTTAATTTTGTGTCAAAAGTTAGTTAGTGCCTGCTCAAGTCAGTAAAAATTGTGATGTTCTTGTTCTATAGAATATATTTGAATAATTTAACAAGGGTTATATGCTGGTTTGTTTTTTTAAAATTATTTTAATCTCAAAATATCTACAAAAAAAACTAGTAACCATGGCAATGTTTTTATGACCGGTAATGAGTGTTTGAAGGATGGTTTGGAGAAATTATATAGAAACAACATTCTATTTGAACTCTCTTAAATTTGAACAATTCCCTGTAATTAACAGGATTGCTAGTTTCATGGAGGATTGGAGCAACCTCAAAGTTAGTTTCCTATTTTCTCTTTTCCCTTAGAAATTGAATTTCCATGCTGCACTAGCGATTGAGAGTTGTGTAGTGTTTATGGGTTATCAGAGTTCACTCTGACTGTGTTTGAGAAGCATCTCTTGAGATTTGTGCTTCCAGTAGCAGTCAAGTAAGAACAGAAAACATCAACCTTGTGAAAAATGCAGAAAGCCAATGAAGAAGTGAAAGACACATCCCATTAATAAGATGGGCCATTTCTTCATTAATGATTCATCTGAACTCTTTCCCTAGTTCTGCAGCCTGCTAATATCTAAAAACTTATTCACCATATTGATGTTCAGGAACTGAGGATGAATTTGAATTCCATACCTTTTTGATTAACTCCATCTTTACAGGAGCAAAGTGAAGGACATTTTAACATCACAGTCATATGTTTAACTCTTTTTTAGGATTTAGAAAAAGAAATCATATATTTGTAATTTTATTTGATTTAGCACTAAATGTTCTTCTTCAGACTAAAGATTAGCTGAAACTGAGGAAAGGAGACCTTTATTCAAGCTGTGGCCATGAACTGTCAGATAAACAAGTTTAATAGTTAATGGTTTAATCTAAAATGGTTGACATAAAACTGGAAATCGTTGTTCTAAATAGTATTTAAGGCATAATGTAATGAATGGCACTTTTTAAAGGCATTTTGGGCATATGAACAGCCCAGAAACCCTACAGTTTTTACATATCTGTCTCTTTATTTCATTGTTGTCATTAGTTTTAATCCCAATTGCCATTACAGGCAGACTAAAATGTATTCCAATGTCTCAGTTTGCTGCCCTATTTGTGTGCAGCTAAGTTCAGAGGTGAGGATGAATTAATTTGTTGAGATGAGCAGCAGGTGCTCTGTGTGGGTGTCCCTACTTGAAAGACACATGATGAGACTCTATATCATGTTCTTAATATTTTCCTGATTAGAATGGACCTGTTTTATATGTGATGTTTCTGAAAAATAACGTTTCAAAGTCACTTACTTGTACAGATGGTGCCACAGTAGCATATGTATAGCTACATTTGAGCACCTGTGAAAGGCAGAGATTTTATGAAATGAAGAAGATAAATTTCTGGCAGACAACATGATTTCATTACCAAAATGTAGAATTTCTGTCAGGTGCAGCTGTTTCTTTTTTTCCCCCTACTCTTTCCATCAGCCCATTGTTCTCCATTTTAAGACACGGTAAGTACAAGCTCATGACATACTAAGAAACCTCACAACTGCTTCCCTCTTTTTCCAGCATTTTCTTATGATGAGAAGATGAGAACAACTATTTCTCATTGTCAACAAATATAAGGTTTAACAGAATATGAGAAATCCCATCAGGTGCCCTTAAGAAACCAGAGGATTTGAGCACTCTAAGCCTTTAATTCATCATTAGTATCTAAGGCTTGTTCTGCAATCAGCGTTTTAATTCACAAAGAATGAATTAAAAAAAAAAAACCCTAATTATTCTCTCTGCCCTCTTTAAGCACATACATAATATTTATTTACAACACTTTTATCTCATTTTCCTTGTTTCCAATATGTGAGTATAAATAGAAACAAAAACAAGGCTAAATTCTTATTTATAAATTGGTACGTTTTCAAGATTTTAGGAAAACTTTTCCCTTTATAAGACTTGCTTTAATGCTTCATGTAGTCACATTTTGCTTGGTTAATTATTTTGTCCTAATAAATCTGAATAAATTGTTGTTTCTGTCCTCATGCTGTCCTGAATAAGTGATGACTAAGAATGAAGCAGAAACCTCATTTAATGATCAGTGAGGGATTGCACCACAGTGCATGTCCTCAGGGTGTGTTAGCTATAATATGTCCCTTAACATCCTCATTCCCTTTGCATTCTCATTCCCTTAGCATTCTCAGCACCTGCCCCTTTTCACAGCTGTCTATATGCAAGGTCAGCTCGAGGTAAATGAGCTTGACACCAGCAAAAATCAGGACTGGGAGACATGTCTTGGGTGATAGAATCACAGAATCATAGAATATCCTAAGCTGAAAGAGACCCACAAAGATGATTGAAGACCAGCTCTTGGCCCTGCATAGGTCAGCCTCAAGGGCCTGCCTTCTGTGGGGCTCCATCTAGCCACAGAAACCTTAGATGAATATTGCTGATCCCTTGACCACCTGAATGAGCTCTAAAGAGGAAAACACTCAGTAATCCATGGGTTTCCCCCACTTCTCCAGGTTTAAGTTTTCAATGTGAGGGGATGGGCAAGGTTGTGTTAAGGTTTGGAATAATCCTGTAGTTAAACCGGTGTATATCTTGTAACTTGCACATCTTTGAAAATACTTGGCATTTGGGGCAAGTGCTCTACTCTGAGCATTTGTTTCTGACAGGACTACTTCTATCCTCACAACAAGAAAACTGTCCTCCTGAATACTGTATCATGAATGCAGTGTTATTTTACCACAGAAGGGTTACTTGAGCTTATGCATGAGTTTCTTCTGAAGAATGAGAAGTGCTAGAGATCTCAGTTGAGAAAACATCACTTGTTGTATCCAAAGTACATACGAACCCTATTAAAAAAATTCCAAAATGGCTATTACTTTAAAACTGTAACATGGAGTGAATATTGACAGAGAAGCCTGAAACAGGGGTAATGAAACTCTTGTTTCATTACCCGTGCGGTGGTGGAGGTGAGAGTGCAAAGTACTCTGGAGCTGGTGTTAGTCTACATTTTTTCATTTGCCCATCAATCATATAGGAGGAAGAACACAATTTTTTATAGTAGAGTCAGGAACATTTCTGCTGGAATTTTGCATAAGTCTAACTGAAAAGTGGAAAAATAATGCAGTTTAGATACAAAAAAGAGCAGGACAACATCATTGGAAAAAAATAATGACAGGGTTTTGGTTATACTGAATTACTTGAAAATAAGAAATGTAAATATCTGGGGTTTTAGAAGTGGACAAAAAAATGGTTGCAAGTATAAAATTTAATCAGGCAGAGGAAAAGTGGAAGCATGGATTGCAGGGTAGGAAGGAAGTAGGGCAACTGATTTTAAGTACACAGAGTAACAATACATCACCAGACAAATGAGTGTCCATTTGCACTGCTTTGGTGAAAACATGCCTGAGGTATTCTGTGATCTATTCATTCTGGAAAATGACAAAGGATAAATGTTGTTACTACTAATGATTAAGCATCTGTGAGAAATATGTTTGTTGGAAAAAAAATATTAAAGTCCTTACACATATATAGAGGAAGAAATCTCTGCTGTGTGGCTGAAAACTCACAGTCAATTCTTATTCTTGATTTTCTGGACTTTATCCACGAACTGGTTGCAGCAGTTTCAGGGATTACCCACCCACGTTGTCCAGCATTTTCCTTTGCTACAGACCTCCTCCTCCCTGTTTTCCACGCAGCAGTGATGTGCCTTGCTGTCTCTGCAGCAATGCTGTGTCCTGTGTGGGGTGAGCCAGGATCTTCAGCTCTTGACAGATGCCAGTCCCAAAACAGAGTTTTGCAGTGCTGTGTTGGATAAGACCAGCCCTTCAAAATGTTGTTGTCTCATAATTTTCTCACAGCTCAAGTTTATTCAAAACATGCTAAATAAGAAATAGAGATAAAAAATTGGAAATATTAGTATGTCACTGAGTAAAGCCCTGGTGTCCTTCTAAGCTGACCAGTGACTGCAATCCAGTTTCCTTCCATCTAAAAAAATGTGGTAAAACTGGAGAAGGTGACAAGAACAGGCAGCAGCTACAGCTCAGAGTATGGAGTGACAGCAGAGAAATTAATAAAGAGTAGAAAGTTTCACTTGTAGAAAAGAGACAGATGAGGAAATTTATAATAGATGTTAGGGCAACTTCCCCATCTGACCATTCAGGAGACTCTCTGGCAGACACACTCCCAGTGACAGAGGCTTCCACTGCTGGAACCTCATTGACAGCAGCTCCAGTGAGGCAACAGGTGGCTAGCTTGACACACTCCACTCACATGCAGCCAGACCAGATTTCTTTATAGTTTTGACCTTGGGTTGCCTATGACAAAATCACAGATTTCTCATTCCATAAAGACATTTATTCTTCGTGCAGTAACACAGAAAGAACTCAAGCTGATGCTTTTGGGGGGGACCCCATGGCTTTTATCACCTCACAGTCCAAGCATGAGCAAGTTTCATAAGACTTGCTCTTCCTCCTGAGTCCTCCACTCCTGCTGTGTCTCTCAGTATCCATTCAGCTGGCTGGCACCACGTGTGTTTGTGCCCCTTGTTAGCCCAAGGGTTGGCAGTTCTTGGCCTCTTGCCTTGGGCCCCCACCCGCAGCTCAATCTGCATCTCAATCTGCAGTTGGCAAATTGAGCACCAAATCTTTGCCCCAGCATAAAGACCTCTGAAAATAAGACTGTGGAGAATGTCATTGAGAATAGAGTTCACTGTTTCTTTTCATAAAAAAGTGAAGGAACAAAATAAAAGAGGTAATACCTATCACTTGGTTTAGGGTTAATTCTAAGTGGACTTTGAGAGTTTTCACTGCATGGAAATTAAACTTGGAACATCTTTCCTCAGTGAATAAGAGATAATAATAAGAAGAAGAAGAAGGAGAGGAAGAGTATGAAGAGGAACTAGACAAGTCAATGAAGGAAAACTCTGTGGAGGGTTTTTAAATAAAACATCATTTTATCTTGGGAAATCCCCAATCCTCATTGAGACTGGACAAGCTCTAGGGAAAAATAATATTATGTGATTCTTTGTTGTTAAACTGTTTTATAGACTCTCACTGGTCCCAGAAACAAAATGCAATATTGAAAGAGCACCTGGCCTTCCCAATAAGGTCATTTTTACAGACTTAATGCCAAGGTCTGGTCAGTTTTTCCAAGATTATGGTGCATCCTTTGCTTTCATTAATTAGAAAACAGAGACCAATGCATATTTTTACTGATATCATGCAGCCACATTAAATTTTGCCTTGAGTTTTTAAGGTGATACAATAACTCTCTCTTACTTTTCTCTAGCTGCTGTTAGCTAGTCACATAGTATACTTTGTTCTGGAGATGCCTGTATTAAATGTGAGGTGAGTATATACTCCACTGCATTAAATTTGTAAAAGGTTTTGGGATTCTTTGAGATAAAATGAGCTATATAAATGCAAACCAGTATTATGTTTGCAAAATCTGTGTGACTGAGAAGATCAATCTTCCAGAAGAATGTCAGCAGTTACAACCAGTTTATTATTTCTGAAGGCCGAGAATAAGAAAGTGATAGAAAATAAAATCAGCAGACTGGATAAAAGTGATTTGTTTTGGTTTCTTTTCCTTCAAGAAAAAAAACCAATGGATTCTGGAAAATATCAAGTAACACTTTAGACTTGACCTTTTGTAATTAATATAGCCTATCATCCTTATGTATCACGGCCTCTGTCTTTCCTAAATTAAAAATTATGGTAACTAATAATGCACATAGATATGAGACATAGTCAAATATGAGTAAATATGTGAGTAAATAATGAAAAACATTGCTTTCAAGTTACTTTTGTAGAAATCTGTACAGGTGTTAATGTGTTATAAATTGGTTTTATGCATGGGATAGCTCCCTCCTACATATTTCACAAAGAAACATTTGTGCCATTCACCATGACATACTCTTTATCAGAGTCTTGGATACTGGAATTCAAAGAAGAGGGATAAGTGATAAAGTCAAACCCAAAAAGACTACAAATAAAAAAACAGCAGGAGGAGACAAGGTCCTATCTTACAACCTTCGAGCTGCCAAGTCTGTAATTTCTTTTAGCACTGGGTATCTTCCCAGTTTCTTTAGGGAAAGAAAAAAAGTGTCTTTTCTTGAGGCACCGGTGCAACTGGCAGTGTCTGGAAGGTTCAATAGCTGCTTGTCTGCAACAGATCCTTATACTTTTCTGTCACTGGAAACTTTAGAGTCAAAAACTGGTTGTGTCTCATTTGTCTCCGAGTGAATGTGAAAAGCCATGTTTTAGCTGTCTGGTTAAAGACTTGAAAAAATGTGGCAGATGTAAGCTGAGAAAAAAATGTAAGCAGTTCACTGTCATATTCAAAGGTGCTCTGTCTCAGTTGTCTCCACTCCAGAAGAAACAGAAATTAAGGTCTGATGTTTTCTATCACTTGTAGTCATACAGAAAGTGATGTACTGCATACGCAGGATTGCTGCAGTTATAAGCACCCAACACGATGTGAAGCTATGCCTGAGCTCAAAAGAGGGAATGTGATGAATGATATATGTGGGCCAGCAACCTGCAGGGCACTGGATCACCTGTAACATAGTTAATACTTTATGCTGCTGTTTTTAACTTGCAAAGTTGAAGGAACTTTCATTTTAACAGACATCAGCGAAGCAGACATTGAAATACATTTGCAAGCAAAACTGAAACCAGCTTGCTGTTCCACTGCTAGCTGTTTGTAAAATGTCTCTGTTTTGGAAAGAATTTCAAATGTAAGTTCAAAGATTGTTTTTGCTCCACAGAAAGCACAGCCTTCCTTTTAAATTCTTTTCCATTAGATATTTGACAACAATTATTCTTCAAGACAAAAGAACTTCATCCAACCAAGTATCAGCAAAAAAGGCTCTTACATTTTAAATTCCTTCACACTAAATTGCATGGAAATGTTAATTGTTTATTAAGGAACTCTAGGCTGAAAACTAATTTCTCAGAGTGGCTGGTGGAAAGAAACAAATGCCAAAAAAAGTTCTGTGGAAGTTGGGATAGTTTGAAAACAACTACAAAACTGAACAAAACACCATCTAATATTCTCAAAGAAGTCATGCAAGGTTTAGTCACCTGACATGTGATGTACCAGAAGTCTTTATTGATTTCAGATAAAGCTTTTGGTGCTTGACACTCTGCAGATCAACTACTTGGTAGAAATTTTCCATTAAAATCTAACTGCATACAAATTACAGTTTTTGCAAGGCTTCAATTGCATGAAATCTTTTTAAAAACTCATAAAGAAAAAAAGCCCTTAGATGTTACATTTTTCAAATTATCTACTTTCAGCTTGCTGCCAGGTTTTCTTATTAAATAGTCTCAATGAAGAAAAACATATTGTTTTGTTTCATTCCCATCCACAAGCCAGAAAGGATATTCTCCTCAAAGGATTTGGCAAAGGGAGCTTAAGATCCTGGCTCCAAAATCTAGAAGTCCCAAATATGCCCGAAAGGGGAGGTCATCAATGCTGACCTTAGAAACATCTTACTGCACATCTTGTCTACCTTTTAGACTGTCTGGTGCTTCTCAGCTATCCCAAGACCCAGCAGGTACAAATGTCTCTGCATGTTCTCCATTACTCTGTCAAAGCAGCCAAACTTTTGTCAAAGGTGCAAAACTTTTCCACTACTGCTAAGGGGAGCAAGCAATAAGATGACCCTCAAAACCCCCTGGCTCAGGTGTGGCAGAAATCCTCAGGATACATTTCGCTTTTCAGGAGAAGAATCTAAGTTATCAACTTGTGGAAGGATTTTTATTGAAACAACTCTGATGGTTCTGTGTGCAAGATCCTCAAACCCCTTCCTGTGATTAAGAACTCTCATTGATCAGGAGCTCAAAGTAGTTTATCCATTTTTGTTATATTGTTTTGTTGCTGTTAACTCCAGGGCCTCATCCTAAAGTTATCTGAACTGTCAAAATTGGTAGATTTTGCCTTTTTACTTCTATTAAGCTTGCATGGAAACTTGAAATGCAAAGTGAAGGCTTTTCAAATCATGTTTGCCAGTGGGTATTTACTTTGTCATCGAGACTATTTCTAGCACTTTGTGATTAATACCTGAACAGTCTTTACCCATTGTGCTCAGTTTGCATGTGTCAGTCGCATGGTTCCTTCAGGCTTTAACTTAATAGTCCCTATTCCTTCAGGCTTTAACTTAAGACATTACAATATTAGTCAATTTATTTTTCTTTTTCTTTTGTTTTTAGATTTATTTTTGTTTTGTTTTTAAGAAGGAAAAAACAGGGGGGGTTATATATTTTTTCATTTTTTCTTTTCTTTTTTTTTTAAAAAAAGGAGGAAAATACAGGTTTTTTAAATATTCCTAACAACTGAATTAAGTATAAAGCATTAATTGAATTTTAAAAATGGGGATATAAAAATTGGCACAAGCTCAAACCTAGAAACTCAAGATACCAGTTGGATGTCTGAATTACTTATGTTTTTACCCTGAGAATATATCCCAAATTTCACCTATATGGTAACTTTGTCATCTATGAACTTGCATGTTTATACTGGAATGAAAGAAAATTGAACCTCATCCATGACTCAAAAAGAACCTTTCTCTTGCCAGCAATGACCATAAACCATTGTTGTACTTAAACAAACAATTGTTGCTTGACAGGAATGTTTTTTGCCTCGTAGAGTTAAGCTGATGTAAAGAGTTTGTTGCCACTCAGAATTGTGGTCCTTTTGCTTGTTCCTCTGTCCTTGTCTGGACTTTTGCCATTCTTTATTTTTGGTTAAGATTGGCACTCATTTCCCTGCCACTGACTTCCTCTGCCCCATGAAGTTCTTGGTTTAACCCTGCAGAAATCTTTTACTGTTCAGTGGAGTGTTGGTGTTGTGCTGGACAAAAAGCGTAGATAGATAGATAGATAGATAGATAGATAGATAGATAGATAGATAGATATCACTGAAGGTGCTTGAGGAGTCTATTTTCTGTAGTAACTCATTTATTCTTAATTTGTAAGAAGCTCAGTGAAAAATTCCTTTCACAGCTGTGGTTCCCCACAACCCTGGAAGGAATGGGGCAGGTGGAGCCCAGCAAACACACAGTGTTCTCTAAACCCTACTATCACCTACTGTCAAAAGGTTTGTTTTGTTTTTTTGTTTTTTGTTTCAACCAGCATAAGGCAACTCTGCATAAGTCTGATGCTTTGGTTGGAATAAATTTTCACTAAAAAATATAATTTTTTTCTAAAAAATAAATATTATTGTCAAAATATCAGGAAAGACAGCTTATCTCAGCTTTGAGAAATATTAATTCTGTTAGAACTGAATAAATTCCAATGAAGGTTGGCATTTGGGCTCTTTTAGAGCCACAAATATAAGAGTTTTTTCTGTTTCCTGCATCATAACTGGCTCCACATCTCAAGGTGTTATTATATAATAGAAGTAAACAGCATTTCTTTTCACAAGTTGACTGTCCTTGCTAAAATAAAATAGGATGTTGTGGTCATGATAGTCTAAGGATATAACAGAACTTATGCAGGTGGATAATGTATTTTATTTTACCTAGTGATGCAGCTGGAAAAAATAAACTAGCTTTCATTTATGTGATGCCTCTATGAGGTCACAAATAAGAAGGAGGAGGAAGTTGCATGCAATGAATATAAATTCTTGAGATGGAAGTAGAATATAAAGAGCAGTAGACTGGCAAATTTCATATTTCAAGTCTATACTACTCTGTAAAGAGACTGTAAAATAATAAGATATATATTGTAGTGGCTCTAGGAGTGCTCTTTACTCATGTGAGTGAACACATAATGCATTTTGCTCATAAAATGCCTTCAGAGTTAATGTAAGTAAAGACAGAAAATTTTACTAATGTTTAAGTATTTCAAGTAAGTTATTCAGTTATTCTAATTGCAAATGTTTTTCATACAAGCTTGGAAGAATAGTCAGACTCATTTACAGAAAATACAAGTTGAAAATACTGACAGATTTATCAGAGATGTATTTGATTTACTGAATTAAAAAAAATCTATACTGAAGTTCAGTTCTCAGAAAATTGTATTTAACCAAACCTCAAAAAATATGACTATTAAACTTTCTCTGTTTCACATGATAACATTTAGGCTGTGATTTTAGGAAAAGAGTACCCCACACAACACTGCACCTAATGGTACTTTTAAGATAGTCAGATGATTTCAAGAAAATAAATCAGTTTTCTTCCTTTGATTACAAATTTGATCCAGTATAGGAACCCTTTCTTCCTCCTAGTAGACAGTGTTGAAAAAGATAAAAATCCTCATATAAGGAGTCAGATGTTGTGTTTCCAAAGTCAGAAGGCAGAAAATCTGTGCTGGCAGGCAGTAGTGCTCTGTGGGATGGGAAATAAACCAGAGCACATGATGCTACAGGTAGACACTGATAAGTCTAAATGTTAAATAGCTTTTTGTTTATTTGACTGTGGGGGTTACTTTCTCAGTGTATTAAAAAGATAAACATTTCTATCAAAAGAAAAATAGCTGCTATCTATTTGCTGCAGGAGTATTTCTATTCCCAGGCTCTTGCACAACTGTGTAAAAGTACACTGTCTCATCAGGAAGATCCCATCTCTTAAACTAGAAAATTAAAATTTTCACAGCAGGGATTTCAGGATCTATTTTTTTGCTACTTTTCTGATTTTACTGC
This sequence comes from Pseudopodoces humilis, assembly GCF_049639895.1. Classification (NCBI taxonomy): domain Eukaryota; kingdom Metazoa; phylum Chordata; class Aves; order Passeriformes; family Paridae; genus Pseudopodoces; species Pseudopodoces humilis. The sequence continues at coordinate 39,799,200 of NC_142200.1, forward strand.
TGGTAAGCCTTGTTTTTCCACTCCTGTGCTGCAAAGACTAGTTATCAAATGAAATCAGCTTCATATCCTGAGGCAGTCACTGCAAATACAAGGTCACACTTCAGGTGGTGTCTGCAAAGTACTTTGATTTGTCGTTCTTGCATTCTTGTGGGGAAGCATGTGGAAATTCTCTCTGATGCATGTGCTTATGTGAGACAATTATAAGTATTTTTAAGCCCAGAAAGGTGCTGGTTTTTCACTCTCAATGCAATACATGCAAATCTGTATAGTCCTCATACTCGGTAAAAGCTCTAATCTAATCAGTTACTGTCCCAAAAAGTACATGAAATGGAGTCGTGTCCACCCATGCAGATTTAGTAGAGTCCATCAAGAAACGCTTTTGATCTCAATCACACATTAAAACAAATAAAACTAAAAGAAAAAAGGCCTGTAAAGGTGACAAGAATAACCCTTTCAGCTTCCATACTGATTCCTTTCATAAGCAGACTTCTCCTTTCTCTTCCTCCACCTTCATCCACCACACCTCTTACTTCTGCATTAAATGAGGGTAAGCACTCTACAGCAGACAAGTTCAAATTCAAGTTAAGACTTAAAAAAGAAATTGGAAGGATGCCCTCCATCTATCCTCAATCAAAAATAAAACTATTTTTCTGTTTTTACAGACCTAGCAATTAGGGGGAAATAATCAAAATTTTAACTGTTCTACCTCTTTTTTGTCAGAAGAAAGAAGAGAATTCAGGAATATATAAGTCTTTCATTCTTTATTTTTACCTTTTTAATTAGACTGAGTGAACATACTTGTGAAAAATAAATTTGTAGAAATACAGATCTATAAATATGCATATATATATATGTAATAATGTCTTTTAATACTTCTGTCTTCATATTTTCAGCTTTGTCCATTAGTAAAACTGGCTATTACTGCATTGAAAAGATACTGTTGAAAATATCCCTTTGAATATTTGAGAACTTTTTGATTCAGCCACTTCACACAGCTCCTTATGATAGCAGAAGTAGCTACCTATGGAAAGAAAGAAACTGCTTGCACCAAAATCAATCTTCCTTTAAGTCAGAAGTCATGTTCTATCCAGGGCAGACCCCACATGAAATGAAAAGTGAAAAAGGCAAAATTGTATTAGGAGAAAATAGATGATTTGTCTCATTCAATTAAAATTTAGAATAACAAATTGCCAGAAACTAAAATCAATTTTCATGTGATCTACAAACAGTTGGATTGGTCTGACCTTCAGATAAGATTAATTTGCAACTAATAATTCACTGTGTTCTAAGTCTCATTGCATTTACTGCTTTCATAAATCTTCTGTATTTTTTTTCCCACTCTTCTCTGCTCAGTTGCTGCTGTTTAAGTGCTCTGAGGATAAAGAGCCTTGGGATGGTGCCAGAATGGCCTGGGCTAATTCCAAAATAAAGGAGTGACTCTTCAGCTATCCCTATTCCTCAGTCATTATGGACTAAACAGGAAACAAAATACTAACAATAGAAGTGCTTGGGTTTTGTTTTGCTTTGTTTATTTGTTGAGGTTTTTTTTTTTTTGGTTGGTTGTGGTTTGGTTTTTTTTAAGGAGGTGTAAAAAAAAAAATAAAATGTTTTTCATCCCAGTCTATGCAAAACTGGCCAGCTGCCAGATCAGGTGCAATTAAGATATCCAGAAACAAGAGGTGGATTGAACAGTAACATGTTGATATACCCCATGTCTCTTTTAGGGATTTGAGAGTTGAAACTGGTGATGGCTTGCAAAATATTATACATGCTGAGAGAGTAAATTGTTTAGTCTTTGTTTTACAGTGTTTCTGCTAATTCTCCCCAAAATACTGCATAATAAGCTACCTCAGTTTGACTCAGTTCCCCCAGTGTCAGCCATTTCATCTCTTTAGAGAGCTGGTGCATTTTGGGATTCAACTTTTATTTTGGTTGTTATCAGGGATTTTCTTCCTGTATGAAAAAACAGTCAGTGGGTTAAAAAATAATATGAAAAAAATCTAGAAGAAGGAAATGTAAAAGTTAAGGGCTTTCTTTCATTTCACAGGAGTTTTTGAAGATACTGCTTGCCTGTATAAATCTTACAACATATACAAGGACATCTAACAAGAATTCTGTAAGAAGGAATCATGAGCAGTTACAATTAATAATAATGAGTTTTAGATGCTATGAATTCTGTGAATTCAGTACTGTTTTAACACACTCAGAAACTAAACTGCCTGTGTAAGCATTTATAAACACCTCTGGCAACTTCTGCAAGCACCTCTGATAATAACTGGACACGGTAATAGAAAACCAGGTGTAAGAAATATAGAACAGCACAGTCTGTCTTCACCTCTGATATGTGTGTCTTCACCTCTGATATGTGTGTCTTCACCTCTGATATGTGTGTCTTCATAAATGCTGATGGAAAGGAAGGTTCTTATGGACATAGAGACCAAATGATTTCAAGAACACAGCATCTTTTCTCTGCACTGCAAGGCTCTCACATATAAGAAGATGTGAGTGAGATTAACAGAAAGACCAAGCCATCCTGCTTGTGATGTGCCCCTTCACTGCTTTGAGTCATGTCATTTGCAAAATAGTAACAATACTTGACATATTTTTTATGCTTTTTTGGCATAAGATTTGGTATTGTGTCATTGATAGTTCTGGTCTCATTCTCTGGAGCATTGCATGCCTTTTGACACCTTAACATTTACACACTTCTGCATCAGCTTTTTGCTCAGAAGTGCTTATTGCGAGTTCATTTCAGGTCTCTATATCCCACCTTTAAGTTCATGCTCTTATTTTCTTTTTTCTTTTTTTAACTTGTAGTTTATAAAAAAAAAAATATATATCTTTTGGGGTTTTGGATTTGTTTTTTTTTTTTGTACTTACTGTGAAGTGCTGTATCATTTTAATTCAATCTGCTCACTGGCTCTGCTTATCTCCTGTAGTGTGTTGCTTTGTTGTTTATCTTATCATTTTATTTTCATTGTAAGGAATAACATGTGAGAGGACAATATTTGTAGCTACTAAAATGAAGGCTGTTTTATAAAATTTACTACTTTCAATGTATCACAGAAATTTCTATGTTTTGGAATCTATTTTTGATTATAGTGTCTTCTTCCACTGTCTATCAATAAGGTGACTTTTTTTTCGCTATTTCAAATGAGCTTTAGACCTCCAGCATTCTGGAGCAGACACCTCCTTTGTTCATAACTGTCAAGTATTATGTAAGTGATTTGCATGATTTCTAAAAGCAAAAGTTCTTATTATTAGACAGTATTTTTAGTCCAGCTTTCATTTCTTCCAAATATTTCTTCCAATAAGAGGCTTTATGAATTTAAGGAGAGATTTATAGGTAAAGATATTTTGATGTCTTGACATGATAAGGGTCTAAGCCTTCCTGCCAGCAATCTGGTTGACACCAAAATTACAGAGCAGGTTTAGGAACACAAAATGTAGTCTGCACTTGAGAGGCCACAGCTTGAATACTCTGTTCAGCTTTAGGCCTCTCACTACAAGAAAGATATTGAGGTGCTGGTGCATGTCCAGAGAAGGGCAATGGAACTGGGGAAGCATCTTTGCCACAAATCTGATGAGGAGCAGCTGAGAGAGATGAAAGGTTTTGGTGTCTAGAACTACCTGAAAGGAGGATGTAGCAAGATGGGGATTGGTCTCTTCTCCCAGGCAATCAATAGGCACAGAGGAAATCACAGAATTACAGAATATTTTGTATTGGAAGGGACCCACAATGATCATGGCATCCAACTCTTAAGTGACAAGTCCATACAGAGATTAAACTCATGACCTTTGCATTATTAGAACCATGCTCCAACCAACTGAGATAATCAGGGTACCACCTCAAGTTTTACCAGAGAAGGTTTAAGTTGGATATTAGGAAAAGTTTCTTCATGGCAAGGGTGGGCTGCATCTAAACAAGCTGCCCAGGGAAGTGGTAAAATCATCATCCCTGGAAGTGTTCAGAAAACCTGTAGATGTGTCACTTGGGCAGCTTTCAGTGATGAACACGTCACTGATGGGTTAATGGCTGGACTTGGTGATCTCAGATGTCTTTTCCAACCATAACAATTCTATGATCCTGTCTGGACTTTGCTTGGATCATGTCCAATACTGTGTTTCTTCAGTACTTTTATGAAAAGCTGAAAGTTGATCCAAATTAATTTCTAAATGAACTGCCAAATACATTAGCAGAAATGATAAAATGCACAAATTAAGTACATTATTATAATTGAATTTTATTGCCTCAGGAAAAGGGATTGAAGAAAAACTGGAATGACCTTTCAGTTGATGGCGATTTTGTGACTTTGCCTTTTATATTTCTTTTTTTTTTTTTTTTACTCCATAAAATTAGTGCATTACTCTGTAATCTCATGAATGTGATTGCACTGGTTTTGTTAATATAAGTGCTGCCACTGTCACTGTATAAGATAGCCTGGTTCTGAACTGTAAATTTTTTCATATGTCTGAATGAAAGCCAAAATGAGGATATGCAAACATAGGAATTTACCATATGCAATCATTTTTCAAAGCAGCAACAGAAAACAGATCATGCCTGGGTCTGGAAGAATAGAAAATTTCCTTTCTGCCAATTTAAAAAAGGATTTATGAATGTAAAAATCAACAAAATTATTTCCCATTGCCATATGTTCAGCAAGTCCATGAAGAAGGTACAAATTATTGCTTGCTTTATTTTATACATTCTTGCTGTCCTACTGCAAAATAGTATTGGTTCCATAAGCAAAAGAACAGCTATTTTTCTCTTCTAAGTAATTTGTGTCTAAAGGAGAGAAGGACTGTGCAGAAATAAAATGCCATCTTGTGCTCTGAGTGGCACTGGTGGGAGCTAGTTGAGATCATTCATTGTATTAGTGATTTTAAATTTTACCCAAACATTAGCAGACATTTTAGAGGAATCTGAATTCCATTTTTACACATGATGAAGAACTCTGGGTCCTTTTCAGAGTCATACTTTCTTATTGGGGTACTACGTCTCTTTTTTCTCCTTAGATTTTGAAAACATTACCATTTCATATAGATCCTTTTAACCAAAGTGTTTCACCTGGTGGTCTGCACTCTTAGTTTAGCACATTTCAGCTGTTAAAAGACCCACAAATGTTATGAGAGAAAAACCACCCCTTTAAAAATGCAATTTAAAGAAACTACCAATTCTTCCTTTCTTTTCCACGGCATAACCCCCAGTGTTTAACTACGTGGTTATGGTGCCTGTAATCTCACATAAAGGAAGTTGAGATAACTTAAACTAACAGAGCATCCAAAACAGCTGTAGTTTCTAGATTCAGTTGTAGACTGAATCTAAGCCTGGTGTTATGGAGGAAAACTTTGTATTTTAAAACAGCACAAGAAAAGTGTGTTATAAGATTTAACACTGAGCATAGAATATTTTCTGCATTAAAGCTGCAATAACATTTATTTCCACTTTTCTCTAGTGATTTTTTTCATGTTTAGAGATTAAAAATATGAGAAATAAAGAAATCTTTCTTGTGTAACTAGTGAATTTTGTATTCTTATCACATATACAGTTATGGAGAGAATTTAATAAACAAAGAGGTCTCCTTGTTTCAGATTTCCTTTTCTAAGTAGAGATGATGACTCAGCTGGCAGAACAAGCACACCTTTAATCTTTTCTCTTTTGCAAAGGTTCTTGTGTAATTTTGTGAGCTTAAGCCATTTTTCCTTTACTGAATCTCCTTTGAACTTTTGCTTTGATTTGGAAACACTTTTCTTTTCACATCTCTCTACCCACAGCTGAGGAAAATCTTGTTTGTATCAGATTTGATTCAACACTTGTTTGGATTACAGTCATTGAAGTTAATTGTTCTCTGTCCATTGTTTGGCCTCCTTTTCACAGCATGATGATTACATAAATCAGTCCTCTTTACAGACAGTTTTCAGGGATCAAATATTAAGAACAAAACTTGCAAAGCACAGATCTTTCATGAAGTTATTCCCACATTTGATCACAACTCTAGAAGTGATCATATTGCTATTGAGCAAAACGATATCAGTTTTATTGTGAATTCTGCCTGTAAGATTGAAATCTGACTGTCTTGTTTACAAAACAATGAGACTGGGGACATGTCAGGACATTCATCTTCTTCTAAGAGCACTCTTTTGTACTTTTTAATCCTTTTTCTTTCAATTACTAGAGGTCTGATTGAAGAAGCGAGCCAAATACTCGCTTCATTAGTGCTGGAAAGAAAATTGACGCTTCTCTCCTTAATAGCACATTAGATTCAGGAACACAACTAGAGGCAAAAGATACATCTATTTTCTGAGTCTTTAAAAACACAGAACACAGAACACATCCTGTCTTAGCCAGGGGCAGAGTAAAGTGAGAAGTGAATAGGCACGAAATGTCTTTACTAGAAAAGCAACCCAAACTTGTCTGAATCTCAGCCTGCCTTTGCCACCTGCTGATGGACTTTGGGAGGTATTTAAACATCATCGACTACAGGTGGGTGGAAGCACAGGCCACAGAACAGGTTATACCTTAATTTTGTCTGGTACCCATCTGTCTTGTGACAGAAACAGGAGAATTAATGACAAATTCTCTTCTTACAGTGTGACTTGTTTGGCAAGGGAAGAGGGCTCAACAGCTCCCCAGAAATTCTCTGCACTTGTGGGTGCCTGAGGGCGAATACAAACTCCCATCGGGTGTGAAAAACAGGGCATTTCTCCACAGAAACGCTCAGGCTCATGGCAGTCCAAGCATGTGCTTAATCACCTGGATTAACTCCAAGCTCTTTAAATTGTAATTAACAGTGACAGTTCCCAGTTTCTCTAATTCACAGAGACCAGTGCAATTTCAGGTGTGCCTAGTTTTTTGTTAGCCTGTCCACTGATCCTAGGAATGAAATACACTGCAGTCTTACAGTCCTTTTGTCATCTCCACAGAACTTCATTTGAGTTTCAAACTAGTGCCGTATGATATTTGAGTTCCCACTGTGTACCTGAAGAAGTTGATCGGATATCTATAAAGATTATAGAATTAATGGAGCCTCTGATAATTTTTAGGACCAGCTAATTAGGTCATCAGCTTTCTAGAAAGAAACAGACAACTTCATCTTCCCAAAAACTAAACCCCTGAACTGAGAGTAAATGACGGTGGAACTGTTATTAAACTATTTTACTTTGAAATTAAAAATATTTTTGTATAAGGAGACAATGTGTGTTTGCTCTTAATTGTGGTATTAGTTTTGCTGTCAGCTAATCACAAAATACAAAACTGAGGTTGATTTCTCTAAACATCAGTATTTATGATGATAAATACAAGATAAACATGGATACCATCTTACAGAGTGTCATATCAAAGTTTCAAAACCTTTAAGTATTGGGCTGCTTTTTTTGTCTCTCTTGCCTTCCTGCAGATTCCCTTCTTCTATCTTGCTGTAACCTATATTTCCATAATGAAAAGGAATTGTGATCTCCAGAATGGAACAGGAAGAAGGGCAGGTTGAAGGTAGACCCATTTAATGAGTTTCAATAGTCAGTAAATTTAGGTATAAAGCCAACATTTTATGTTCAGACAGCCATCAATCCAAATACATACAAAATATAAGAATTGTATATATAGGCTGCAGGCAAACACTAATGTGTTGCATAGTTTGTTTACAGGTGATCATTTAAAATAATGTTTTATTTTGGAAATCTGCTTTTTTGTTTCCTGTTGTCACAGATGAATATTTCATGCCTGTGCTTGCGTTTTTCATACTATGACCAACACAGGGAGAAATTAAAATTGTGGGATGTGGTTATTTGAATACATATGATGTATAAAAGAAAACATATATTTTGCTCACTTAGTAAAAAGAAAAAAAGAAGCTTAAAAAATAATTATGGAATTAATGAGCTGGAGGCAGAATGCAGCAATGTGTTTTGTCACAAGCATTTCTAATATTTGATGCTGCTGGATTAATGCATCAAAACTCTTGGGGTTTTCACAGTGCTTTCACCAGAGGATTTTTAGGAGTTTGGTGGAAATGTGGACTTCAATGGTAATTGTAATTTCAATAGTCAATTTTTTCAGTTGTTCACTATTAATATTTTACATTTTTACATGCCTGTATGCTCCTGTACTTTCAATTACTTTGCTGAAATTTGAAGAGTTAGAAGAAACATAATTATAGAAGAAAATGAGGGATTACTGGTTCAGGTATTTGCAAAATAACTTTATTTCACTACCATTCTGCTTGAATCAGTAAAAAATTGTAATCAAAAGAAAAATATTGCTGTGATGTTTTTTTCAATATATCCCTGATTTGTCTTGATGGAGGAATTTAATTTTAATGTTGTACATCTTCTATTTTCTCCACTAAGACTTCTGCTACTATTGATAAGGATTTTTCCTGTAATTTTCTCTTTGCAATGTTTGTTGAAGCATAGCCCAGATAAACAAAAAATAATCAGTTCAAGCTGAATATTCTAACATAATTTAAAGTTCTATTTTAAGTGTTCTGAATGAGAAACCAGCTTAGATATTCTTATGCATTATAATTACAAAGCTATGATCCAAAATTGGATTGTTGTCTTTTTCACAGATTCCCTAATCCTTCTAAATTGTTGATTTTTCTGATCACCACTGTCAGCGGGTACAGTTGGAAACAGACTTCTTTCATCCAGCTTCTGTTAAACAGTAGAATTGACATTGCTCTGTTCTCATTCGAGGATATTCAGATACAGAGAGTGTGGCTGCTGTGCTAATACAACACAGCTTTAATTGGGTGGGCAGTCATTTTGAAGCTAAGGCAAATTAGCTCATCAGATTCAAGAGCATGATGGAGTAGACAGTTATTCTTTGTACATGCATTGTATATATATATATATACTTTTATTTATATACATATGCTCAGATATGTAATGGATGAGAGGAATCTCTTTGGTTTAACCTCTTTGGTGTTTAAATGGTGTCTTGCCTGTTGCCCATCAGGTGGAGCACAGTGGAATCAGTTATTCTGAGAAATAATCCCAGTGATTCCTTCAGGAGGAAAACACAGTGAATGAATGCATAGCAGGAGAGTACTGACCTTCTAGTAGATTTTACTGCCAAATTTAGAGTCAGCCACTGAGCTGCCACAGCACTGCAAAGCTGTAAAGCTGTGAGCAGCGGTTTCACTCAGAGTCATTCTGCGGTTTAAAGGCTGAATTCCTCCTGCTTGGGGCAGGGAGCTGGCAGGGAGATGGCTTGCACTGTCCAGCTCTCACAACAGGCAAACACATTAAAGGTGACAACCGGGGCTTTGTGATGGCTGTTAGACAGAAATACACAGAGCGCAGCACAGTGAAATTGAGGGCAAAAGAGGAAGTGGGGAGGATGGGATAAAGCCATGTACAATGGAATAAATTACTTCTTCAGTGTGAAATGAAAAGAGGACATGAATGCTCTGAAATAATCAGCACACAAAGCACTGCTGCAGGAAAGTGGATTGCCTGGGAAAACTATTTTTCTATGCAGATACCACTAGGCACTGCTTCTTAAAGAAAAAACAAATTGATGTGGGAGATATCATCAAACAACTGTGAAAAGGGAATTATCCAGGACTGCTTTTTTTTCTTCTTTTGTAGAGAGACTAAACAACAATAAAGTTGTCAGAATTAATTCTTGAGTAAGTTTTTTTTGTATTTTCATTTACTGTATGTGAGTATGTGAGTACCACCTCTTTGGTCCCAAGGATAGACTCCACATGAACAGGTCATGTACAATTGCTCATTCCTCTCTTTGATTACCCACTCAGCAAAGATGACTGACCTGTGGTAAACAGCAATGCCCTTTACATGTCTCATGATGCCTTCAACTATCTATGAAAGTAACCAAGATCCTTGTTTAACACAAATTGTCATTCTTATCACATGTACCATTGCTTTTATATTTTTTATTTTTAAGCAAGTCTGTTCATTAAACTAACCAGCTGCACTCAGTAATAAAATTTGAGTCATTAACTTTAAAATTACTAAGAGATTAATGTTATTAGTGTTTGAGATATGAACTAAAACTTTTAATCTAATTTGAGTCAAAAATACCTGCTATCTGAGATGGAGTCACAGGCATGGACAAGCTGCCAGCAGACAGGTGTTAATGGCTGTCAGTATCAGTACCCATAGGTGCTGAAAAGAATTGATGCCTTCCAATTTCTTCAACATGATGCCTGTTGTTGCCACCAGGTACTGACAGAGTCTTAATGCCAGGCCACATTGTGAACATTGAATGAGAAATCAAGTTGGGTTCCTTTACCAGAAAATCCAAAGTTTACCAGGCTCATCTCCTGGAAATTAATATTAAACCAATAATTTGGTGATTGCTCCTATGGTTTAAGATCCTGTAGAGGTGAAATGAGTGGAAAGGAAGAGCTCTGAGCTTACATTATGGACTATATGAAAGCACCATGCAGAAACATGTGGATTGGGTTGCTTCTTGCCAACATTAATAGTAGAAATATCTAGACCCTTTCTAAGATGTGCCTGTCTTGGTCTCTTAATTATAGCCTGCTGTTGTAGAATCACAGGGGTAATGAGCTGAAGTCTTTTTTCCATTTCTGAAAGCAAAGATCAGTATTGCAAAAAAAAAGCTAAGCAAGCTTCATCCTACCCTAGTTATCTTCCCATCATGTGAAGCGGGATGCCCCTAAGCCCTTTTGATTTGTCTCAGTGCCTTGCTAGGTGTTTGCTGACTTTTACACAGCAGCTGGAACGATTGCAGAGGATTCAACACCTAGCCTGGGTCTATCAGGCAGCACAGTGGCCATGCAGACAAGTGAATATTGCCAGACTTGGAGCTGAGGCCATATCTGTATTGGGAAGGTTTCATATGGGTTCAGCATCAGGAAGGCTATGCAGAGGCACCTCAGCTGCATTTGCAGTGTGTAAATTTAGGGTTATGGTGTCGCTCTATTAGGAACGGCGAGAAGAACAACACAGACTCTCCAGGGAGTTGATCAGGAGAATTTCTCTCAGTTTATTACCTCAGCTCTTTTTTATAGACCGATACGTGAAAAGTACAGAAAAGAAACTCTTATTGGTTAGTAAACTAACACATCACCATCATTGGTCAGTGGGGCACACCACCCCTCGACTTTCTCTTGCAAGAAAACAAGGAACAGACAAACAGCACCTGAAAGGCTGTTTTCTGTCTCTGAGGATTGTTTTAATTGCTCCCCATGATTTCCCAGGCCACTTTCTCAGGCAAGACTGAGAAAGCTATATGGCCTGCAATTTCCACAGGCACCTTGCTCTCTGTTTCACGGTTAGCATCCATATTATGGTGACATAACTTGATGGTGAGCACAAGAGGTTAATGAATACAGCAGTGTCTTCAAAAGGACACAGTGTTTTATAAAAAAACGAGACCACTATCTGGGTTTTTTGTGCAGTTACAGCACTACAGCTGTAACAAGAGATGTCTTTTGACTGTAACATGCTCCAGAAGTGATCAAATACTAGAATCCATCTAGTGCAGCTTTCTGTAACTGAAAAGGTGGATGTCAGAAGATGTTCCAAACCAGTTGATGGTAGTTACACCAGCTCTACATCTGATTTTCCAGGCAACAAGTCTACTTAGTTTTTTCTTTTCCCAAATAAAGTGATAATTATTTCTCTAAGCTGCTTCACGTTCCCATGAATTTGTCAATTTGTGACCAAGTAGGGAATATAAATTAATAGTACACGTTTCTATTGGATAATTTGAGAATCCACTAATGAAGAATCTGATCCTAGTAAGAACTGCTTACAGTTTCAGTGGAATCAGTTCTGGACAGCATTTTAACCTTTGGAAAAAACCCAAAAACCCCTCTACTACAGAAATATCATTACTTTCATTTGCCATATAGGAAGTGCACAATATTTTCTGTAGCAGATTAATGATTCCAAAATGAAATGTTTATCACTCAAATCCAACTTATTCCTCCCAGGATCGATTTTACCAGCTGACATGTAACATGTTGTAATTATATGAGTCTGACAGTTCAGAAAGAGGTTTCATTAGGAGGAAATAAGTTTAAAAAACCCACATAATTAAAACTTGTTTCTAAAATTTCCAGTGGTTTTAAAAGCATAAATTACGTAATTGGAAAGAGATAAAAATATTTTTGCACAGGGCTTTACCATGCATTAATAGATTATCTGTATCATCAATTTTCTTGTTTTATTTCAGATTATATATATATATATTTCTGTATCACAGGCTTTTAAATAATAGCCAAATTTGAAAGATATCACAAAATTGCTTTGAAAGACTCAAAAATCTGCAAAATGTGTAACTCAAAATAGAAACCTGTCCTGGATGACCTTCAATAGCTAAACTGAGATTTTTAGGCATTAAAAAATTATTTAAAACATCTTATTTAAGTACAACACAGCTTATTCACTGCCTGCCATACTTAGTTTATGCTTACTGAAAATTGTGCAGTTTGATAAAAGATGATTGGTCTAATGAACCAATGAGAAATAATTTGTTCTATGTGTTTTATGTCTACTGGCCTAATTTTGCAAAAGGACGGCAAAAAATGATCTCTTCTCTTGATGCTTTTGTTGGCTTCCCTTAAGATTTTAATCACTAACCATAACTACTTCTGCTCATGTTTATATTTCGAGAAAATTTGTGACATTCTATTTCATATCATGAACAAAAGACAAAATATTATGCAACACAACTTTGATATTGAACAGTTTCTGTGTAAAAACCCCAACATATTAATTGACTCTGATCAACTTATATATAAGAACTTTGAATATTTAAGGTTCTGCCAAAGTCTGCTTTAACGTTAATGTAATTGACTCATTGATTGTAAAAATCATGAACATGTAGAAGAGAGATTAGGTCAATATTTTTTATGACAGAAAGATTAATACACTCAGTAACAGCATGTGTACATAGACCAGATAAAGGATTTAAATGATTAAAGAAAATTAACAGAAATTTTGATGGTGTTCTCTTGAACAGGGTCAGAGTAAAATGTATACCACAAATCTTCAAGGATTTAAGACAAAATATAATGCAGAATAAATGACCACAATTTCCAGAAACATGTGCAGATCATGAAATCCTATGTCCATGGATGTCCAAAAGCCTATTTTGGGGAGAAAAAAAGGTACTTCTAGATCTATATAGTAATAGAACTAATTTCAACATTTCAGAAAGCAGAATTCCTGAAACAAGGGGTTTAATTGTTGATTTATGAGTACCTAGGAGACCAGAATAGATTTTTCAGCTGATAGAATTCAGCTAACATCTTTCTTGTGACTTTTGTCTGAGGCGGAAGTATTGGATGATGCTTTAACTTCACACAATTTCACACACTTTACTATGTTCTTGCAAGCAGCCTATGGAAATAAAATCTAAATGAAGGAACACACCAATGGTAATCACCACATTGGAAAACTTAATGTTGGTAGCTGCTGGTGGTCACAGGTTAAGCTGGAAGGATAATGTGAGTGAAATTTATTCTCAGTTCAGCCCTTAGCCAAAGTCAAAGAGTTAGTCAGAAACCAACAATAAAAGTTGTTCCCAAGGCAAGGTATTTATAGATGAAAATGCTGTGGGAAAAGAAAGAATGGATTGTGAATGCAGTTTATTGGAATGCTCCTTTGCCTGCTTTACCATCACAGAACTGAGAAAGCTAAAGATTTACCAACCATACCCAGACACTACTCAGCAATGCAGACCTGTTCTATCTTACCTCAGCTTCGCTGTGGTTTGAATTTGTCACAGTTACAACAGCTCTGCTTGCTCCTGATAATATACAAAACCTGGCTGTTTAATGCAGGTCAAATTTTGTCCCTTTCGGCTCAGTACAGCAGAGAACATGCAAATCTTCTCTTATATAGTGTTTGGCAAATGAACTAATCCGGATAGAGGAAGAGTAAGACACGCAGCCGTTCCTGTAAGTCATAAAGCTATTTCAATTTCTGTATATCTGCAGTACACCATGGAAGGCAGAATAGAAAACTGCTTGCTGTTATATATTTTCCTGTCACAGCATTGTCTAGACAGAAAGCTTATAGTTAATTTGTTTATTCACAAGGCTCTGAGGAAAACATAGAGCAAACCTGCCCACCAACCAACCACCAGATATAGTGCTATCAATTAAAAAAAAAAACATTAATGCTGTCACCTTCTCCCTGTATAAACTTGTTCGCTTGACATCATTCATCTTCACAAGAAAGGTTAGAAATTGACTTAATTCATACAAGTGCTAATCACTGCATTGAAGTTTTCTATTAAGACTTAGCTATTTTTTTATTAGATTTTAACTTCTGACAGCTCTCACTATATTTTTTACAACAGCCAACAAATAATTTGAAAGTCTGTGTTTTATATTCTTTAATGCTTTAATATTTTCTTTTGTGGATATTATAGTATTCATCTAAACCATTAGAGTCTTTAAGATCCATGAAAATTAGCCTGTTTTCTGACTGTTAAGGTTTTGGATGGATCAATATTTAATTCAGATTTGTCTTCAATTTATATGGTAATGATCTATTTTATACTCAATATGCATCATGCAGATGGTTGATTTAATAAAATCTGTACTTGTTCTCATAAATACAAGTCTTACAGAATGAAGACATTGCTCAAACTACCACTTATAATTAAAAGAATCTAAAATGGGGTGACTAGTGACTTTTATAGATTTTGATAATACCTATAAGGATATAGCAAGCACATCTCAGTTAGAAGACTCTACAGATTTTTCCAAGATGCTATCCCTTATATTTTTCTATTTTTTTTAATTTGGTCTTTTCCTTCCTTCCTTTGTGACATTGTTCAAATTCAATTCTTTGGGCTGGCTGAGAGATATTTATGTTTTTCAGTTGTCCACAGTCCCAAAGCTGGACTCAGTTCCTATGCTATGTGGGCTGCAAACAAAACTGAAATATATATTACTGTATTCGTGCTTGTCTCTGCTGCTTTTGCATCTCCACATGCATGGAGGAGTGTCTCCCCTCTGAAGTGTCTGTGCAGCCCAAGGTGAGAGGAGGAGAAGAAGAGCTGCTGCTTCCCTTCTTATTGCAGTCTTGTGTGCACTGTTTACCAGAAACAAAAAAAACAGAACTTGCAAATTTTCTCTCGGATACTTGCAACACAAGATACTTGATGACAGTACCTGTAAATAAAAGGGGCTGTACTGTACAAAAGGTCAACTATTTATCTCCCTCCTCTGCCTTTTTTATAACCCTGTAGAAGTCCTGGAGCTATTTTTTGTTTTGACACCTTGAGAAGCAAAAGTTGTAGACATCCCAAAAGTTATGGAGGTGAAAATCCAAAGTTGGATCATGTGCTTTTGACCTATCGTGGAAGTAGAAATCACTGAGAGTAAACTAAATTTGGGAAATGGAAACCCCTGGTTGTATTGCTCTTGACAAGTTAATGTTGGACATCACATATTAATGTACATAGCTGAGGGAATCTCTGATAGAACTTGAACTTCTCAATTAATCTTTGACCTGGCTAAAACAGTGAAAAAGCATTACATTTTCCTTTTAAATAATTTTTTTGCAGTTTAATAAAGCAACTTGGAAAAAAGACATGAATGCTTCATTCCTACTCATAATCAGGATAAATCATATGAAAACTTGTTGGAGAAAATTCAGATAAAGGACTGCTTGTATACGGAGTTGTTTGGACAAATCCTTTATCGTTGTTAGATAATCACTGTAAAAGAGACTTTTTATTTGAAAACGTCTTTTCATCAATCAGGTGAAATTCCCAACTCTGATCACTTAATTGATCTTCATATCTGCAAAAGACAGCTGCTCCTGGCTTTTTTATGCTTTATCTGCTTGCTTGACTATTACTCTGTTTATGTTAATGAAGAGTTAATATTTGCTCACCATATGTAAAAAGGAACAAAAAAAAGTAGAAATACTTCTAACAGGAATCTGTTTACCAACACTCAACACACGTTATTCCCTTTAGAGTTCACTTCTCAGCACAGTGAATTCTTTACTCCCACCTTAGCACAAAAGAGGAGGGAACCCAGGTGAGAAAGCAGAGCAAAGCCCTTTGATGTAGATAAAAATACAACCACTGAAGCACAAAGACAGAAAGCAGCAGAATACAAATTGACTCACTCCCCTCTCACTTAGCCTTCCTCCCCCTGAAAAAGTGAATTCCTGAGGTGTGCTGCTTCCCAATGCATGAAATGGGAGGGAAGAACCCAGTGGCAGGTTAGGGATGCAGCTCTTATGGTACCTGACATAAAGCTGAGCCTGTGAGAATAGATTTTGGGCTGAAAAAATGAGAGATTTGAGGAGATTGCCAGATTTCAGGAATTATGATACAAGATTTGATATGAATGCTCAGAAATCACAGTACTTGGCCATAGTATAAAATGTTGTTATTTTATGATAGGGATTAATGAGTTTTTACATGTTGTATTTTATTTTTGTGTAAAGTGAGTGGAAGAGGTTCTTTCATGCTTTTAACTAGAATAGAGCCCCAAGAAATGGTAGGTCAGGTTTACACAGATGATTTTGAGTTGAGAATTTTCTTTAAGTAACACATACAATTCAGGATGGAAGTGGCATGTTGTCAAGAATAAATTCGGCTACATTAATTAGGAAATTTTGCTGCATCTTATTCTTGCTGGCAAAAGACCTTCTACGAGGGGTTTGGGGACATGCCTCTGTTGCAAATTAAAGGTAGAAGAATTACAGAAAGGCAGCTCCTACAGGTGCTGAGTGTTCATTTCCCTTGTACAGCAACAGCTAACATCTGAACTAGTGGTGCCAGAAACTCTTTACAGGCCATGGAGAAAATCTATTTTAGAGAAGGTGTTAAGGAAACTTACCTGTCCCATCATGCAGGAACTGCTCTGTCAGTCACACACCTCCTGAGCTGAGACCTGTCACAGCTACACCTGCCACACTCACACAGACAAATGAACACTGAAAGAAGAGAAGGCACTGAAAACAAAATTGTGAGCATGTGCTGCTGGCTTTTCTCCTCTGAAACTATTTTGAATAATGAGTTACATTAAACAACCAGTTTGTTTTGAAAAATTTCACAAATAATTGAGTGAATAAGATAAAGTATTAATGCCATGCCATATATATTTCATCACTGAAGAATCTAATTTTTCCATAAATACAAATTTATTTGATTACAGGAAAGATAACAATTTGAATAAAAGATAATTGAGTCTGACATTAATGGCTTTTATTTTTTGTTGTTGCAATTTATCTCTCCATTTATCTGTACAAGAATAAAATTCTCACAGTAGATCAAAAGGCATTGCCAGAATATCTGTACCAGATTCAAAACTATTTACTGAAATCTCTGCAACACAAAGAAATTTTATATTACTATTATTATTATTTTATTACCTACTACCCTGAAATATAGAAATTCATATTTTAGAACTGAATAAATTTATTCTGTAAGTGCAGCCACAGTTACCATAATTAAAATTTGCAACTGTTATCTTGTTTTAGAATGATAATAGTCTAACTAAGGTTCCTACAGGAGTCTCCTACCCAGTCTTCCTTACCAGTGTGCTAACACCAAGAACCACTACAGAAAACTGCAATGTAATTTGGCACGTGGTGTCCAAATAAACTACCAAATCCTAATATGTGTGTCTTCCTCTCAAAAAAAACCCAAAAAAACCCAACAGGAAACATGTACAGAATTGAATAACAAAAAGAAAAGAAATTGAAATTAAGAAATTTCATATTCAGTAGGACAAATGCCACTGAAATACAATTTGAGTTGCTATTCTGTAGTAGTAGCAGTTAATAATTTAATGTTTTCCTTTGAAAAGCATTTTGGAAATTAATGATGTCCTTGGGATTGCAGTCAAAGTAAAATTTTCATTTTCTGCTGTAAAACTAAAATAAAACCAATTATGACTTCCCATTACAAACAAATGTTCATGTTAGCAAAACAAAGTTAACTTCTGAGAATAAAACTCTAAGTTCATATAATTGCCAAAAGAATATTTAATTATTTCTTAAATGTTTCTGTGTCATTACTTAATAATGTTACCGTAAAAGTCCTCATAGCAAGATATGCAATGGAGACAATACCATATTTTTGATGCATTATCCTCAGAATTCTTTTCAGCTTTACCTTCTAGCAGTTGCAACACAAATATTTTCTCAGCTCTGTGTATCTGAGCATGCATTTGAAACAGAGGTGCAGAAGCAAAACGGTGACAGTTAAAATACGGAAATAATACTTGAAAACTGATTCAAGGCTCATTCTAATGTGTTTCACTGTCTTGTGTCACTTGTAATGCACTGAGCCCTGGCACAAGCAGCCAAGACAGTCTGTGGAGTCTCCATCCTCTGAGATACTCAAAATCCATCTAGACATAGTCCTGAGAAACTGACTTTAAGTGCCCCTGACTGAGCAGGGGAAGGCTGGACAAGATGTCCTACCGAGATCCCTTCCAAGCTCAATTATTCTGTGATTCTGTAAAAAACACTTATTCTCTGTTGGAAAAAAGTTCAATTACAATTTTATTAATAGCTCTAATAAGGGAAAATTATGGGCACTTGATCACAGCTTCATATCAGGTCACTCTTTCCTCAGTTTGGCAATTCCTGCCAAATTCCATCATGCTTTGGGGAAAAATTAAAATGTTGATGGTTTGGATGCAATGACCTAAGTTTTGATTTGTGGATGGAGGGGTTCTTTATTAGAGGTTGGTAATGCTGAAGGAAAGACAAAATTTTGTGTAAGAAAGCATTTCTTTTGAATTTAAAAAGAAGCTTCATAATGCAAAGCTAAGTACACATGGAAATAGCGTCTTAAAATTAAATTAAGTACATAGCAGGTCATCTCTGAGAGAAAAATTGGACCAGGAAAAGATATTAAATGAGGAAATTGAAGAAGAAAAAATTGAGTCATAATTTCTCTGAGAGGTACTAAAACAGCATGTAACATGGAAATATGACTTTAATATGCCCTAAAACCATTATCATACAGTACTCATTTAGTCTTTGGTATTTAACTGGATAAAGAATTATTTTTATTGGATTTGTTTCACTCTTGTAGATTTTTGGGGTTTATTTTTTTTTTGGTATGTCTCTTTTTTTATTCTTTTATCACCACCTCTGATATTCATAAATACTTGAGAAGTGCCATTTCCAGGGTACAAGATACTGTAACTGTAAAAGAATGTTTCTGTACTATGAAAATGCATCCCCTATCAAAATTTTTTGCAAAGATATTTTGTGTGTCTTGTAAAGCCTGATCAAAATTAAGTATTGTAATTAACATTGGTATCATTCATTTGTAACTTAAAAGGTGGAGATAGGTAATGTAAACACTTTTATATAGTGAAGTTATCATAATCAGTTATCTGTCAGAATTTTTGTTCCATTGGCAATAAATAGAAAATGCAAATATCCCTTATTCTCATCAAGCTATTGGAGTCACAATCAGAGTATACACCTTTCCTAATCTTTTATTTCAAATGTCACACTCAGCTTCATACAGACTACGCCTTTGATACAATGTGGTTTTCTTCAAGCAGAATTCTAGCATTTTATCTTTTTATTTAATCTGACTTTTATTCAAGTCATTGTGATTTTAGGCTTTCTCTTGTCTCTTACCTGATGCACCCTTTATCCTAGAAAATACTTCTTTTCAGATTTTTTATCTTGAAACTCCTACTGCAGGTCTTTTGGATTTTTGGTTTTGGGTTTTCTTTTTTTTTGCATTCTGTTCCAGTCTCATAGTAAGTGATGAATAAAATTTTTAATGGTATGTGAATTTCTCAGAAGCCTAAGTGACTTTAGAGCTTAGGAGAAAACATTTCCCTGGTAGAGCAGAGCATGTGTGGGCAGAGGGCAAGGATGCTTTGCGCTTCACTACTTCCCATATGAGGAAGAAACAAAACTACTCAGAGGTGTCTGGCTCAATGAACTTAATCACTGTTTTAAAAGCTGTACCCCTCTCTCCAGTAAGCCAGTTGGTTAATTCTGAAAGTTGCAATCCTTAGCTTTCAGGCTGTCTTGTTAACTCAGTTCTCTTCTAATGGCATTGCCTCATCCTTCTGCACACAGCAGAGTTATTCATAAATCACTCTTTGCCAGCTGTCAGTGGAAACTGTTGCCCCTGCTTCTGAATCTTTCTGTGTAAGTTTGCATTTGCTTTGCATCCCTCCTGGGGTGTAGAGTCCATTTGGAAATGTGTCCTTCAGGGCCCTTCTGGAAGACCCAGATTGATTTCAATGTTCCTGTAAACTCCATGCAAGCATTATGACTGGATATCACTCATCACAGAGCGTTTTACTGTCTGCTATATTTTTTTAAACACTCAAGAACATTAAAAATAGGTTTGGAATCATAGGGATTGTATCTAGAGTAAGTTTCCATATCCTCAGGTTATTATTCCTTCACTCTATCATGCATGCTTTCCGTATTGTTTCAATATACTCTCTCATCTTTGTCTTGACTGAATCCTTGGGATGTGTTTCCCTGTGTGTTTATGCATCAAAGGCAAGTTGGAATTAGTGGCTGCTGCTCAAAACACTGTCTTTTTCCACCATTATTTTGTTTCAGTTATAAAAAGAGGGACTGGATAAGCCCCTGGTGTGTTTCTACAGTAATTAATCTGGATGAAAAGATGAAAGGACAGTAGTTAAATAGATAATTTTAATGTGTTCCTTTTTTGGGGAAAAAGGAAAAAAAAGAAAAAATAGTAAAAAAAATAGTTTTGACCAAGCTTTTTTTTGGAGGTGCTAGGATATAAATGTACATTTTCAAATATTCCTCAAAGGAATTTTGCCACCTTAAAAACCGAGCCTGTTTCAGGAAAAAAAACATGATTAATTTATTTTTTTCAACCTCTTGCTTGGTTTCTAACTAATTGAACTTCACTTTTCTGTACCATAAACCTTTTCCACTTAATTGTAATTTTTTATCCGGTTTTCACTGAATTTTTAGGTCATGCTGTTTCATCCTTTCATGTACCATCCTCAGAAGAGCATGTTACTTCATTGCACCACACTGAAATGAGTCTCATTAACCTTTTTATATGATGGCTGACATTCAGAGGCAGTATCAGCTTCAAATTTTGAAGCTCTGCCAAAATATTCAAGCTTAGATGTTTAAAGTTTGTTTTCTCAATCTGTAGTTGAAATTTCCAGATCAAAGCAGCCTCATTTGTAGTGATCGGAGTCTTTAGATATCAAGGTAAAAATATTCTTGTCTTGCCCTTGTAGTTAGGAGGTAATTTGTATGTTCTGTCAAAGTCAGAACAGTAACAGTTTTGAATTATTTATGAGGAGACTTCTTGACTATTCATAATTTTTAAAAACTCAAAAAACTGTGCTGATGTCAAAAGTCATGTAAAATATTCAACTCACCATTGATAAATTTCTCTTGAAGTTTTGATGCTGGTAATCAATAGTAGTCATGGAAGGATGGTTTACTGACTTGTGCATTGCTTTTCATTCTTATGCAAGGCATTTCACCTGTTCACAGCTGTCTAAAAACTGCCAATAGAACAAATAGTTTGATAAGATTATAACTATTCTCCACAGCCTCCCAAAATTAAAATTTTCAACCCGTGAAACCACCTTCTGAAAAATGTTTTCTGCTCTCCCACAGGATTGTATCACAGGAGGTTTCAGCTGACTGTGCATTTTACCTATTTTATTCTGGTCCTTTTCACTCAGAGAAGTTTTCCTTAGGCAAAACATACATTTAATGTGCAATTCAAAACCAGACTAAAAACTGGAGCTGATTTGTATTTCTGCCTTCATGATAGAAAAGTGGCAAATTACTCAGACACTTGTGCTGCTGCTCCAATGTCATCCCAAACATGCTGTTCCTAAGCTAGTCCAGGTCCCAAAGCAGTGAAAAGAGTTCTATGTCTACAAGAGCATCTGACTAAGGATGGGAGGTAAATTTGAACATTAGACGTCAGAGTTCCTGGGAGATAACAAAGTGGAAATAAAAACAACTTACATGGATTTGATGTCACTAGGAAAGCTGAGTCTCTTTCCCCCTTTTTTTATCTCTGGCAGTGGGTAGTAAGCTGTGGGCATGAATGCTTCATTTCTAATAAGAGGATGAATAGTAAGAATTAAAAGACTTATTAGAGAATTGGGCTCCAAATGACATCTGGAGGGAAAAGTGTTCTATTTTAGCAAGAGATAGATTTAAAGGAACTTATGTCATGTTACTCCAGAAAGCAAATGTCCTCTTTATTCTAGAAAGTAATACACATTAAACAGAAGTTCCCACCAATGGTTTAGTTTGGAAATGAGCTGCATTTGTGAAAAGCTTGTTCCAGATTTTCTCCTCCAATGGGTTACATCTCCAGCTGCCTATCATCATTGCCATAAGCATCTTTTCATGGATATTGTGTCATTCTCTTGCTTAATACAACTAAAAAAAGGTCACCATATATTTTACAGGGCTGTTAGAATACGATGCTTAGCCAAATTAGTACAGTCCTTTAGAAAAGGCATACAGTCTACACATATGTTGTTATCATTCCTGAAGTATTTTGGAACCAGTTGAAATGTTTAATACATTTTTCTTAAAGTTTTATAAACAAAACAGAAAATAGTTCCCATTTCCTTTCCCCATCCAGTTTTTATAAAATAGAAATAGTTGGTTTTTTTCGCACAGCTCATTAATACCTATCCCTGAACAATGTTTATCCTTTTGGATAAATGAATAGATTAAAAATGTCTTGTAAAGGTGTATTTGAAGTGCTGTTGGAGGGAAAATTGTATCAGGATTGCTTTTTCTTGCCAGGCTGAACATCAGCGTTGTTAATAATAGTCTCTGGACAAACAAATTCAGAAAGCTTCTGACAAGAGCTTTTTTTTTTTGTTTTGTTTTGCTAGAAAGTATTTTAATTTGCAATTCTAACAGTACATAACATTAACAGACTGTTAATGTATTTCTATCCTGCTGCAGCAATACCTTTAGAGCCAAAAAATTGCTTAAAAGTTTTTCAAGGTAAATGTTATTTTCTTAGTATCCAGAGTAAAAAAGAGCCTTTACATGCAATCCCTTTTCTTTACCAGATTATTAATTTAACAGTCATCAGAGCAGGAGATTGGAAAATAGATATTATGCATTTTAGGCCATAGTATACATACATGGTACACAAGTGTTAGAAGAGGATATTTCTGCAAATTCCTGAAATTCAGTTTTCTACCTATGAAATGGTTATGACTTACCATCTGAAAGGCTGATAATGATTTCATTATTCTCCTTTTGATATTCAGCATAATGAGTCATGTAGGTGGCATGTAATAACTATGATTTCTCCCCCCCCCCCCACCAAACAGAATGTAGCAGTATTCATAAAAGAAATCCACAGGGAATCAGTACAGCAGCTATCAGTTCTCTGATCAAAAATAACTGCTTCTTATTATGCAGAGATAAATTAAGACAACAAGCGGAGTCACCAGAAACAATTCAGAGCCAACATAATGAAAAACAATCTGAAGTTTCCTCCAAATTTTATCCAGCTGTGCTCAGTTTCAAGGCAGAGAAAAAGAGAAAAATAATAATACAGTACTCGGTAAACCAACTCACAACATTGTCTGCTCCTATTTTCAACAGGGATGAGAGAAATAATAATTTAAATTCTAACTGGCAAAATTTTGGGTACTCTTGTTTTCAACAGAGTTGAAAGAAGCACTCAAAGTCTTACTTTCAAGCTTTTGGCCTACACAATCTGGAGTTAAAAAACAGATATAGCTGTTGGAAGGTGTAATTTCTCTCTCCTTGCCTCCTTTGGGCTGAATTCTCTATGGATACAACTTTTCTCTAGTCTCTCAGCCTCCTTTGGGCTGAATTCCTCTGGGATCCTCCCTTGTGGGGAGTCCCACTTATCTCAGTCTTTCTGATTCAAAGAAAACTCCTGTGCTCGTTAAAATCTTGTTTCTCGTGTTTATTAACAGGTGATCACAAAACTTAACAGGTCTCTCCAGGCTGGCTACACAAGGTTAATCTTTGCAATCTGGTACATTTCTTTCTTCTGATGGTACAAACAAGGCCTTGTGGCTCACTTCGTGCCTGATGCACAAAATGGCCCTGAAATACACAGTTCTTTTATCTTTATACCTATTTTTACCCAGTTAACAATAGACACGTATATTATATTTCTTAATGACCCAATGACCCATCACCTCTGTGATGCACTGCGGCATTTTCTATCCAATCACTATTACCCAAAAACCTCTAGGAGAAGAACATGAAGAAGAAAGAAGAAGGGACAAGGGACAACACCCTAAATCCTCCATCTTGTCTCCTGTTCTCTAAACTAACTTTTTCACCCAGTGATTTAAAAAACTTTCTAATCTACACACTTACACTTTTAGCTTTTTCCATCTAAGTTCAACATTTGTTTTCATGTATCACTATGAAAACATGCCCATGAATTTCATATTATATGAAATTCAGTGTTTTTCTAGATCTTATAACTAAGTATCAGAAACAAGGGCACACACTCTGTATTCCAGACTCCAACAGAAGGGACCTACAATGGCCATCTAGTGCAGCTGGACCAGTCTAGTCCTGACCAGGGCTGCCCAAAACTTAAAGTATATTGTTACGGGCATTGCCTGAAATCCTCTTAAACACTGACAGTCTTGACTCATCAACCACCTCTCTAGGAAGCTTGTTACAGTTTTTGAACAGCCTTTCAGTAAATAAATGCTTCCTGATATCCAGTCTAAACCTTCCCTGGTGCTGCTTTGAGTCATTTGTACTTGTCCTATCCCCAGACAGAAGTGAGAAGAGATCAACAACTCCTTCTTCACCTCTCCTCCTTGGAAAGCCGTGGGGAACAATGAGGTCTCATTGCCTTCTTTGCCTCAGCCTTCTTTTCTCCAAAACAGACAAATTCAGAGTCTTCAGCTGCTCCTCACAGGATGTTTCTTCCAGCCCTTGCACCGTCTTTGCTGCCGTTCTCTGGATATACGTGAGTACCTTCACATCTGTATGGGACCCAGAACTGCACACAGCTCTCCAGATAAGGCTGCACCATCACTGAGTGAAGCAGGATAATCATCTCTTTTGACCTGCTGGTGATGCTGTGTTTGAAACACCCTGGGATAGGTTTTGCCCTCTGGGCTAGCAGGGCACATACAGCTGACTCCCGCTGAGCCTGACTCCCACCAGCAGCCCCAGGTCCCTTTCCGCACCCCTTTCCTAATGTAATCTCCTCTCCAGTATTACTCCATCCTAGGTTCAGAATCTGGCATTTGCAAGATGCTTTTTGAAATACTTTGCAAGATCTAATTTTGAAATGCTATTTTAGAGATGTGAGTTTTCTCATTATTGACAGGGAACCATGAAGGCAAACTAATATAAGGTGCAACTGTCTTCTCCACCCTGTGAATTTGTGTATTCCTGTGTCCATGACAAGGGACAGCATAGCAGGTGCCACCTTCCAGCACTGTGCCTCAGCATCCTTCTCCACTTCTCCCACAACAGACTTGTGCATATGCAGCATGCACCATGACCAATACTCTATTTAGGATTAATGCCTTGGGTCCATCTTTGCAGGGACTGTTTTCACTTAAACAATACACCCAGATTACTGGAGGAGAAATCAAAACCAAAAAGTTTAAGCTTTTCCATTAGCTTTACATAGCTAACACTTAATTGATTGCTTCATTTGTTTCTATTATGTGGTTTTCAGAGTCACTCTTGTCTTCACTGAGATCTGGTTTATCTTGCTAATTAGTATTGTAGTAAAGATAAAGTATAATATTAGCTTTGTGTGAGTGTTCTGATGGGCAAAAAATTGCACTGGATTGATATAAAAATCTGGAAAGGTTGATGTATAATTTATGTTTTCTGAAGGAAAGGCAAGTATCTGTCTCACACATAACCATTGCAACATCTCTGTAAGCTTTACTATGCTTACTTATATAAAGTCACTTTTCTAATATTGAGTATTCCTGTGTTTATGTCTAAGTGTTGGTATCTCTGTCTTACCTGTTTTCTTCCCATGTTTTCTGCATGTCTTGGGACACTGCTGATTTTAAACGGGGTTGCTTGCTGAGTGAAAGAAGACACTGATCCTCTCTCAGTTCCTGTGAGCCAACCTATTAGCTGCTGACAGCCTTTATTGAATCAGTGTGTGGCTTAAATCCAGAAATGAATTATAATACAAGATTAGAGTTATGGTCTCAAACTAAAAACAATGTTACTGCACTGACAGCTGTGATCAAAGCTGTTTCAAGTTCTCTCAGAGGTAGAAATCCCTAGGTGGCAATCAAAGGTTTCATAGTTAGAAATTACAGACAGAATTCATAATATGCTCCAGTCAAAATAAAAGAAGTCAAAAGTTACTGTAAACGGAATACTCTCTTCGTTAAGAACTGAGGCTCTGTAAGCAAATTTAAATTCATCCCCTACCCCAAATAACTTATTCTCATCCCAAAAGTCCAGGAAAATATTATATTAAAAAGTAAAATCTACCTAAAGCGGATCAACCACACATAATTATTTGTTTAATGACCAAAGCAAAAATAGTACAGGGTCAGTGTTGATTTACAGAAGAGTAAAGCTGTAGGCCAGATGAAAATGCTCAATAAAATTTCTGACAAAAATAGACAATTCTTTCTGATGTATAGAAGAAACATGATTCTTACTGCCTAAAATTTGTAGCAATACCTGCTGAATCGCTGCAGAAAGACAACCCAATAGGGCAGCTGTAACTACATTTACATACAAGAACCACTCCCTGATATGCTGCAAAAGAATGCTAAGATTAAGAGTCTTGGTTTATTTATGTGTAAATTTAGGTAGATTTATTGCAGGACCTGACTGGAATACAATATCATACACTGTACTCAGCCTTCCTTGGCATGAAATAGAGTATTTACTCCTGTGAAGGAGCACATGCACTTTCTGATGGGATCTGTCTAGGGATATGATGATGGTGTTTTGCAGGTCAAAACACTGGGACCCCTTGGGGAGAGTGTTCTGGGACAGTTTTAAAATATTTGACATACTGACAGGTATTTTTGATCCGCTCTGACTGGGCTGGAATGGATCCAGCAGGCAGATAAATTGATGGATGCTATTCTTCCCGTTTCTGTCTCTCCCCACAGTCTTGTTCCTTCTCTGAGGTAAAATGCTGAGGCTGAGCTGAAGTCTGCACAGGTTCAGTGCACATTAAGCTGCATGGAGTTAAAAAAGGAAGAGAGTATTTGTGCTGTTTCCACTGCTTCACGGCCACTCTTGAAATCCTAAATTGATAAGTCTGACCCCACACAGAACAGCATTCTCTGCTGGAAAATGGGAAGGCACAAGGCAAGGAAGAGATCTCATTCCTATTCATTATTCATGGAAACATTCTAATGCCTTTCCTAGAGGTTTAGAAATTATATCATGTTTGGTATTATTGTGTTACTTTTTTGTAAGTTTAAGTCTTATGTGCCTTGAACAGGATTTGATAATCTCTGCTCCAGATGGAAAATTGATAGGATGAAAGAAATATTGAGCTGTTTTCTAACCATGTTATTCTGTATATTGCCCACTGATGATTCAGTCACTCAGAGGTACATCCCCCTTGTGATAACTTTGAGCTGCTGCAAGCTTATCGAGAAAATGTGTATCATCAGGAATTATGTTATTCTGAAAACATATTGTTATAGATGTTGTATGTTTTAAAAAGAATGGAAAAATTTATACTGAAATTAATATTAGAAAGTAATTATTTGAGTTATATGTGTGAGTTATGACCACTAATATAGTGAAGTTGAATTGTCACATTAAAGTATTTTACACCACATTTGCACATGTATATATGGTTTAAAAGAAGATATTGAAGATATACAAGAAAAAAAGAAAGTTTCAGGTTCCTAAAATATCATGGTAAAATTGTGCTTGTGTAGTATTATTTATGTCTGGGGTATTCTTCTTATACCATATTTTGGTGAAAGAAACATGTAAACATTCTGTTTTGTCAGTCTACCAGTTGCTGTCACAGTAGTAATGAGACTAAGTCAGAGCTCAGATTCTCATTTCTCAAGCTGCCATACTGTGACCCATTCTCCTGAATTCATACAAGTATCTGTAATGTCTTTTTCATCTCTCAATGGATGGGGTTTGCCCTCTGGGCTGTCAGGGCACACGCTGCTTACTCACACTGAGCCTGATGTCCCCCAGACCCCTTTCTGCAGGGCTGCCCTTCAGCTCCTGCTCTACCAATTTATACTTATTATATAATTTATATTATATTACATATTATATATTATATTATATTATTATAATATATATTTTATATAATATATAATATATATTATATTTATATATATTATATATTAGATATTATATACTTAGTATATAATTTATACTTGTGCCTGGAATCACTCCATTCCAGGTGCAGAATCCAAGAGTAGGATTAGTTCTTGTAGATGTAAGATCTAAACGTCCACTTTGCATTATTTTAAATTTCTGTGTTGAAAGAGTCTGAACTTAATTTTTTGATTTTACCTTTTCACCTCTGACATTGTTTAACTGTGTCAATATTTTTTCATGGGGGAAAAAAACAGTACACTTTATTTCATATAAATGTTTTTCTATTGATGGTATGTTATTTATGAATATCAAGAAGTCATTTTCAGGTTGTGTTTTTTCCTTTCTTCACACCTGGAAATAATTCATCACTCAAATTTTTCATAGTTGTTCTTTTGGCTTCATAATTACCAAAAATAATGTTCCTAAATCCCTGTGGTAAATCCTGCCCAGGGAGTTCCCAAATTTAGCCATCATTTAAGCATTTATTTTTAAAGAGGTAGGATTGAGCTCATTATAATCGAGATCTTCATAACAAGCAGGATTGTCCCAATGTAAGAAAGCATCCAAGTGTTACTATTACTTTTGAAAACTTAAGGAAACCTGGTCACATGTACAAAAATCCATACATTTTTAAGAAACTTGCAAATGAGCAAAATTAGAAAATTTATCTGTATTATAAACATAATTGTATTATATTTTAAAACTCTTAAAGCTTACTGCAATTAAACGCCTACATCCTCTCCCCGACCCTTACAAAGTGCTAGATTCAGAGTTGAGCACTGCAGAAAACAGAGCAGCACGTGGTACATGAAAGAATGCTGGATGGGTAGTGCTGCTATCCTGGCAAAACAGACATTAAGGATTGATACAGCTTGGAATTGCTATGTCTCCATAGGGTTCTGCTGTCCTGCCAATATGTACATGTAATTCTTGTTAATACTAATGGAAACTATGAAATTGTGATGAGATTACCTTTTGAAAAAACATTTTAACTCCAGTGGAAACCTAAATTATTCAAAGAATGACAAACCTAAATTTCTGCTATGATATATTTCCTTATGCCTTTATTTCACTTTAGTGTTACAAAAGTCAAAACTGAGTCACTGTATGAGAAGGAAGTGTTATTCTTCCAATATCCCAGTGGGAATAGATTTACTGAAGAATTTACAAAAGTTATATATACATGATAATATTCCTTAAAGACAAATGCTTAATAAACTAGACACTATTAGGATTGAGGAGGCTGCCAGGACATTTCTGTTCTGCTACATAATTATTTCTCAACTCAAGAAAAGTCAAGGGTCAAATGGAGAATTCATTTATTTATCAGAATTTAGTTATAAACTATAACATCATAGAAAAATAATATTCATCACCTAATATGTGGTAAGTGAAAATGCAAACTTCTGCAATACATCATAATCCTTTACTTTTCACATGTCAAGCTACTTCAACATAATCTGAGAGCAGACAAATGGGCAGTTATCATGGTACAACAGATCCCAGGAAACTTGTGATGCAGAAGCGAAGTTTTCATGCATCTTTACCCACACTTGCCTTAGTTTTATATCTGCTTGAGTGGTGATAACACTTCCAAATTTCTGTGAATTTCTAAAATTATCTACTTGGAACTCCAAGCCATATGAGAGTGATAGAAATCAGACTGACCTTACTATATTGACACATTTCTTTCAGATGCTTTCAGATTTCTTTCCAGAAGACATCATATCAGGCTTTGATGAACACCACACAAAAACCCCAAACCTGTAAAGTTCATGTCTGTTCAATCAAATGTTTTTTGATGTTGATTGACCTGAAGAATTAAGTTTCCAATTTCAATATCAGCCTTATTACAGTGAAATAAAACAAGACATGTAAGAAAATTTCTATCATGTGAGTGGAAGAGTTGTACAGAAAAAAAAGGTTCTTTAAGTAAAGTGGTAGCTCTCAGGAAAATAAATCAGCTACAACAGGTTTGGTTAAGCCTCTGCCTAAGTGAGGCTGCTCTGTAGAGGAGAAGTGGTCTCCGCCAAGAACTGCCATTTATCTGAACTTTAGGCATATTTAGCATTTATATACTTCTTCAATGGTATTGGATGCTTTCCTTAATATCTTTACAATCTGGAATCTCAAGGATGCTTTAGGTAAGAATTATCCTAACATAGGAAAATCTGTTTGTCTGCCTAGAAAAAATGGTATTTGCGGAGTGAGTTACACAGGAATCCAATGTGAAGAACTCTTCATGCTTCCAAACTGTAAGGACACAGGCTGTATCTAGCAGTTCTGCAGTGGTGGAGAGAAAATATGGTTTCCCTGCATCTCTTTCCTCTCCAGAGTACAAAAAAGTTGACCTCAATTTAATTTGCTAAAATGGGCAGCACAGTTACAGCTACTGTAACTACAGCTAAATTTCTTCCATTGGACTGGAATAAAATATTCGTCATCTTACCTGGAGGAAACATGAAGCGCAAAGTGAAATTATTCCTTTTTTGTGTTGTCTGCACAGACCTCTGAGGAAGCAAGAGCAGTAGAACAGTTTTTCATGCATACCCTGATCCAACAAGGCCAAGTGTAGAAGCCAATGGAAGATGTCCCTGCCCATGTCTGGGGTGCTGGAATTAGAAGATCTTTTAGTGTTCCAACACAATCCATGTGTTTCTGTGAACATCCTTATTTAATGTTTGTACCCTGGGACTAACACACTCTGCTCAAAAGTGCTAGAACCTACAGAGAGCATGCCGTCAAAGTAGTTGTTTTAAAACAATACTCTTCTTCTTCTTCCATTTCAATCAAGACTTTTATAAGGAAATATCCATGAGCTCAACCCATGATAAAAGCAATGTCTTAGAGTGCATATTCTATAAATACATTTGTACAAATGTGTAGTCAATCAGCTGTTCTGGAGAGAATTCAGCAGTGGTTAATAATAAAATCAAATAGACCAGTTTTTAATATTAAATGCAGACTTTATTATTTTATGTGTGTAGATATTTTGTGACCATAATATGATTGACTAGCTTAAGAAAAGAAAATCAGGAGGAGTCTTGCCAAGACTGCTACAAACTGGGGTTACTCAAATTAATTTTAGGGCAGAACTATTGTCTCATTAAAATATCACCACAGGTAAATCCTTCTAGTAAGCTCGCTGCACATATCTTTGGACTTTCTTGGACTGAAAAAAAAATCAGAATTCTAAATATACCTTTATTTTTGTGGAACCCCGTTTCGGTTTATCTTACTCAAACTTTACAGATAAGCATGTTAAAAAACCAGATATTTGATATTAGTAATCTCTAAGAGGAAGGATTTTAGATTTTTGATTTTTTTTTTTTTTATTATGATTGTTTTTCAGTGGGTGCCCTTTCAATTTTAGTAATTTTCACTGGACCTCTTGGAGTAGCTCGATTTTTTTCTCTGTGTTAGGTGGTAGTTTTAGTGTTTTTTAGTTACCTATGTCATGGAGTATATATAGAGATGTTCTAGCTGTTTGTTACTTGAAATTAATCCTAATATCTTTGTGTTAACATTGCACATTCAGTAGGTCCTAGATCCTGCAGAGATGATTATGCTCCCACTTGTGTGTAGAGTGAAATAACTGCATTAATGCTTTTGGATCTGTTCAGATTGTGGAGTTTGTGATTCTGAAAGTATTTTCTTTTTTTTTTTTTTGTTCTTTGGGGTTTTTTTCTAAAAGTTTTCAGGAGCTGTTTAGTCAAGATTATGTTATAAAAACTGTGCTAATAAGAGAACTGGAGGAAGATACATGCTAAACTGTGTTTTTCAATAAAATAATATCAAAGCAATGACTCAAACATGATTTTGTATTTTAACTTCATATATACAGATATATGGATAAAAATAAGTGAGAGATATGTATGGGAAAAAGGCTAGATTTCATGAATAATGATTTAATTTTCTCTCTGATGTCTGTGTACTTAAGAAGTGGCTTTGCCTTTGACAATAAAAGAGCCTGAGTGCTCCATATTTGCTAAGTATTTTAATTTTGTCCTTTTGTCAGCTCCTCCTTCACTATAGTAGCATCTCAAAAGTAACTCTTGTGGAAAGTAGAATTTATGCAGAGCATAACTATGCAGCAACTGAGCTGCACAAAAGCATGAACATGAATGTGAAATAAACACATGCCTGTTTAATAATTTCCTATTAAAAAATGTGAAAATACCCAAAGATATTAACAAATTATTTGATTTAGTGTGGGTAAAGGGAATATATTCTTTCAGATATATGAAAACTAAATACATAATGTTTGCAATCTAACATCAGTATAACTCAGTGCATGTTTCCATGGCATTTTTCATCCAAAAATAGTCACTTTTTTCATTCTCCAAGCCAACCAGAAGAAATGTAGCTGTAGTTAACAGCATGCCTTATTGCATTTTTATGAGGTAGAGAGAAAAAGAAGGAAAACAAGAGTCAATATTCAGAAAATGTCAGATACTGGCTGCATGAGATTAGGAAGTTGTTTCACTTCTGAATAATTTTTTTCACGACTACTTTTTACAGAATTTCTCCTTCCCAAGGCCTGGCACCAGCTTTTGTATTGGATAAGGCACAAGAGTGATGAATCCTTGTCATGATCATATGAGGTGACTTTGGGGCGGGATCTGATCAGCCTCCTTTGGTCCTGGAGGTGACTCATCAGGGTATTGTCTTGAGCAGAATGAGCAGAATTTTATCCTGTAATTTCCAAATTTTCCACTTTTCCTGGAAAAATTTTTTGGATTAAGCATGCCTCATCCAAACTAAGAGACTGCGAAAACATTTGCTGATGTTATGGTACTGAGAGTCTGTCTGAAAAGTGTCTGCAAGTTTAATAAGAGCTTAAAATACCTTAGTGTTTATTGTCCATATTAAAAAGTAGAAAAAAAAGCCATTTAGTTTGAAGGTTAGGAAAACTACTGAAAACATGCAAATATTCTAAATTTTCATTGAAAAAAATTGAAGGTTTCTAAAACTTTTAATCATAAATTCAATTATGTTCAAGTTAATTTATCTTAAGGTGAGAGATGATTACTGGAGATATTTAATTTAATGTCAGTCTATTTTTGTGAATTTTTATGACAGATTAAGGTGACAAGGCTACATTTTTATCAACAGATTTTTAAAGTGCTTACTCCTTTGATAGTTTATTAGGACATAAAAATGTTAATTAAAAGTTCTTGAAATCTTCCTCCTCAAGCAACCCTTTCTATTTCCACTTTCTTTTTAGTTGAAACGTGACCTAAAATAGGGACAGCAATTTTTCTGGCATTTTAAACTGGCATAGACCAAAAAAGCATAAATATGACACTCTCTATCTTCAAAAGGCTTTTTAAGAAATGCATTAGACATTCAACAATTAAAAATATGGTACAGCATCACTCTGTGGCTCTGAGCAATTTTTTGTCTTTCTAGTCTGTGAACAACAATGAGAATATAGTAAAATGTCTTTTGAACTAAGTGGTATTTTGTTCATCCTGTCAAAGGTAGGATATAATCCTAATCCATAATTAACATTAGTGGGTAGGTAAAAAATTACATGGATGATGATCATTGAGGTTAACAGTAAATCATGTTATTGAAAATTATATACTAGTGGGGAAGATTTAAAATAATTTCCATTTCTACGGAAATGGAATTTTTATTTAATGTTATTCAAAATCATCAACATTGTTACTAAAACAAATTATAGACTATAAGATATTTTAAAATGGTGCTGTTTGGAACATTACTATGGAGGAAAAAATTTTGTACTTTGGCATGAAGAACTTGTAGTGATAGGAACAAAAAAGGACAGATATGCTTTATGTGTCAAAAGGTTGACTTATTTTCTTTTCCCATTTTGATGTCCATAATATTATATTTAAAAACTATAGAAATCACACATGCTTTACTATGACAAAGAAAAATGAACATTAAATGCAATCAGTAGTAAACAGCAAATGTAAATTCACATTAGTGTAATTTCTTGAACAGCTTTCTTTGCTCCTCAGAGTGTGTGTGGACATCAGTGCGCACTGATGCACTGGTGTCAGTTATAAAATATGTGAGCAGGAGCTCATGAAAACAGGAAATGTATCTTTTAGACTTGAACACTGAATAATACACAGAAGCAGAAGGTAAAAACCTCTTTTTACCATTCCCATGCATCCAAGTTACCATTTATTTTGAGCATATTCAACAGTTTTTACACTGCAATCTGTATGGTTTATCTGGACAAATGAGACACATCTTATATGCAAAATCAATAATGTTTTGTTAGCCTAATTAATATCTTGACAGCTAATTTAAGGCTTATTTTTAATCCAATTAAAATGACATTAAGACACATAATTCAAATTACCCCTTTTCTGAGAATCTGGATCCATGAGTTTTAGGATCAGATCTAAGAGTTCGTCACCTTATTTATTCTTTAATCTAATCTTTGGTTATGTTTTAGGTCACAATAACAAAACCCCACTAACATATTTTTCTGAGGTATGTTTTAATAGCCACTCTATTCTTACCTTTTTCCCCTTCTCCAGAGAACTTTTTATTACCTTAGAACTGCAAGATGTATATGTAACCCCAGAGAATACTGTTCATTTCACTTGCTCAGCAAAGGGAAATTCTGCATACACTTGTACATGGATCAAATAAAGGAGAAGCAACTGGTTCCTTTTTTTGAATGGTGAATGGTGTTCCTTTTTTTGAATAGGATTCTGTCTTCAGTAACTTGATGGCCATTATATTTCACATTATATGGATATGTTTGAGAAGAAAAATTGATAGATGGTTGTTTTTTTTCTGATTTAATTAATTCTAAAGGAAATTAGGCATGAAAACATCTAGGAATAAATAATGCTGTTAAAAAAAATATTTTCTTCAGGGTCTTCAATTTCTTTTAAAAATAATGTAAATTGCAGACTTATGTGAGAGCTTACCATGTTTTTGGAATGTTCTGGTGTCATAGGGAAATTTTTAAAAGGTTTTTTTTTCTCTCAGACAGCATTTAAGAAGAAGTAGGGTTTTAAAAATTTGCCAAAGAAAACCCCTATTTCCAAGCTGTACGCACTAAACTGAACTACCTCTAAATCAGGAAACCAAATATCATGAAGATTATTTCATATTGAATTTATCAATATTGGGTAAAAATTATGAAAATTTTGAAAGTTTTCATAAAAGTTCCAGAATAAAAGTTATATATTATTTAGTGAAAACCATTTGTTTGTTTGGTGCATTTTTAAAAATCTGGAATAAAAATACTTTAAAAAGAAGAACAGTTACTAGATTAAGGAAAACTGTATCCTGGAGCATTAACTTTGATACATCATATTTTTCTTTCACTAATAATCATCAATATATGAAAATAGTGATGTTCTTAAGCATAAGCATGCATGAGTGAACAGCCATCATCAGAGGCCAAAATACACAACCTAAAAGGAGGAGTTTAGAGAGGGCATAGAGACCACTGTCATCTTGTTCTTGTAATTCAATATAAACTGCATTATAAAACCTACATAAAATTTTCAGTCTCTTTGGAAAGGACTAAACTACTTGCCCTGAAAAAGACAGTAAAGAGACTACAGTCTCCCTTCAGGTCACACATCCAATATTCTTCTCATAATATTCATTACTAATTAAACCAAAATATGCAAAGCTATTTGATCAGCTGACATGTCCCATTTAAAAATGTATTTTAAATTATACGGATACTATAAACAAAGTTGTTTAAAGTAAGTAATGAAAAGTACTTGTTATGATTAAATATTCAACTTTTATATTCAAGCAAAATATGACTATGTAATGCAAAATGTGCAAGGTAAGTCTTGTACTTACTCTTGGATTTAAATTCTTAAATGTGAAGTTTTAGTAGTGTTCTTGTTCCACACATAGAGCTGTTACTTCACAAACACATTTTTGAAGCATAGTTAGAAAGTTTTTAATTTTTTTTCTAAATATGTATTCACTAAGAAGAAAAATAAAACATCCTTGCATTTTCAGCCTCCATGGGGCTTACTCAGACAATTTCTACTTCTGTATCACAGTTAGACCATATATTCTAATGGAGATGTAATTTCTGAAAGAAAACCAAACCAACCAAACCAAAAACTATTCTCTAAGGGTTAAATATCCCATATTACTCTTCTTCAAAGTAGCTGTGCAAGTACAAAGAGAATTGTTAAAAGCCCATTGAAACCCTATTGTACTGTAAATAAATTTTAGTCTCCCAGATAATGTTGCTTAGTAGGAATGTTTAAAAGCTTTTTTTTTTTAGTAGCTGTCACACTTAGTCAACAAAGATACAAAGCTATTTTGCCCTGAGCTAAACAAACAAAGCTTTTAACAAGTAAACAAATCTTTCTCTTGTTTATAATCCCAAACCAAGTGTAATGAGCATAAAATAGTACCAGGGGTGATGACATCAACGAGTCACAGTTGTGTGTTAGACATATGGATTTTCAGTCACAGCTGTGTGTGCATGGTATTATGCAGGTATACAACAACGACACCTGTGTGTCATTGTCTTTTTTGTTAAGGAATCCTCTCCAATTATTGTTATAGGTGATACTGGTAAGGCAACATTCTGGTGCAGTATCTTTGACACTTTGAAGGAGGAGAATATGTGACTAATCTGGGAATCGACGCCAATATGTACATATTGTGAGTCTGGAGCTCTTATTTATCCTCTTGCTGTTAGAATGGATGTAGCCACCCCCATCTTAACCATCAAATGAACATTATAAACATCTCAACACAACAAGAAAATAAGCTGGTCCTTCCTGATGTCACTGAAAGAGACGAGGAACATTGAGTTACCTGAACATCTGTTCAGGCCTGGGTTTTCTCTCTGACAGTGACAGATAAGGGAAGCTGTACTGGGGATGGTTGAGATGGATCAGCACTGTCTCTTGATATTTCCCCCTGCCAAGGAGCTGGGAGTGGTGCTGGCAGGAGACACAACTAGGCCAGCTGGGCCAAATTAACCAGATATTCCATACCCTCTGACATCAGCTCAAATATAAAAGTTAAAGGAGGAAGGAAGAATGGGGAGCATTTTGTGTTTACATTTGCCTTCCAGAGCAACTGCTCCGTGCGCTGAAGCCCTGCTTCCTGGGGAGTGCAGAGTATCACTTGCTTGTGTGAAGTAGAGAATAAACTTTTTTTTCCCTCTTAGCTTGTAAATGTACCAAATTTAGCTTTTGCATTAGTAAACTGCCTTATCTCAACCTACTAGTTGTTTTCCGTCCCCTTGCTTTCTACTCCCTGGCCAGCTGGGAAGGGGAATGGTAGAGTGGTTTGGTGGTCACCTGGCTTCCAGCCAAGGTCAATCCATCACAGAAGCCTATGGACCAGGCTGGCTACAGAAGACACAGCTCTCTGTTCTCTGCTCCATCCCCCACTAGTGTTTATACACATTGGTAAATCTCCCTGAATTTCCTCTTCTCCCAACTCTCTCAGCCACTCCTCACATGGTAGGTGCTCCAGTGCCTTAATCCTCTCTGTGTTCATTTGCTGGACTTAGTTCAGTATGTCCATGTCTTTCTTGTAGTGGGGAAACCAGGACTGGAAAGAATACTTCATTTGTGGGCTTAGTGCCAAGGAGATTGGAAGGATTATTTCCTCTGACTGTTCTGGCAACAATCTTCCTAATGCAGCACAGAATCTTGTTACTCTTATTTTCTTTGAAGTCACACTGCTTGCTCACATTCAACTTGGTGTCCACGAAGATCCCCAGAGCCTTTCTACAAAGTTGCTTTCCAGCCATTTGGCTGCCAGCCTGGACTGGTTTATGGGGTTAATCCTCCCTAGGTGCAGGACTCTACACTTGCCTTTGCTGAACTTCATAATGCTCTTTTTTTATACGGTTCATTTCTCCAGGCATCTAATGTCCCTCTGGATGGTAGGATGGCCATCTGGTCTACTGACAATTCCTCACAGTTTTGTATCATCTTCAAACTTGGTGAGGGTGTACTCTGTCTCATCATCCAGGCCATAAATGAAGAAGTTTAGTTGTATTGAATCAAGTTTTCATTCCTGGGATGCCAAACCAGTGTCTGACCTCCAGCTGGACTTCATGGCTTTGACCATAATCCTTTGAACCCAGAAGTTCAGGTAGTATTTAAGTCCACATCACTGACCACTCATCTGGTCTACATATCCATCAGTGTTTCAATGAAGAAGTTGTAAAAGCATTGAAAGACTTGCAAAAATCAAGACGCAAAAAAATCATCTTCTCTTCCCTCAGCCACCAAATGAATAATGTTTTTTGTTGAAGGCTGTCAGGTTCATCAGGAATAATAATTCTATTATCTATGTTGAATACACCAAATCAACTTGTTGATATGCATAGGAACAGTTTCCAGGTTTATTTCCTACATCACCTTCTGGATAGTAAATGTGAGGCTGATTAGCCTGTAGATCCTTGGATTCTCCATCTTACCCTTTGTGAAGATAGGAGGGACATTGGCTTTTTCCAGTCCTCAGGAAACTCTTCTGAGCATCATGGGCTTTCAAAGGTAGTTGTATGGACCTGCAGAGACATCAGCACCTATGGTACTTCCCACAGACTTGTATGTGTTTGGGTTGTTTAAATGTTCCCTAGTCTGATATGTTTCTCTTTCATTGCTCTGGACTGTCTAACAGATGTCTCCAACACAGGATTTCTTAAATAACCAAAAATTTCAGATGCCTCTTCTGTGAAGACTAACTTACATCTAATCACCTTTGACCCTTATCCAATATTATGTCATTTGAAGTTGTTATTTTTTAGACAAAAATTTATCCCAGATTGTTTAACTTAGTATTTCCACCTATTAAACTGTACCCAGATTTTGAGCTCCTTTGCCTGGATTAAAGGTAATTATAGTATACATACCACTGGCATCATTAGAATCTGCAGCATAGTTTCCCAGTTTTAATACAATATTATAGAAGTCACCATCTGCTTGTCCTTCAACGTACTTTATGGTTTCTTTGTTACTTGTTAACTATTGTGGTTTTTAATCTTTTTGAGCTGTATCATTAATCAACCAACTGATGTGAAAAAAACAGCTTTTATTTCCTTCTAAAGCAGATTGCATCTTTTAAAATATTACAGTTTGGGTGTTTTTTGTCATTTTAGCAGATTCTTCATCTCTGTGTCTATGATACTGCTTTATTTTGCTTCTGTAACTGAAGCAAAAGCCTAAAAAAATCCCCACTGTAGGTTGAGAAGTGATAAAAAGGAGAAGGTTTCTTATTGAAAAGTCTATATGAGTGTGTGAGGCAGAGACACTGCTTTTTATGACATAGAATAATTAATATTGTAAATCAGTATTTATTCCCATTATGCATCTTTACAAAGAATGGCAAGGAGAATATTGCTGTGCCTCATTTTAATCAGACTAT
This sequence comes from Pseudopodoces humilis, assembly GCF_049639895.1. NCBI lineage: Eukaryota > Metazoa > Chordata > Aves > Passeriformes > Paridae > Pseudopodoces > Pseudopodoces humilis. The sequence continues at coordinate 39,838,824 of NC_142200.1, forward strand.
AAATCTTTATTTATGTGATGAATATGAAAGTTATGTTAATTCTTAACAAGAATTATCAGTGGAAAAGCTTTTTTTTCCAAGTGATGCTATAAATCTTGTCAGACTGAGAGATGTACTTGTTGGATTTTAAACTGAAGAAGGTATGAAATAGGCAAGTTATCACCAGGATATAAATGCCAAATTCTCTCTAATTTAAAGGTCATTTCAATTTCAAGTATTTTCCTTGTTAACACATGGTTTCCTAGGAATGCTAATAGGCTAGTAGCAAGAGAGAAATTTTAGTCTCTGCCTTTCCCTTTCAATAGACAATACTATATTTTAGTTTTTATACATGTTTTATGTAATTAAAATTAATTTTCAAGATCATGTACTGCCATAATATTCAGTGACAGGACTGCTGCTTAGGACCTTAGAGAAGAGTCTCATTACACTTGATATGCTGCTGTTAAGGAACGGCTCCTGCACAGAATTTGGGTCTTTTTTTGTGATACAATAATTAACAGTAATTCATTTTATAGGATAGCTTTTATAGGGGAAGAATTATAAATAGTTAGTATTCTCCAATGAATTAAGTCTTTGCATATTATCCAAATTTTTCTGTGCTGTTTTTGTTCACAGGCATATGAAACATCCATTAAAATGTATAAATCCAATCTTTAGGCATTAACTTTGTAAAGGTTTTACTACAGATTTCTAAGGTATTAAATGTGATTACTAGATGCTGTTCATTGCACATTGGCAGAGAAAAACCAAAATATGAAAGTAATTGTACATTGATACCTGGGGTATAAAATGCCTAGATTTCTCTACTGTTCCTGAAATCAAATACCAGGAAATTCAGGTTAAAAGGTTTCAACATTTTAAAGTATTTAACTGTTGCCAAGGATGAAAATCTGCATGTTAGAAACAGCCATTAACATCAAAACTGGGAAAACTGATAGAAACCTAAATTAGTTTAAAAAAAATCACATTAAAGTATTCCAGTATCATATCCAGTAAAGTGTTTTATTGTTTTATTTGTGAAGCCGTATTTAACAGGCAGGTACTGACATATGCTGGTTACCTGTCTGTGCAGTCAGTAAGCATAACTTTGAATTGTTAGACTGAATCTTTCAAAATACTTTGAAGACACCCACAAGTTGGATGCACTGTTTATTTTCAGAAAAATTATTTTTTTTAAGTACTTAGACGAAATGTTTTCGAAAAATATTTATTCACACATGGTGGATTCAATCAGTTCTTGTATTTTCTGAAAATTTTGCTAATATGAACATTTTAAAAACTATGAGATGAAAGGAATACTCGGTTTCACACATACTTAGACAAAATATTGCAGTGTTTTGAAATTAACATCTTGCCCCAAATAAGCACCCAGTGCATGGAGATAAAAAGAAAAAAACAAACTAGTAGGAAATTTAATATAGGTGTTATACATTATATGCATGACAGGGAAGATTAACAGCACAGATTCTGTTTGTCATTCTGTCTGTCTTCTGAGAATTATAGAGGAGACTTTAATTTTTCAGCCCTATAAATCATGGTGGGTCATTTTGTTCGATACCATTAAGACTTGGAGAAGTAGGTTTAGAGTCCTTTTGCTTTTAATTCATTATTATGGCTGTAAACATGTGCACTTATTTCTGTGCATATTTACTTCTTAATATTAGCATATAGATGAGGGTGAATGTTCCATTCAATGAGGTAATTTATAATTCATTGTTTGCTGGAGGGAATGAAGCTTGTAGCTACAAGGACAAAACATGTAGTATGGGAGAGCTGTGGTCTTATTTGCTGTATTCCACCACGACTCTTCATTCTTTCTTTAATCTGCTTGTTCACCTTGCACTCTTTAAAAAGCTTCTTCTTGCAGAATGAGCTTTCTTATGACATGGCAAACTTGGTCAAAACCAAGAGAACAAAAGGGAAAACATTTTTCAAAGCTTCCAATCTGCAAACAGTGAAGCCCAGCTGCAGCCAGCCATATTGCCTTTATCCTTGTACTTCCCCATTTATTCTCTGTGACTTTCTTAGACAAGCAGGATTAGCCACTAGATTTAAGATGAGCTGAGAGTTTTTATTACAATTGAGGAGGGCTGTCTTCAACCCTTTTGGTCCTCCATATTCTTTCCCTTGCTATAATGCATCAAAGTCTTGGCTTTTGAATGTTTCTTTGGCTCATTTTTGGACAAGTTAATATAGGCAATAGATTTTTATTTTTTTTTTTAATGTAGGAACAGGAACAGTTTTGTGTTCATGGCTGATATAAATATGTGGTTCCTACATCTTGACAAGGAGTCAGAGTTCTCTTATCTAAGTAAACCAGAAACAAAGCATCATTCTGCTCACATTTTTCCTATTGAAAAGGCCTTAATACTGCTGTAAAAAGCTTCTTTTAGTGACTTTAAGGTGCTTAATACTTTAGTGTTCATATAAGTATATACACTTTTTAATTATAGCTGCCATAAAATTTTGATATGAAGTTCACTTGAAAGCAAAGCAGAGGAACTAAAACCAGACAATGTTTTAATATTAGTTCCATTAAGGTTTTTTTCCCCCACATTTTATAGTGCCCAAGGGCCAATTTGTGAATGCCTGTAAAAAAAAAAAAAAAAAATTTACATTAAGCTCATGGTCCATGCATAAAATGTGTGCTAGAAAAATAAGACAAAGTATTATATGTATAAATAATACATTACTGATTATGTAAATGCTTTGCTGCATATGATTAATGCAGTTGAGACACTGAAACTGTATATGTTTTATTTCACACTTTATCTTCATAAAGACATGAAGACATGCTGTATTCAGTAACAGTTACACAGTTTTTGCCCAAACATTTCTGTGCCTGGAATTCTTTGACTTGGTTACTTTGTAGAAAGACTTTACTTATCCATTCCAACTGTCTCCTATGCTCTGTCACAAAGCTCCAAGGAAGGGAAGGGTCAATTTCTTCTTACACAGAAATGTTACACATACACATTTTTAAAAAAAAAAAATCATGATTTTAGTTTGGATAAGAAGATAAATCCTGGGGTGGAACATTGCTTTCCAATAGAATATGTAGGAAATAAGCAGCTTAATATGTTGAACATTACTTTTTTTGAATCATGTGCCTTTCCAAGTCTGTGCAGTGGAACTAATCACAGAATGATTATATAACTAGAATTATTTTTTAATAAATTATTTTGTATCTCATTTCTTAAATATATATATATATGTTAGAAAACTTTCTTCTCTTCTGACAGGTAAGACTACTTGAAATCTTCATGCAATTCTGAAATTAGACACGGATTTATAATAAGATCTGATTACACTTTCATAATGCACATTCTTATTGTTTTCATTTATAATTAGATTTTCCACCATCTTTTCAGGGTGACTGAAGAAAAGTTTAATAAGAAGCCCACAGTGACTCAGAAAATATAAACTCTTTACATATACACTACAGTCAGTGGACTGTGCAAATGGTCCATGTCTTGTGCACTTCCTTCCTCCTCCTTGTCAGGAAGGATTTTGTATTTTTTTGTGAGAGGTAAAGTGGATGGAATACCATAAATAAAAGCAAATACTTCTATTATGTTATTCTACATCTAGACTCTTTTACTGTTGGCCATAGGTGGTGATCTCTCCAAGATGTCACCCTGCAATAAAATCCATAAGCATTATCAAATGGCAGCTCGCTATTTCACAGATTTTGAAGCTTGCACTGCACACTGTGCACAGAGTGCTTAAAAACACATAATTTGCTACACAGTATGGTCAATAATTTTTTTCCAGAAAGGAAGGCTGATTTAGGAATTCATCAGACTGAACAGCCTTTCAGTTTCTTCTTTCCTTAACTGGATCATTTTAGTCACTAAGAGCTAATTATGAATGCAACACCTTTTGTACGTGACATTAATGAGAGTCATCAAAAAAATCCATAAAGTCTATGCTGTTTTTCCTAAATAATGTTGCTAAACTGACCTTTTATTTCTCAAAATAAAATATTGTGGAAGTGGTAAAACCATAATTTACCATGTATTAAGTAAACAGTTTTGAGAATGGGACCTCTTTATATATAGCCTTCCAAAGCATTAAATACAGAATGATCTACGAGTATAGTTTACCACATTTTTTTTTTCTCAGTCCTTCAGAATGCTATACAAACCTGACTCCCACATGATTGATGATGTGTGGTGTTGCCTACTGAAACCTTACACATTGCTCATGGGGCCCAGCAGAATCTGGAGAAATATGAGTTGCCCTGTCAGACTCTTGAGGAAGGTGAAGGTGAGAGTAATCACACAGATGAATGTTCAACCCCAAACTAACAGATGATCTTCTTATTGTTTAGATGGATTTTAAAATTATTATTCTTTTACTTTAAATATTATTTTCTTTTACTTCATGGTGATTTTTGTTTAGTAACCTGTATTTACATTGTAAAGAATTTCATTGCAAGGGAGAGATAGAGGTACTGCCTAGAACAAATATCAGGAAGGTAACCCAAAACCTCAGGCAAATAAAAAAATATAGTCTGTGAGTTCTTAAAAACCTGTATCCTTTTCTAAAATCTGTTTCCATCTATAGCAGAGATTTAAATCTTGTTATCTCTTGCTTCCTGATTTTTCTCCTGTGTCCCATGCACACAGTGTGTGACATTCAAACACTGAAGGCAGGTTGACCATTGACTGCTTCAGCCTGATAAGTATGGGTGGGTCATATAATATAAATGTCTTGGAAAACCATTCTTTTTCATGTAGACACCTACCACACTTTAGATTAGAAGGAACATCCAGAGGTCATGTAGTCCATTCCAAAGCCCAAGTCTAGGCCAAAAAGGTTGTAGGCTGATTTGATTTTAAATTCTTCCTTTGTAATAGTTAGTATAACAGCATTTTGGGTTTTCATTCTTTTACTGGTGGGTAAAATTGTCCTGATCTTTGGTACAAATTATACTTTTAAACTTCTTAAAGTGTCAGAGATATCTGAGATATATCAACACATACACATTTCTCACATTTTCTTTTGCCATATTTCCATGAAACCATGTTTACCATGATAGCACATAATCATTTTTACAAATAACAGTGGGAAAAATCCTATTGATGTACCAAAATTCATAAAGATTTCCACCTCTAATGAATCTTTTACAATAGTACTGTTTTATGGGATATATATTTATATGAACTTATGGCTTAATTACTCATAACTATGGTAATTTTCATATTTCAATCAAGTGGGATAAATTTCATATAAATCAAGTGGGATAATTTAATGGAATAAAGTTTTTAATTAATTTTATGCACCACTAGATATTTTATCCTCAGGTCTGTTGAGATGATAAGGGACACTTACAATCTTCTGATCTAGAATAAATATCATGGGATATTAAGAGTTTAAACTATGGTCATTTGGCGAGAAAGAAAATGATCAGGTTTCTAGCAGCAGTAGATCAAGAAGTTAGAGGTTATATGTCTAAAGCACAAATTTGTCTTGAAAACTAAAATAAAAATGCTCTAGGACGATGAAGCAATCAACCATCCATCTTGATACATATAAAAAATGCAGTAAGAACATACAAATCAAATTCACAGGAGGTAGTCCAAACTAACTCTTTTCTCCCCTTCAATTCCCTGTCTTGTGTAATTTACATCATGCTATTTTATGAGAGTTTAATTTTTGTTTTGCCAGTTTTAAGATTCTCAAACAGTGAAATACCACTGTTAGGTCTCAATTATTCTCTCAAATTTACTTCTTTGTGATTTTGAGGAGGCTGGACTCAGGTAATAATAAATCGTATAGATACTATGATGGTAATTTGATTGGAAAGACGCTCTCAATGAAATGTGTTACTTGTCTCATTTTCCTTTACCTTATTTTAACTTGTCTTGGTCATTTGATCATTCCAAAAAAGTATCACTCAGCTGTTGTAATTTTTTCTGGCATAGCTCTTGAAAAAACCTTTGAAGTTTGCATCAGCTCATGAGTTACACTCGGTTGCTGGTTTTTCAAGCAAGGCAAACACCCTAGTCCAGGAGCCAGCCCGTGGCCTCTCTCCCGGGCCACCCTGGCCAATCTACTCACAAGACATCAATATGATGGATGGCGAAGCAAAGGCGTTTATTGCAGGGGAATTTGACAATTTATAACTTAGGGTCATTGTGTTACTCCCATCTGCTCACGTCACACCTAAGTGCTATTGGCCAATTACAGGAGGTTTTACTATCCTAAAGAGAGGGGTTTTTTCTAACTTTCCGTTACATTCCGAGATCTTCCGCATCGCCAGGCCTTAAACTGCAACATATCCCCCCTCTTTATGAGTAATTAATTTGCTAAAATATAAGGTATATTAGTCTTAAAAATTCTAATGTTATTTTTTATATACATATTTCTAAACACTTTATCTAACTTAACTATATTATAAAAGTTTTAAAAATGGATAATATAAAATTGAGTAAAATATAAAATACTTAACTAAAAGGCTAAAAACTTATAAAATTAATACTACAGTTTTCATTAGTAAATATGAGGCACAAGCGGTGACTAAGCATATTTTTAAAGCATTTGTTGCCTTTCTATAAATAAAATGTTAACTTTTTCTAGTCGGCTTTTAACAAAGGACACAAGCTTATTTAAAACACATGGTCCAAAGATTAGCACGAGTAAAATCATCACAACTGGTCCAATCAGGGTAGACACCAGGGTGGTTAGCCACGGAGATTGGTTAAACCAGGATTGGAACCAGCTTTGCTGAGCTTCTCTCTCTGCTCTCCGTTGAGACAGCCTGTCTCGTAGCTCTGACATGGTGTCTCTCATTACTCCGGTGTGGTCAGTGTAAAAGCAGCACTCTTCATTCAGGGCGATACAGCGGCCTCCCTGCTGCATGAATAGAAGGTCAAGACCCCGCCTATTTTGCAAAACAACTTCAGAGAGTGAGGAGACTGATTTTTCTAGAAAGGATATGGATTTCTCAATTCTCTGTAGACCTTCATCTACAGTCATTTGTAGCTGAGAGAGACTCTGACTCTGGGTTACCAGAGTGGAGACACCCGTGGCTGCTCCAGTTGCTCCCAAGCCGAGCAGCATTGCTATTGACAGTCCTGTCAACAGCTCTCTTTTCTGAAGGCGGCCTGCTCGCTCAAGGTACTGGCTCACTTCTTCTTTGGAGTGGTATAGGACCCTGGGGATGATAACAGCTAACACACAGAAGTCAACAGAGGAATTAAAGCTTTGGGTATAAATGCAAGGGCTTAGCCCACTGCAGTTGCAAACCCACATGCCAGACAGGGGGGCGATTGCCCATCTCTTGGACTTGTCCACCTGCATGGTGGTCGCACAAACTTTTTTGTCAACAACAGTGGCTTTGCCTACGCAAAACCCTCGCCCTGTCATGTGGCTGATGGTGATTCTGCGAGAAGGTGACTCACTGCGGCACTGAACTGGGGCTTCTGCATTAACCCACGGTGGCTGGTTATTAAGGGCCACAGCTTCATAGTAAGGGGGCTGTGTGTCATAACACAGCCAGCAGGATTCTGTGGCATTAGGGTTAGATTGATTCAGAGGTAAAAAGGTGGCATCTAACATTCGATAGAGCGAGTTAAAAGCAGCGACTTCAGATCTTTGGGGAGTAGTTTCTTGTTTATGCAGCGGGTATAAACTATTAGATCGTGGGTTCTCAGCCTGTACTACAAGGTTGGGGCTCACTGCTTCAGGTGTTATGACTATAAACAGCACAATTACTATAAGCAGTTTACCATGTAAATGACACTATGCTTATAAACTTACAGCTAAAACTTTAACGTTAAATGAACTTTCAAAGATACTTATACTACCTCTTAAAGAAAAATATTTATACTTTATACTAACATAATAATTTCTACACAGGCTAAACACTTTACCTTAAACTATTATCTAACTACTTTTAACATACGTGTTCTGGTATATATGTAATCTAAGCGTAAAAACAATTTGCTAAAAGGATAAACACACAATTACAATTTGCTTTGTATATAGTTAGATGGAGTCTCTACACCTCCCAAATCTTCTACAGAATTTCTCCAGCACAATTCAGTCCTGGAATGTTCACTGCTCCCGTGATGTCAGCTGGCAGCTGATCGGTGACTGAGGGCTTTGATGTTCAAGTTGTTCTTCAGATCTTTCTAAATCTTAAAACAAAGGATAACTGAAAAATTGATAGAGACACAACATCATAATAACAACATAAAATTTCTGTTGGCAGCAGTCTGTATAGTGTTTAAACACAACTGTGTCCGGACAGGTCCACTTCTGATCCATGTCTGGAGTACCAAGGCTGTGTGATGACCTCTCCATTCACTGCATCTCATGTGTTCAGAGGCACACAGTCTGGTCAGATGGACAGGTGACCTTTCTGAACCTGCCAACAAAACACAGGCACTTCTCTCCTTGAAGTTAATGAATTACACTAATCAAATGCTTTTAGGGTATCAATTTTCCCCCCTTTTTCTTAAAAAAAAATAAAAATGAGATGTATTTCTGTTCAACATTAACACAAAACCTTATACACAATTAGTAAAAATCTATAGCAGTTGAAAATCAATTAATATAAAAGTACTGTTAATTATTAAAACACTGTACCAGCATCTCATAGTTTATAAACAAACAAAAAAATCATCAGTGAAGGATTGGATCATCATCTCCAGAAATAATTCTCCAAGCCCACTTCAAAATTGATCCAGCTGTCATATTAACAAGGTCAAATTGTTGAGTTAAAAAGTGACTCAAATACTGATTTGGTACAAAAACATCTGGATCTGTTGATAAACATTCTGTCCAGGTAAAGTTAAGACTTGGCCAGGGTCTTAAACTTTAAACTGGAAAGACGATTCTTAACATATTTTTAAAACAAGATTTTCAATAAAAACAGCTATGAGATGCTTACAGCACAGCAAACTGTGAAAATGCATTTGTACAAATCAACATTATCAGAAGCCTTAGGTACCAGACCAATTAAATCATTCAGCAGTTGGTTTAATTTGAAGCCTCTTCTATGGCAGCTAATCCTTAGCAATGGCACATCTTATTAAAATTCTGGAAACACTGAAAAATAAGGAAGTTATAGCAAACAAAACTGCAAAAATTGCAACAACTAATAAAGCTCTCGATGAAATCAAGGGTGTCACAAACTGCATTCATTTCTGTCCACAAGCAGGTGATCATCAGCGTCCCATCACAGTTGTTTCAGTTGTAGCTGTCTTCATATCTCTAAAAAAATAACTATATTTTGCAATTTAAACAAGTGTTTCCAATAAAACATAAAACAATTCAAATTAAACAAAATTTAAACTTAACAAAAATTATTTATAACAAAAAGAAATGACAAAACTTAACTTTTAAAAGGCTAAGTTATACAACTTAACTTAAAAACATTTAAGCCAACGGTAATATGGATTCACTATAAAAATTATAAAAATGCAACAAATACATCACAATTCCATGTTATCTAGCTTTGAGAATAACCCACAATAACTGCAAATGTTACTAAAAACACTCATTCACAACAAGAATTTGCCTAGTATATGTTCAAATTAGTTAAAATTTCAAAATGCAGCTTCTTTAAAAAAGCTACAACAACACAGGATTGGGCAAGTTGTCATTTAGCTTTTGTAGCACTTTTCAGAAACATCAAGTCTAATTTTTAAACTAAAATCCAAAATCCAAATTGATATATATGCAGTTGTATGTGTTTTATATAATAAAAAGATTCACATTAAAATTTCCTTATTAAAATTGTCAAAAACTCAGCAAATGGGTAATATATGATTACTAAAACAAAAGAAAAATCTTTTAAGTTTCCTGGGATACAGAAATACAACATTTAAACTTTTTTATCTATTTTTAAAGGCACTTCATTCAACAGAAACTTATTTTTAAATCTCAATCTTGATTATAACAATTTGCTTATTTACAAACAATACAATTTATAAAGCTTCTAATTTTTTAAATTGTCCAATTAAAATTCTCTTTTTTTTTTTTTTCTTTCTCTAAAATGTCCAGCTTTTTGTTGTTTTTCTTTTGTTGTTTTGCTTTCTGTGGTTTTGTCGAAGTTACTGTTACTTGTTTTATCGGTGGTTGCCATGGCGACAGTGCCTCTGGCTGCCGTGTGTTTTTTCCTGAACTCGGCCGTGCTGGGTTAGTTTTAAATCTGAAAAAAACTTTTAAAAACTGCAACTGCACAAACTCACAATCACTCAAAACACAAAATCAACTCTAAAAGGGTATATAAACACATCCTGAAAACTTAACAAACCACAACTCCGTAACAAGCTGGATACTTTCCCTGGGCTCCCCTCCAGAGAGAGAGCGGGGGGGGGCGGGGCGAACCGCCCGGTCCGCCGCTGCCGCAGCTCCGCTCTCATCCTTCTTCACATTTTTTACTGTTTTTTCTTCTGGGGACTTGGGCTCTGACCCTTCGCTGCTCGCATCTCGATCACAGTCAGAGCTCCACTGGCTGGCCATTTCCTGTTTGCTGTGCTTTTTTTCTTGGGCCCCGGCCCTTCCAGCCACCCCTGTGGGCAGGCTGTTCCCTCCCCCCTGGTTCCACTCCGCCTCCACCCCACCTCTCGCCCCACCTTTCCCTCCTCCCCTCACTCCAAGGCTCTAACCCGCCCCTTGCCACCCCTCCTTTCCATTGCCTCTGCATTCCAAGCATTCTGCACACATCCTCCGCTTTCTTCTCTACATCTCTTATCTCTCTCAACCCTCCAACTGTACCCATCTTCCAAGGCCAGCTCCTGTTCTTTGTTAAAGACATATTTTTCCTGCTCTGTAACATTTTTCTCAGCGCCATCTTTAAGTCCAAGGGGGGATGTATCTCCCCTTACTTTCTTTGCTACATTTCTGGCTTCTTTTGTTAAATTTTTCCAAAAATCTCTTGCTTTCTGTTGCCCTTCTGAGAGCAGATCAGGGTTTGGGGTTTTAGGAGGCATATCGTCCTCCTGTGTCCCCTTCTGCTCAGCTGAGCTACTCTCATCTGGGGATTCTAAAGTTTGTGTTGTAGCACTCACCCCTAGTTTTGGGGTGACCAACAGACAGCTTTTTGCTGCTGTCCAGGCTTCCTTCTTTTGTCTAGCTTTTTTCAAGGCCTTAACGACCTTCCCCCACGACTTAAAATATTTCATATTACCAGAATCTACAGTTTCATTAGCCAGAGCCCTGGTACATTTCTCCCACACCTCAGGGTGAAGAATGTCCACTGGTCGCTCTATAATACCCATTTGTAAAAGCTGTATAACGGCAAGCTTAAAATCTTTAGATTTGCAGTCTACACCCCACTGCTTATATAGTTCAGATACGACCTTTATCAAAGATTCCATCGTCGTTGAAGATGCAGGGACGTCTCCCTCGTCAGGAAGGATCCAGCCTGTCCTGACCGCTGCTCCTGTTTTTTCAGGGATTCCTCGCTTCCTGGATTTTTTCCAGCTTTTCTTCCCGGGTTTCGGCACCAATTGCTGGTTTTTCAAGCAAGGCAAACACCCTAGTCCAGGAGCCAGCCCGTGGCCTCTCTCCCGGGCCACCCTGGCCAATCTACTCACAAGACATCAATATGATGGATGGTGAAGCAATGGCGTTTATTGCAGGGGAATTTTACAATTTATAACTTAGGGTCATTGTGTTACTCCCATCTGCTCACGTCACACCTAAGTGCTATTGGCTAATTACAGGAGGTTTTACTATCCTAAAGAGAGGGGTTTTTTCTAACTTTCCGTTACATTCCGAGATCTTCCGCATCGCCGGGCCTTAAACTGCAACACTCGGTTATTCTGTTTGTCTCATAATAAAATAATTGGTATTTACACAAGGGTGCCTGAAAGTCCAAGAGATGACATTCACATAAAAAAATGTTTTCTTTTCCTTTTCTGTAAATCTTTATAAAGCATTGGGATTAACAGGAATTAACATCAGTGATAATTGAAATGATTTATATACACACTGCATTTCTTTGCTGATAAAGTCAGCCTAGCCTTTCTCTTTCAACACTTCCCTTAAAATCTGAGAAACCTTTGCAATTGATATTTTGTTCAGCATAGGATTTGGACTGGTTTAATATGAATTTCATTATGAAATGTATTTTAGGAAATAATGGAAAGATTTTGGTAATTTTTTTAAAAAAGTTTTTTTTTTGTTTGTTTTGGTTTGGGGTTTTTTTGTTTATTTTATTTATGGACTGTCATTCTAGTTGTGAAAATCACTGAGTTCTGAAGGCAACCTTAGTACCACAAATTGTGTGTCTAGCATGCTGCAAACTTACATCTTATGTGCTCATCTCCTGTATATATATATTATTAAGTACCAGGGAAAGTATGACTTAATTCAGGAAAAATAACAGTCCCTGAAAAATTCATGTGAGTAGGACCTGTGCACATTTAACAACAAATTTTAAACTCAGTAATATCAACAATGAAATCACAATGTCTGCAAAAGGAGGTACAGACATAGTCTTTGTCTCTTAGCCTGAATCATCTTCCACAAACACCTGAGTTTTTCAAGAGTTAATATTCAACAGAATTAGGATTTCTTAGAATTTCCTTGCTTATGGAGATCAATACTTCAATCTGAATTTTCATTAGTCTTTACTGATTCTACTTCTGGTGTCAATATGGAAAATACAAAAGGAACAGAAGAATTAAAACCAAATCAGAGTCAGTTGTTACAAAATCAGTCGTCAGAAAATTAAATCTCTGTTGAATTGTACTAAAATAGATATTTTTGTCTATAGGGGGCAGTAATTTTGGTGGCTAAAGTCACATAAAATGAGTTAGCATCTGTTTTCAGATCCTTATATTATTATATCAGATAGACAGACATGTACTGTTTTGCAAATAAACAACTTTTGATGTAAATGTCAAATTGCTAACAGCCATCTATTAGAACTCCTACAGGCATAAAATCAAGTTATGACATGTTTCTAACATGGTTGAAAATAGGCATAGTTCTGTTGAAAAAAATCTAAATATAACAATACATAAATTTATCAGATAATTTGAAACTGAAATTTTCAGGGGATGTGTACCTGGAAAATCTCTGAAGAACAAAATTTAACACTAAAGGCAAGTTGGAAAAGTGTTTTACACTTAATATTGATTAATAAGGAAACTCATGTCATTCACTTCTTAAAACTCACAGGGATAAAAAAACAGGTACAATACAGACAAATGCATATTGCACAATAAAAAAGTAACAGTGACATTAATTACTATAGAGTAAATGGCAATATTGCTGTTATTTGTATTACTGTTATAGCAGTTATTTTCTGAGTCAATAAATAGGTCTTAGCATACTACATATAGAAGTGTATGAACTGTAACTTCTTTCTTTTCTCAAGTGAAAGTTTTGTATTTTAGAAGACAGACTTCAGGGAAATATTATACTTAATTGTGTCTTCATAATTTATGTATTAAAAAACAGATTAGTTTTTGTTTCATTCAAAGATCACTGCTATGATTAGGTTCCAAACATGAGACACTTTTGTAGTAGGATGTAAGGGACTGGATTGTACTGGGCACTTTTCTAAATGTGAATTAATAATCTCACCATCTGTGCTGATCTCTTCTTTCATTCAGTCCTTTGAGCTACTTCTTAACAATAACTTAATGACTAAAGGAATCAAAGGGAAATTGTCATGTGCTTCTGGTGGCTTTGGTTTGCACTGTATTGTGCTTTTATTTCATATGATTTGCTCATGGGTGTCCTCAGAGCTACATTCCTTGTGGTTAATAATGAGTCTCCATAGTATACAGATATGTGTGAGGAAAGTATTTCATAGTTTGTAAGATATATGTATAATTCAGTCCAGGCTGCTTGGATTTCCAAAATGCATTAAAGAAGATTTCCCCTTTAAAGTGTCTCAGGGAAACCAGTAGGTAAAAATGAACAATTTCACACAAACAAAAAACCAAAAAATAACAACAAAAAACACAAACCCACAAACAAACAAAAAAAAAAACCAAAAGCCAACCAAAACCAAAGCAAAACAAACAAAAAAAAAAAACAAAACTGAAAGGAAAGCAAAGAATAAGAATAATTTTTCTGCGTTCCCAGGGGAACCAGTACATTGTCTGACATTTGTGCTTTTTAACATACATGTAAATGGTCTGTAAGTGGGTAAAGAGTAAGGTGACAAAGTTATTAAGTCATATGCTTTCTGAAAGATAACTGAATTTGGAGCAACTCCTGTGTAAGCAATAGCTATATAGGCTAGCATATATATAATTAGGCTGTAGGATTTCTTGCAACAGGATGAATTGATGCTCAACACTTTTCCAGGCACCACAGAGTAGTTGGATCTGTTCATGGTACAGAGACCAAATCAGGCTGTGGAATACAAATCTCTGTGTCAGGAAGACTCTGAGCTGAAAATTATAGGAGTTTGTAATCTAGGGTAGTAACTTCACAGCTCCTTTTTTCCAGACAAGGTCTACTACACATCATTTGAAACAAAACACAAAGTGTGAGGCATCTTTGGTTTGACTCAGACAGAGACTCTTGCATACTTTTTTGGATGTCAGGGAGATGGTGATATCAGATGACCACTCAGATTTCTAGATACTTTTGGTTGCATTTTTCATAAATACTTTCATAAAAAGTAAAGGCTACTTTTATCATGTTTAATTTTTACACAATAATGCACAGAAAAATTGCAGTTTTTTTCTGATACTTCCTGTATCTTCCTAGAACTTGAAGAGTGATACTTGAATAGGATTGCCAAAATACTATTTTTCTCTTAGCAGTCAGCGCTTAGCTGCAACCATTCAGATGGTGGGTTTGGGTTTTTTGTGTGTGGTGGTTGTGGGGGTTTTTTTATTGTTGCTTAGGGGTTTTGTTATTTTTAAGGGAAGTGGTTTTTTCTTTGTGGTTATTTTTATTTGTTTGGTTTTTTATTTCTGCAATTGCAATATCTGGTACTAATAAAAACAAGAAGACACAATTTTAGTGCTTATGAATTTCCCATGTTTCTTCTTCTTATAGTCTCATGATAAGTGAATCTACAGGAATTTACATACTGTTGTTGCACATTGGTTTGGAGGAACCAAAAATTAGCTTTTTTTTTAATCAAATGGTGGTCTTCAGCCATCCACTAACTTATAGAAGCAAATGCATCTAATACTATTTCTGACTCTTTGGCAAAAGAAACCAGGTTTATCAGAAAAACAAGGCATGAAGAAATATGGCGATGTTTTCTAAAAAAGGATTAAATGTGACATTTTGTAAACTGATTTCTGGTGGTAAAAAGGATCAAAATAGCTACCATGCTAATCAATTAAATGTGCTTATAAACATTGCTTTTTTCTTGCATTAATTCTACTCCATTGAATTAAATCATCTGTGAATAATTAAAAAATTTAAAAAAATTGTTTTGCATAAGTTGCAAAAATATTTGCAATTTTAAGATCTAAAAGCATGTTTGAATTTTACTTTAAAATTATTACTTCAACTCGAGCTAGCTTAAGCTAGGGTACCCAGCCCCACAGTTCTAGTGGTGCTGAGCTTGATGTTGCAATTTTTTGAGCTTTCTGAGAGTTTAAATCTGTAAGCAGGATCTGAGTCTGTTTGTTTGTTTCTTTGACTGCTTCTCAGATATCTTGACTGCAAAATTTATGGTTTTTGTTATTGCTGAACAATGCTAACACAGAGCCAAAGCCTTTTCTGCTTTTCAAACTGCCGTGTGGACAAGGGAGTTGGAGGTGCATGGGAGACTGGGAGAAGACACAGCCAGGACAGGTGACCCAAACTGACCAAAGGGATATTCCTGAGCAGATGGCATCATGCTCAGTATGTAAAGTGGGAAGAAGAAAGAGGAAGAGGGGACAATTGAAGTGATGGTGTTTGCACATCCTAAGTATCCATTACTCATGATGGGGCCCTGCTCTCCTGGGGATGGCTGGACGCCTGCCTGCCCATTGCAAGCAGTGAGTTAATTCCTTGTTTTGCTTTCCCTATTAAACTGCCTTTATCTTGACCCACAAGTTCTCTACTTTTCTCCTTCTGACTCTCTCCCTGATCCTGCTGGTGAGGAGTGAGCGAGCATCTGCATGGGGCTTGGCTGTAGGCTGGGATTAAACCACACCACCTGGTGATCCTGATGATCCAGCTCTGCTGGGTACAGCTCTGTGAAGTCAGGAGATGAGAAGGGACAGGGCTAAGTACGACACTGCCAGGTTAAGTTTATCTCTCAAGCATTTATAATATGTTAAACTTTCCCCTAAAACATGAAGTGTTGGGCTCCAAGCAATGCTGAAAATTACTATTGCTCTAGAGTAAAAAATAAAAGCATTTTTGTGAGTACTAAAATGTGGGAAAATTTCAGAATATAAGTAGGACCTGGCACTGACTTAAAAAGACATTTGTTTCTTCTGATATTACTAGCATGTGGTCCTTGGAATGTAGTATATTGTTAAAGAAATTATTTTCTAAATCTCTCCCTCTATAAATACTAATGTTTGTATGTTTCTATGTTTCTGTATTTAGTATTTTTTTATTCTTGTGGACCTTGCTTAAAATATGATTTGAGTTGAGCCTACTTTAGTTTATACTTTTTACTATGAGGGATAAGCACCCATATTTCTCAAATATTATTTGAAGAATAAATGCGGGAAGAGTTGTTTTCAGTATTTCTGTAAAAATTGACAATAGGAATTACTAGAGCTTTTCTGCTACATAAAGATCTTATTCTATGTTATTCATTTAGACTTTATTGTCCTTCAGTTAGAATTCAAAGAACATTTGATGTTCCATGTTTAAAAGCTGCAGGTTAAGTTTTATCAAAATTAAATTAAAAATACATTCCTTAAAAAAAACCCATCTTTTCATTGGATTTGTTCCAGTATTATTCTTCAATTTATTTTAAAAGAATCAAAAGGGACAGAATAATTTGTGAGTTGAAATAATATGACTTATAAGAGAATTCTGGGTATTTCCAGACAAGGCAAATGCTATCATAACAGTGGTAACTATGTGTAAATTTTTTTTGTGGGTAGATTAACAGTATTTTTTTCATAATATTTTGGCCATTTCTGGATCAGCAGTAAGGCTTTTAAGATAAGAAAATTACTTTGTCCAGTTATTAATTTAGATTTGTACATTTTTTTCTCAGCACACTGTAGGGAGCTACTCAAGATTCTCTTTCAATGTATTTACCCTGCAGCGGAGTTGAGCCAGTGCCACTGATGCTGCATTGTGCAATATTTGACACAGCCCTCAAAATTGCTCCTGTGAGCTGCCAGTCTATTGGCATAAGCATTTAGTCATAGGTTTGGTTAAATTAGGGATGGGCTTACAGGGAAACCTCCAAAAACCTTTGACAAAGGAAGTTTTCCCCCTTGTTTTCCCATGGTTACACTTCTTGGTAGTTTTTCATGGAACAGGAAAGCGTTGTTGCGTTAGCTGGCTTTGGTACAGCAGACTACAGAGGGAAAGAGCAGTGGAGACTGATTATTCTGCATAGGCTGTGGTTTCCAAACCAGAAATACCTAGTCAGGGAAATGCTGAAAATTATCTCCACCTGGGATTGGAGACAATGTTGATAGAACGTAAGAAAGCTTGTGTTGAGGTGTGGCTTATCAATTCAGTCACTGGCTTCCCAAAGGCTTTGTTGAATGTGGCATGAAAATCATGCAAAATTACAAAGGTTACAATCCTTAACTAAATAATGGGAATCATTCATACGTTTTCAACAGCTGCTTTTAGCTTTGGTCAAATGCTGATCAACCCCAGCCTCCACTGGTTAAATGAAATGCAATTTTTAAAAATCGTACTAGGGAAAAGTTCCTCTGAGACGTGTCACACAAAATTCTTCCTTCTTTCAATTAATTTTCTTAGGATTTTTATGGCCAAGCAAGTGAAACAAAAATACGTATTTAATTCTAGGTAAATCTTTTCTTCTCCATCTTTCCTTAAGTTCCTAAACCCTGTCTATTCTTCTCTCCATCTGACATTTACACATTTTATTTGCTTATTTTCTGTAAATGTTCTGTTTGCATATTTTTTCTTATTCCTGTATTCCTTTCTGTGACCCTTTGGGCTTCCTCTTTAATTTGCTGTTGTCTTTTGTTCTGTGCCATTCAAAATACGTGCATAACTATCTTTACGCTTACAATATATCAATTAAATAAAAAAAGAAAAAAAAAAGTTAATTTATTTAATTAAGGGAAATTAGCATACTTTTTATCCAGATGCACATAAATAAGCATCATTTTAAGTATTGGTCATGGATTTGGTTCTCAAATTGCCTCTTCACTACCCAGCTTCTATTTCCATTATCTCTTAATGTCAGTTTTAATATTAACTTTAAATGTATCTTTTTAGTAATGAAAGAAGAATGTTTTGACTATGTAACAAAAATGGTTGATGAAATGCAATACAAATTTATAGTTGAGATTTACTGTACTAAAAATTAAAGATCTCTGTCTCAGAATAAAGCACATGAAAACATCTCGCTGAAGCAGACAAAAAAAGAGATAAAATCAAATATAAACCCAACTTGTTACAAAAAATGAAGATTGATTCTTTAGTTCAGAGGACTTGTCAAAGAGGAGACTATAATTATAAGAAGTTCCAAGTAGTTCTGAAATAATTAACAAGGATGTTGTGCAAGTTATTCCTAGGGTTGCATTTGTGTTGCTAGGTATATACTTGTGAGAAGCTTGGATGGGATATTTATAGGAAAAAAAAAACCTTACTATGGATTAGCAAATTTACTGGAACTTAATTCAAATCAAAAGAAGTTACCTTCAGCCTTTCCATGAACTTTCATGTGAGATAGATCAGTCTGTTATGCTGCTCATTCACCTTTGTGTGTGTTGCAGGGACTGCTAGTAATATTTGTGGAAAATTGACACTTTTGCAAGTGCACAAGCCAAATGAACTTGCTCTTGTCAAAGCAATCAAGCAAACCTATCATCCATCCTCTAGATACCTTGGAAGACCTGAAACCAAAACCAGTTTTAGAAGGTAAACAACTCCACTAAAAGGGAGGAAAAGGCTTCCATCTCAGCTGAAACCCTAATCTCTATCTTGTCATCCCAGAATCATCGGATCAGCCTGAGACACTGTTACACACAGCTCTCCCACATGCAAAACTGCATCAATGCTTACTTAGTATGTCTTATCTGTGATATTTTGGATGTGGTGCAAAATTTCAAAAAACATCTTTCCATCTGTCTTTAAAAATGAAATGTGTTGACAGGAAAAAAAAAAAGAGGATCCTTGTAAATGTCTCAAGCTTTTGAAAAGCCATTAAAACAAGCAGATAAAATTAAGTTTACCTGTGTATTAAAGCCTGACCTCTGTTTCACTATTATTTCTTATGTTCTTTAGTCCATGTGACATTTTTTCTAATTGAATGAATCTTAATGTTTCAAAAGGTTATGCTATTAAAATTGTCATTAAAATGGCTAGCTTATTTGATGTATAATCATTTATAAGAGAAAACATTTAACTTTGAAGTGGGATATCCTAAATTTTTCCAGTCTTCATACAGGTTCCTTCAGTTCAGGAGCCAGGCTGTCTAACGTTTTTTCCTGTGGCCCTGGAAGACCCTGAAACATCAAATGACATTGGTCATAAAGGTATTATGTTCTCAACAAAACTGTGGGACTTTAACATGGACTGTTTCATGCTCAGATGGTTTACAATGCCTGTGAAGGGCTGGTTTCATAATGACCTTAAAATGAAGTTTTGAGAGCTTTTCATTGAGCTGGAGGACTTAAGGGAGCATACAGAGGAGCATTTTTGGGACAACAAGACCAATCTGAAATGTTTTTAAAAGGTTGCATGAAGTGAGTCATAGTTGCTAAATGTAAGCTTATCTAATTGTACCTTAATATTTCATTTGTTAAAAATGCATTTCTTAATAATATGCTTTTCCAGTTCAGGAAAGTTTAAGGGCACAGATGCTAATATCAGGCAAAAGCAAATATCCATTTTGATGTTTTTAAGGAGTATATGAAAAATGGGATTTGGAAATTACAGGCTGGGTTAGTTTTTTTCTCTCTCCCCACCTGCCTTTTATTATTTTTTTTTTAAGCAGGAAATACTGCTTGTGTTTGGTGATAACTGATTATTCTTGGGCAAGAAATAGTGTTATAAAATGAAATTTTTCCTCACTATGTATTTTTAAAGCATTTATTAACCAAATTATTGTGTTAGCTATTTAAAGAGTAGCCTAGTCTTGGATATAAAATATATCTATTTGATCCCTAATATTTTTCCCATGTAGATCTCCTATAGTTCCCATGTAGAACTGCCTAGTGAGGATATTGCCATTCATTTATAATGCTAATATGAGAATATTTGAAAGAATTCTGAAGACATGAGAAATATATTTGTTCATGAACCAGGTCTGTAGTTTTATATTTACAGAGCATTAATATCCATGAAATTTTACCCATTAAATGATTTTCATTTTAAGAAAAATATCATGCCACGATATCATGTTCATATCATATCACATTCTGAGTTTCTAACATATTTTATGTGCATTTTTGTTTATGTAACAAATCCTGAGCATCACTTTTTGGCTTGTACTTATGGTTATAGTGGAAGTTTTAACTGCTGACACAAGAGTGGGGCTATTCTTAATGTCTCTTTTTGTAGTTCAGTTACAACATTTCAAGGATGCACACTGGTAATTAACTTCATGATACAGTAATTGTGTCTAAGGAACACTAATTTTATTGTAATTATACTTTATAATACTAATAACATTTATGATTCCATTATGACTGTGGTTAAAGAACTTCACAACTAGACTGAGGGAAAAATTGGGGAAAATTACAATTTTAAACAATTTAAACATCCATAATACTCCTTATACTCAATCATTACTGTCTGTGATGCCAGACTAGGCTAAATGTGGATTAAAAGTATTATTGGGGTTTATGTTTACCGATGCACCAACCAAAGCACAGAGGGAGAGTAGGACAGGACAGTGCAGCACTGAAAGACAGTTTTAACACAAGACTAACATTTGACTTTAACTGATGGCATTTTATCAATATTTTTCATCACATGACTTCAAAGGGGAAGCATTTAGGAGCTTTGCACTGCTTGATTAAATGGCTTCTTGCCACAAATCAGTAAATGAAGCAGTTTAATTGTCTTTAGTTTAATCTCCAGATCTTGAATCATATTTGAATTTCTGTGTCTGTTTTTCTGCAGTGGAAAATTTTTCATAATTCCCTAGTCAGTGTACGCCACGGACATTAAAATATTCAGAGTTTTCTAATTTTCTTTCATTAAAACGCTTGTCACCTCACATCACAGTGGTCATCAGAAGCAGATAGCTCTACATGCTTCCATTTTGCTGCTTGATGTCAAATTCCTGGGTATGCTTCCTCAAACCCAGAAATCTTTCAATGTAAAATTTGCATACCTTAAATGTTCATGAGAAAATACCACCCTCTTTCTTTTAAAGTACCCTGGCAGATTGGCTATGACTGTGTAAAGTGTGCCTAAACTGCTGATTCAGCCAGACCATGAACAGTCTTAGAGATGAGGACAAATGTTCTGGCTCCAGAGAGGGACTAATATAGCTGAATATAAGTGATTATTTTAAGGTTTTGTTTTATGGCCCAAGGACTGGACATTTTCCTGCTGATCTAGTCAGAATCTGTCTTAAGAGTAAACAGGGTGTGAAAATAATACCTTGTGAAAAAGAAATTAAGATTCAGCAGCAAACTCCAGTTAAAATGATTAGTGTCCTTTCCCCTTCCCATGTCTTCTTACTATGCCATAAAACGTGACATAAAAGAGAAAGGAAAAAAATTGCTAAAATATTATTATTTTAATCTGAATTCAAGGAGAATTTAGTGGATCCTGAGACAAGAGAGGGATGGCATATCAGGTTTCCTACTTTGATATTTATTTATTTTGTCTTATTTATTTTGTGTTATTATTCTGAAAGCAGGGATTTTTATTGAGAATTTACCATCACTATCATGATTTATTTTAAATCTAAAATGTCAAGAAGTTATATGCCGCCACCACACTGCTGTGACCAAGAATTTGGGAAGAAATTAATTTTAAAATCTTTTTATAAGTATCAATACTTGATAATTGAAATATTTTGGTCTTTCCCTTTCTAAAGTGGAGTCTTAGTTCTGAAAGTATAAAGCAAAATGCTGATACAGAAGGTATGGACTGTATACACTGTAATGTAGGTGATGAAGATAGGTGTTTTCAATCTAGATTTTTGCATGTTGATATTTTTCATTACTAAAAATCAAAACTAGAAAAGTAATGTCAAAATTTAATGATGATTAAGATGTGATAACTGGACTTTGAAAATGTGTTTCCATATTTGGTAAGGCAAAATCATATCCAGGGAAAATGTCTAAGGTAATAAAATTTGAGATTTAAATTTAGCAAGTAAGTGAAAAAAATAATTAATATGAAAACAAATAATAACATTTTTCATATTCGTATTCTTTGTCTGTTTTTATGTTTGTCTCATTCTCAGTGTTCAATGTGAAGTTTAATACTAAGCATCTATAATGAATTATTTTTTAAAAAAATTATCTACATACCATCTGCTGACCAGATTTTTTGAATGGTTGACTATTCAGAATTTACTGTCTTTGATTACTGTCCTGTGACAACAGTAGTGACAACATCCAGTAAGTAAATCCAAGTCTTAGAAAGCAAACTGTTCTCAGGGGTATGTAATATACACCAACCTTCCAAAGATGGATCTAAAAATCTGGCAAAGCTGCTGCAAAGATATGCAATATTCTGGAACAAAAGTAGCAGGTGGAATTTCCAGTGACAAAATAAGATTATTTTCAAAGGCAAGAATTGTTATTTAACACATCCCATACAAATATTGCATATTTTGACAGGATATATAGTCAAAAGAGGGTGAAGTAAATTTTGAAGGAGTGATTTTGATTTCAAAATGTATCAGTTTTTTGTTCATGTACCCCATTCACAAGGCTTGTTTTGAGCACATAGGTTACTTTCAGCAATATTGTAAAAACAAGAAAGGTTCTAGATAAAAAAAATAATGCATTTTTGCCAACAGAGAAAGTGTCTAAAGTTTGCCATTAAAGTAAATATCCTGATTTAAAGTTACTTTTAGTGTTTATTTTCTTTTAGCACTTCAAACCAGCCGCCTAGTTGAATTTCTTCAAGCAATGAAGATGAAGAAGGTTGTTTATCACTTACCTGAATTAATAATTATTGTTGTTTGCAGCTGTCATGATTATATTGTGTGTAACACTGAATCAGCAATTTGTTCTCTGCTTGCAGGTTAGAGGGAATATAACATGCAGAATTACTGATGAGTTTTAACCCATCTCAGTGCCCCATGCTTTGAAACTGTGACCTAGATTGGATTCTCAAGGTTTCAATACTGTGGAGTTATCTAGAATGTATTTATAGATGTATGCATATATGTTTATATATCCATTTATTTTGGGAAAACTCACATTTGGGTTTTTCTCCTAAGTAAAATAATTAAATTTGGTTAGGGTTTCTGTAAGCAAACATAACAAATGCTGTAAACAGATTGCAATGGTCACAAGGACCTGTGGCCCAAGTGATGTTCTATAGGAGAGACAGGAGGAAGGAAAATAGTCCCACAGCTCAAGTAGGAGCCAAAAGTCTGTGGAAAGTTAAAGCTGTACTTTAACTTTTGTATCTCAAAGAGGTAAGAGGAGATGATTTTGTGTTGAAGCACGTGGTTTTCTTCAAACTATGGCAGCTGAAGGAAGCTCCATGAGTCCTGTAGCTGTGATGGAGTTAGAGAAATGAACACTGTGCTAAGTACCGAGGCTGTCCTCACCCCCTGCAACCCTCTTCTGCAGCCAGAAGAGCTGAGAGATATTGTCAAGCATTTCCATATTTCTGTGTTCCCTTTACCAGGGAGTCCCTGGTTTCAACAGGCAGTCAATCAGCAACTGAGATCAGGCAGTGATCTCAGAAAGGTTATTAGGTTCCTGATTTCTTTGAATTACTCAGAGGTTTCCATGATGTGACCCACTATTCGCACTTGTACATAGGAATTATTTATTTACAGTGTAGTGTTTTAGTTTAGACCACAAATGCTTTCCAGAATGTTTAACCAATCTTTTATTATGTATCTGCATAAGATTTTGTCTGCATAGCTTGGTGTTATCCATCTCCATTTGCACTTCTTTCATCCTAATTTAAATCCTAAATGTCCTTAGCACTGGTATATTTGTTCATGTCCTGTTTACAATATGAGTTTCTAGAAAGTTGTTCTGAAACACTAGAAGACAAGTTTGAAAGGCTTCCTTATGACATAAAGTTAAATATAGAAACAGACTCAAATGCAAGAATAAAGGTACTTTTATGTCTTAATTGTCTCATTAAAGTTTGTATGAGCTGTGAAATTCTGACTTTCCACAAATGTCTTCAAAGATACTATTTTCATTAATCATGCAGCAGCTTTTAATAGAACAAATTTATTAAGGGAATATTTGGCAAAGTAATAGAATTCATGCTATGCAAAAATTAAATTTTCCTTAGTCAGCTACAACCATAAGTGATGAGAGCACTTCATCTATCCCATAGATACTTGAATACAGGAAAACACAGATCTTTCAAATACCTCAGAATCTCAGTTTGAGAACTTAATGTGAAACTTCCATCTGGAAATTGCGAGGCCAGATGGTTGTATAAATCCCAGCAGAAAATATACATCTGTCATTTTTTTTTTTATAACTGGTTCTATTTGAAGAAAAATTTATTTAATCAGCTTGGCACATCATTTAGCATGTCAATCGTACATTCTGTTACCCTCAGCTCTCTTTCTACCAAGCCCTCCTTCATTTGCAGAATGCAGTGGAGGTAATCATTTCTCTAACCAGATGCAGGATGACTGCTGATTTAAATTGTTTTATTCAGAAGCATGATGAAGAAACACAGATGAATATAATTGAGTAAATTTTTTTAATAAAGATTCTTGCCATCAAGTGTACTTAGTTTATAAATTTACCTGTCATACCTCTGCTCTCCATCATGCAAAGATACTCTCTAGAAAAATCTTTAACAGGGTAATGTAAATAAGCATATTGACTTAATGGAAATTTGCTTTAGAGTTATATACTACTTCAATATTCCAAAGGAACAAAAATTATTTTCCCAAGTAATTCTAAATCCACAGTCTATCAAAATTTGAATTTATGGAGCCATCTGAGTAGGCTGTCTTCCTAAGAATCCTGTAAGCCAGTACTTTAGAACAGGATGTCAGTATCTATATTAGTGAGGAATAGCACAGGGCATGTGAACCTTAATGTGGATCTTCTTATTATGTATATGATTTAACATAAAGTCAGTCTTTATTCATGTTTACATTTATGTCAGGTAAACTCCCACAAACATCCATACAGCATGTGTTTTCCAGACTTACTGGGATTTTACCACTGTCTTTTAAAAATTATGTTTGGGCATATTATAAATCTACTAGCAATTTTCTTCTGATGTATTTCATTGATACAGATTTAATCTGAAGAACAGAGAAATATGAATCGATTGCTTTCTCCTCTTTGCCGTTCACTGCAACACAATCATTTAGTCTGGTCCCTGCCTGAGAAAGCATAGGTGGGTGATGTAACATTCTGCAAGACTTCAGAGCTACCTTCTTTTCAGCATTTTAGTCTGGATCAGCATACTTGAAAATAATATCCCAGTTGCATCTTATTACTTTGCCTTGGTTCACATCAGTGATTTTTGTGAAACAGAACCTGTGTTTTATTTCAATTAAAAAAAAAATTCCAAAAATAGCACCCAGGATTGCACAAAATTAGCTTAGAAACTAGAATGGCTCATTGGACAAGACTGAAGCTTACTTAAAGTTATTTCTTCCTCCTTGAAATTTATATAAAAACAATTTCCTCTTCAATACAAACTATTTTTATTTACATATGTACTCCTACTACTGGGACATATTGTTTTCTAATCTAGATATATATTTACCTTTGCATTGGAAAACTATTTTTGCAGTAATTCTTCCTGGAGAGGGTAAATATTTATTGACCTCATAGAGAAAAAAATGTCTTCACTAGAAATTTTTCAGGAAAGTCTACTTGTTTTTTTTCTCCTAATACTTATCTAAACTAAATATAATGACGATGGCACACAGTACTAATTTTATTTATATGTTATTTCTAAGAAACAAATGTCACTATGTAACAAAACCAGCTCCCAACACATAAATAGTTCTTGGTTTTAAGGTTCACATATCTTTTCAGCCCTTATTAGTAGGTAATAACCAGCAACGTAGAATTATTTGAAGATATGCTGGGATGAATTTAATGTTATTAGGAAAATAAAACCTGTGCATGGATTGAATACTTTTGATTAATTGTGACTGTGTTGTTTTTTGATCAGTATCCAGTAAGTCATTAATATCACACATGAATATTGAAATATGTGTTTTGATTTTATTCCCCCCCAAGATAATTTTGGAGATGTCAGTGATAATAGAAGAAAATAATTAACTGCATCTCAGGATCAAAATCTGCTATATGCATTTAATTGCATTAGATAGCTGAAACTTCCCAAGGAATACTGGCAGATCTGACAGTGGGTTGATTTTTAGAAAAGGATGCTCACTAGGAACTAACAATACACAATGTACTGCATCTAATGGAAGTAAATTATGTGATATACATGTGAATTGCTAAGTTTAGTCTCACAAATAAGCTCAAATTGAAAAAAAATTGTCATTTATTATTGCAAATATTTTAATGAGATTCTCCTGTCAGGAGACAGAAATAGCTAACTTTAAATTATTCAGTACAATTACAGCTCTTCTATTTAATAACATACAGAGTAGCCCTTTTAATGATAGAAGTCTTAATCTGCAAACCAAAGCTTTCAAATTATCTCTCTCCTTATTTCATTTGTTCTAATCTGGTGAAAATGGAAAAAATCAGTTCCAAATACATTGTACTAATGTCAGCAAACAGAATGAGCAAGCAATTAGAAAATTAAGCTAAAACTATTATTTTCGAAATTAGGTGAAACTCAAAATACAGGTACTGGCAGTCCTCTGCCACATGATGTCTGTGACTCTGAATGTCACAGTACAAATTTCAAGTCTGTTAGATGAGGATGCCCTGAGCAGTTCTCTGTGCTGTCATTGCCTGGATGTTTCTACTTTTAACTCTTAACTTAAAGCACTGAATCTTAATGTAATTTTTGAAAAGTATTTACTGCTTCTGCCATTGCTGATTCCTTCAAATTTCAGCAAAAATCTTAAGAGATGCAGTTCCTGTCATTCTCCAGGTGTCTCACCAAACTCCCATACCTATCAGTTTCATTCCAGTGGAAGGAATGGAACGCACCTGACAGCAATTTTTTAAACATGAAGTAGCCTTATTTTAGGGACCATGGCACCCAGAGAGATGGAGTGCCTTGCCGTGTCACATAGCATCAATTTTTGTAATAGAAGATATCTATGGATAAAGTGGCACAGGTTTATGGATAAAGTAATACATTTACTTCTAATTTTGCAGTAGTGAAGCACATTATAAAAAAATAAATATGCTTTGTAAGATGTTCTTGCAAAACTGTCTGAAGATTCACTGATAAATGCTTTTATTATACTGTAAGCAAATACTAAAAGAAGGTTTAAATTGTTATGTATCTGTTCTTTTTTTAATGAATGTCATGCACAAAGCCTGAATGTCAGGTTTGTATTTGCATATCTATTATTATCTCCAACTTTTATGAGCACTTCTGATTTTACAAGATCCTCTTGTGACAAGAAGCACTGTCATTATTTACAAATTTCTTTGAACTTCAACAACCTGTGAGTACTAACACTGGTCTCCTGCTTGTCATTCTGAACAACTACAGCCAACTTAAATTCACCAGTCATGTCACTTAGGTCATTGAACTATATTCTGAAGGTAGCAAGCCAGTCCTAATACCAAGTCTTGTGTTGGTTCATGCATATCATTCTATTTAATAATTTATTTTCAGGGTGGAGAACATTGGTTTAAACAGAACTTATCTTTTAACTATCTTTTATAACTAATAGGTAACTTATATGAGTGTTGATTTAATCAAGTATTCCTCTACAGTAGTCAAGATTTTTGCTATTGGAAGTATATATATGTATTAAAAGTGATTATTTTTGCCCTTATCCAGAAATTGCATTGATCCACCTCAGTTGTTTAAAGACAATAAACTCAGTGGTTTTCCTGAATTAAAACAGCCATGGTTCCTGTTCATGCTAAAGTAAAGCAAGTTCAGATTAATGCATTGATTCCTAGGAGGAAGGGCATGAAAGACTGATATGGGTATGTTATGCAAAACAGCTTGTATCAGTGAAGCAGTAGAATCACTGTTGTTCAAACACACTTTCTTTTTCAGTGGAAGTCAAATGTAAGTCAAGAAAAAAATCTGTGAAGCTGTCTCCTCACAACAAATGAAAGAAAACACTAATGCAACAGTTCTCTGAGCTGACCTGAAATGAGAGCTGAATCTCAGTCTCTAATTACCATCTCCTTTTCTGGATAGGTAACCTGAGATGTTCCTTTTCAGAGATGTTATTGACTGTGACTTTAATCTGGCATTCATAATCCTGATGGTCAGAGGCAGTGGCAGGGTTAACCAGGGTTAACAGCTTTCATAGAACATGCTGCAGCAAAAAGGTAATCTGTAATAAAACATTTGCAAAGCATTGCTTCTATCATATCTGGTCTCTAATTTATGTGGTCTGTACTGACTTCTTCCTCACTAAATGATAGGCAGAAGTAGATTGCAAGGAATAGAACAAAATACCCCTGACACCAGCTGTGTGAAGGAGTGCCCGTGGTCCCACATTTCAAAATGCCTTTAAACTGTTCCATGCTGTGGAAAGGTCATTTCTGGTAGCCAAACAGAAACGTGCAGAATCAGAAAACAGAAAAGGCTAAAGGCAAACAAGAAAAAGCAAACTCACGTATTTGTTTTGAGGGATTCCAAAACATCCCCAACGTGTGGAAGACAATAATGGCTTCATCCTTAACATGCTGCATTCACAGTTAATCTGCTATTGGGTTGTAGATGCATTTCTAATTCAGGCATTTTGTCTGCAGACAAATTATCTGTGACTTGTATACATAATTTTTTAATAGCTACAATTCTTTGCAGAACCTAGAATTCAAGTATCCATTCAAGTACTCTGTAGCATCAGTGTCAGCTGACAGTTCTACAGTGGTGGCACACAGAAATTTAAAGCCTAATCATCTTTTTATGAGCGATCTTTTGGCTGTTTTTAGTGTGAAGTAGTTTTGGAAAACACATCTTAACACACTTATTAGACCAGCTTCAAAAACCAAAGGGAAGTCAAGTAGAAGGAATTTAAATGCAATTCATATCACTTAGATAATTTAAAAAACCCTAAGTCTGCAAAATTAAAAGACTCATTGTGGATTTATTTCAGATCTGCTCATCTTTATTCATCAAGGTTCTTATGACTTCATTTCTAAATAATAAAGGTCATCTCAGAGTCCATTATTTAATATCTGAAGTTAGAACTGATTTTCCTCATATGTGTGGCTTTATTTATATACTATATCATCTACCAAGTCTGTCAATCTCATAATTTCTTTTTTCCAGTTCATAAGAAACATTTACTTTTATTACTATTCCCTCTTTTTTCAGTAGTTTATCAAAATTGTTTAGGAATATATTGAACAATAGGAGCCTTAAAACAATGAAGTGTCAAAGACCATCATCCAAAATAAAGACAGTTTTACTGCTGTCTTTGACTTACCTCCTTATTGCATTTTTATCCCAGGATCTTCCCTTCTGCCCTTCTGTCTTAGAAATTTCTGAAGGAGGCACTGAAGGATTTGGAACACCTTAGAAAAATCATTTGGAACTTCAAATAGACAAGATTTTTCTGATAAATGTTTCTTTAACATAAGACTCCTGACCAACAGGTACAAAATAGAAGTCTCTTTATTGTAAATGGAGTAAGTCTATGTTTTAGGAAATTTGTGCATGGACTATGCTATGTCAGGAACGCTAAAATATTTTTTTATTTCTTGACTGTAATTCAGATTATATTACAACAATTCTATGACTATGTAAGTGTTATTAAGGGATGAGATTTTGATAGCTTTAATTTGACAGAGGAGTTTGCAAAAAAGAAAAAGGAGAATGGAAAAAAAAAGGTCATTAGAAATTATTTATGTGCTGCAGAAAACTTAGAAAATGCTTAAAGAATATTGAGGCAGGGCATGGGGGGAAGGAAGGTTCATTCAAGCGATGCTTAGAAAGGGAACTTTGCTCAGGCCCTGTGTTTTTCTTTGCAATGTCAAATGAGGTACAACAAAGAAAATTAATACTACCACTTGATTTCTTCTGAAAAGTTAACTGGGCCATAAGACTGTTTCAGCTTTGCTGGTTGGATTTGTTTTAATTTCTTTTCTTTATTTTGCTTTATTCAGTAGATTTTGTTTCTTGTGCTTGCTTGACTTTGGTCATAAGGCATTTTTTGTTTTCATTAGAGGCAATACTATTATTTTCTTGAAATATAGAAAATCTCTCCGCTACATGTTGTATAAAATGTGACTTTTTTGTTAATGTAAGGTCTGTCAGCACTCAACAAAGCAGAAAGAACTTGTCAAGAAAGGTTCCTGCTTCTAAAATCTCAGCATCGTCTCTAATGTAATAGAACTGCATGATATTCCTTTGAAGTTCCAAAGAATTTTTATCCCATGTAAGAACAACTTAAATGGATGAATGCTGTTTTGAATTTCTGACACTTTTAGCTTAATTTTCTCCATAAAATGCTTAAATTTCTTATGAAACTTGTGCAATTTAGATGCAATTTTCCTTTTTCAATGTTTATTTTTTATTTTAGATTAAAAAAAATCAACATAAAATGCATCTGAGGGAAAAAGTACTTACTGAATGCTGTTCAAGAATTTTCAGTTTACTGCTGAAGTTAAGCTAATGAAGACTTTTGAAGGAGCAGGCTTGATCTTTTACTTGAAACCAGACTTTTCAACTGGATACATAATTTTTTGAAAAATTACAATTTATAATTGCATAATTTTCTTTTAGAAGACTCTACTAATACTCTTAGAGTAGTCTAACAGAGTACTTGGTGAAAAAAGAAATTTTATCTGATTCTTGCAAAATTTTATTTGAACTGCAGATTTCTATTTGCTGCTGCTGCTGATGCCTCCAAGTAAAAGATGAATCTAAACAACTACATTTTAGAGAATTACATTTTTGGAAAAGAAGTTTTTAAAGTGTGTTGAAAACATTATTTTCCTTACTTTGTAATGGTCAGTTTTATGTACAATAAGCATAAAATTATTCCTATAAACTAAATGAAATAAACTTTTATAGGACCTGCTACCTAGTCTGCTGAATTAAGAAAAATTTCAATTATGTTCTAGTACTTATGTTTTACTGCACAATTTATCTTTTGCAAGAACTAGCAGTGAGAGCACTTACCTGAAATTGTGCAATTATACATAGTATGTGTTTAATTAGACATAAAAGGACAACTTCATTTGAAAACCTTCCTCCTTGGCTCATTGATGGAGATTTTGCATTTTTACGGCTCTGTCTGTAGACAATAATTGTTTGTGCTTTGCAATTCTCTGGAGATTCCCATTTTAATCTTTTTAAATACCTTTCCTGTGTTTTAATTATTTTTTATGACAATGGAGCACAGACAGTCCTTTAGAAAGTGTTTGTTTCAGAGCATTTTAGAAGAAGATGTGATTATTACCATATTTTTTTCCTGTGGCTATTCCTATCATGTTGTCACTTCTTTCTGAACAAGCTCACACATATGCAAGCTTAATTATTTTTGCTTATTTGTTTGAATCAGTCAAAGATGTGAAAAAAGTTGCATTTCCAAATTCTGACGAGATTCATATTAATTTGGGTGTCATATTTTGTGTAATATCAAAGCAGACCTGACTAAACAAGCCTTAACCTTAATAAAAAGAATGCCAGAATCAGAAATTGTGTGAAGTCTGTGAAAAGTGAGATAAGCTCTTCACGCATATCCATGAAACTGAATCTGTGAGAGTGAATGAACAAGGTAAATGGCTTTAAGGTCTTTGATCTTTGTTCCAGCTTTTTTCTCACAGACATTTCTGGGTGCAGGTCACTGAGGTGAGTAAATTGAAACCTCTCCTGAGAGAAGAGTACTGTGCATGCACATGCCGACAACATATAACAAAATGAATCAGACAAGGTTGAAGTTCTCTGCTTGTCTATGAAGAAAATACACCACGGCAATCCCAAACAAAAGTACAAGATGCAAGGAACATGGATTGAGATTAGCCCTGTGGAGAAAATCTAGTGAGTGTTAATAGAGGAAGAGCTCAGTTTGTCGTGGCAATGTTTGCTTGTTGCTTGGAAGGCCACAACCACAGTGGGCTGCATGACAAAAAGTGTGACCAGCAGGTGGAGGGAGGTGACTCCCCCTCTACTCTGCCCTAGCAGGACCCCAGCTGGAGTGCTCTGTCCAGCTCTGGGGGACCCTACACATGAAAGATGTGGACCTGTTGTGACGAATACATAAAGAGGCAATAAATTGATGCAGAACTGGAGCACCACTTTATGAAGAGAGTCTGTGACAATTAAGGCTGTCCAGCCTGGAGCAAGCTCAGGCTTTCTGGCTTAGAGAAGCCTTCCCATACCTAAAGGAGGCTGAAAATAAAGCTGGACAGGGACTTTTGACAAGGGTAAATGGCTTTAATCGGAAGGGGGATAGGTTGAGATTATATTTTAGGAAGAAATTCTTTACTGTGTGCATACCACATCCCTGGAAGTGTTCAAGACCAGGCTGCATGAGTCTCCAAGAAACCTGGTCTAGTAGAGGGTGTCCCTGACCATGGCAGGGGGCTTGGAACTAAATGATCCTTAAGGTCCCTTCTCACCCTAACTATTGTATGACTCTGTGATCTATTGCATCAGGAGTTAGGACCATAGCAGTTACAAATCTTCTCAGTTATAAATCAAATGGAGTTTGCACAAAATAGGTTTTAACATAGAATTTTTTTCTACTGTTGCAGCCAAAACTCATATTAAATGCATACAGCAGAATTACCTGTAAGGGAAATATGAAATAATTTTTCTAATGAAGTCTTAATTTTTTTATGCCTGGAAATTAACTTCACAATTTTAAAGTTGTGAATATTTTAATCTTCTTTCTTTTAACTTGCAGTTGATAAGCAGTTGGCAGAGAATAGGCTAGTGCTATAGCCTGCATGCACTGTGCCATGAATACTCTCTAAACACCATAAAGAGCTTAATGCATTCTCCTTGGTAGTTAAACCACACGTTAGGAAATGGCTTTTATGGAGCTGATAATGCGATGCTTGGGAATTAGGTAGGTGAACAGAATTGAACTGTTAATTCCTTTGATGACAGCATGCATTCCTGAATCAAAAGCCAGGTCTTTCCTCACAATTTTCAGTGTTGTTTTTCCCAGTGGATATCCAAATGGAATATGTTTCTACAATATTCAGTGAATTTAAAGTCTGACTGTTATTATGAGAAATATTTCTCATATTTTCTTGGAGGATTGGATATACCAAAAGAATTAGCCTTCTATAGCAGGATGACAGGTGTACAAGCCATGTATAATAGCTGCCACTTACTTTGGACATGAAGAGCATAATTTTTAAAGTGTTTGCAAATGATTCATTCATTTAGGGTACATTCTCTTTCATCATCATCATCATAATTTTCCTATTATATTTGAACTATTAAGGACAATGTCTTCTCTCAGATACCATTTTCTTCTTCTCATTTTTGCAACAGTCAGTGGCAATACTAGATCTAATCTATCAGTCTTTGAAAAACACTCCTACTTTGGGATGAAAGATCATCTGTTGGTAAAAATAAATAGGAAGCTACTATGTGGTGGCTGTAGCCTATATTTTGAAAGTGTCACATGAATCCAGGATGAATAAATAGAAAGACACAAAGCAACAAGAGACATTTCAGACACTTCAGCTTTTGAAAGAACATCTTATATCACTGCACTACTGGCCTTGTGTATAAGAGAAATTTGAAAAGGGAGATATTATTATGTGAATTAGTAATAATAAAATTTATAAATGTCTTCATATGTGCCTAACCTCTTCCAACAGCACTTTGCTGTCAGAAAATAGCTTACTGGAATTCCCAGAATTTCAAGGAATAATGAATAATTTCCTTGCTAGTAGTCTGGGGAACTGTTCCTTCCCCAGCCTTTCTTTGACATATTCACATGTTTTTTAGTTCTTTGTAAACAGACAAAGATTCAGTAGTAGGAATTTTTCAGATTAATTCAAATAATTGTTTGCAATATTGTATTTAAATTTATGAGGTTTTTGTTTAGTATTTTTAAGAGTTTTTTAGAGCATCCACTCTTAGGTGTTCATACTCAGCTGATCTCTTCTTGTTTTGTCTAAATTTCTTAATCTGCTATACTTATTAGCTAACACAAAACAAATTATCATGCTTTCAAAACCTCTCTTGTTTTTCTGAATTGTGTCATAATGTTATAGGTATTGTAATAAATTGGAAATAATAGGTTTAATAAGTTGAAGTAGACTCTAATTGCATTAATAATGTAATAATTTCTGCTTTCACATTTCTGGTGCCACACTCTTGCACTTGACCTACAGGATTAACCATCATCCTGGAAGAAGAATAACAGAACAGAAGAGGTGTAGCTTGACATTAAAAAGAAATTCTTTACTCTGATGTTGGTGAGACTCTTGAACAGGTTGCCCAGAGTTATGGATGCCTCATCCCTGGAAGAGTGCAAGGCCAGTTTTGATGGGGCCTTGGGCATCTTGTTCTAGTGGAAGGTGTCCCTGTCCATGGCAGGGGGTTGTAAGTACATGGTCTTCAAAGTCCTTTCCAATCCAAACCATTCTATGACTCTATCAAATAGAATAGTGGGCTTATGACTGGACAAAAGATAGAGGAGCAATGGAGTCAAGAATTAAGAAATCTGTTCATTACTATTGAACTTCAATTATGTTACTTAAGGACAGTTACTGCAGAAGAGACACACAATGGCTTGTAGAATGTATTTGTAGAATAGCTGTGGCTGAGCATATATGAATGCATATCTCACATCTCCCAATCATTTGCTGGGTTTTGCTCTGTTCTTTGATATCAAAATACCTACACAGAGCCTCTCAGTCAAAACTGTGGGGGTTTTTTGGGTTTTTTGTTTGTTTTTTTTTACAAGGCAGTCTTATCTTCCTCATTTTATTCTGTATAGATGCTTCCCACAATTCACATTCTGATGTCTGTTTTATATCCATCTTGCCCTGATTCCCAGAGCTCTGTAAATAACCCTGAAGGGCTACAGTCCATGGTATGAAAGAAGATTGCAGAAGGCTCTGCTGAGACATGCTCTCAGGGGCCAAAAAGGCCAGTCTTTTCAGCAGGTACCAGGGAAAATATCTCCTCCTCTTTCAATCGATTAGTCACCCTTACATCCATTAGTTACCTCTTGCCTTTTAGCAGAAAAGGCAGTTCCTGAGTAATTTCAGGAAAAAGTAGAGTTTAATCTTTGCTCTGCAATAATGGAGAAAATATTTCTTGTTCGCTATTGCTTCTGGGAGAGTACACTAAGAGGAAAGCAGCCAAGCTTTGGTACAAAGCGAGATGTATTTATGAAACAGGTTTCTGCATAAAAAGTGGCTTGAATGGAGATTTGTCTGAGGGAATCTCTCCATCTTTGTTTCCAAAGTTCTTCAGACAATATCTAGTTTAAATGGGGAATGGAGGGGGAAACAAAAAAAGTTTCTGAGAAATATTTGGCAACATTTGGCCCAAATCTATGTGTGCCTAGCACAAATAGTCTTATTAGGCAGCTACATGCTTAAATTTAAAAGATTTCTCAAAAACCTCACTGAGCTGGGAACAGTGTGTGCTTTCATTTTTAGGAAATTCTGGAGTTATTCTCATTTTTTATAAAACAAAGCCCATGGGAGGCACTTCTCTTATACCACTGTGAATCTGGAACTTCTTTTCCTGGCAAAATTCTATTGAAAAACTACATAAAATGCTGCAGTTCATGTCTTTAACAGACTTGAAAAGAGCTTGAAGCTCAGGAGATAAGTTAACTGCAAATAAACCAATTTCATCTCTAGGAATTATACAATTATTGGAAGTAAAATGCAAATGAATTTTCGTATTTCCTTTTGCCATTTGCTTTCAAATTTAAAAATTTGAATTCAATTTCTGTTGAAGAAAAGAGAATGTTAAATAATACATCATCACTGAAAATACACTGATGTGCAATTTAATGAGATTTTTCCAGAGACTAGAACAAATATGAGGAGATTAATTTGATTTTACTGAAGGTGTTATAAGAGAATTCTTTTTTTTTTTTTTTTTTCAACTCTTATTTTCTGTCTTCTTTTTTTTCTAATACTGTTGTTCTACAACAAACTCTTCTCAGATGTACATTATCACAGAGAATTTGAAGCTGCAAATTTGGGCTAAATTGTATAAAATAAGATTACTGAAAGAACAAAGCACTGAGACAAGTGACATGCAATTTACAGCTCTTGAATGAGAGTGTAGGTTTAAGATTAGAAAACAGCACACCAGGAGAAAGTAATCAGATGAATAACACATGAAGAGGAAGAAGTTATGTCACCATAAAAAGGAGAAAGATGTTTAATTGCTCTGATTGTTGACATATATTTATACAGTAGTTACTCTCTGTAGTTTTGTGTACCCACACAAACACCAGTGTAAACATGCATTTTTAGAGATTAGAGATGTTGTGTTAGACATGCAGAACCACGCATGGAAACACAGTGCAGCTACTTGATGATTATCAACAGCAAAAGCATAAATCATGTTGGAATAAAACCAGATTGATTTGATACCCAAATCGGAGACACAAAACCCAGTGAAGCTGAATGGAATAGAGCTAGTGGATTCCTTTCCTTTCTATAACTTCTCAGCAAAATTTCATCAAGAAAACGTCATTAGGGCAACTTAGACTGCATGCAAATCTTTGCCATGACAAAAAAAATGGAGGTAAAAATGTGAGAAGAAATGCTTCAAAAAAATTAGAACAAAAAGAATATAATTTGTTCAAATATAATTTTGAAGTTTCAGAATGTATTTCTTTTGAAATACTGAGTCTGTAAAGATCTAGACTATACAGTATTAAGAAATATAGTTGATTTATAGAACCTCCATATTGCAGAACTAATAATTTCCAAAAGTAAACATTAAATATTAATCTTAGTGTTAATATATTGTGAATCATTTTGCCTCCTTTGCTGAAAGGGAGAAAAGAAACATATCCCTCCTTCACTTTATTTGTCAGACATATGAACCTTGTTGCTTTGTGGTCAATAAAAATAAGAGATTGACACATGAAGAAACAATTTCTAAATGTATTCAGTAACTGGAAAAATGCAAATTCATTATAAATAAAATATAACACTTGGAAGCAAAACAAAAATTTTCACCAAGCTGAAGCAGTGTACTGATTGACTATGAGTTTTATTTCTTGTTCCTTAGTGTATTCACACTTTTTCAGCTTTCTGCACATTCAGTATGCAACTGGCAGGCAGTGTTTTAACAGTTGAATATCTGAATGATTGCAATAGTGAAGAAACACATTTTGAACAAACCAAAACAACATTCAATAAGTTTGTTCTCATTTAAGCCTTGAAAAGACTTTATTATATACAAAGTTAGATTTGTTGCCATACTCAGAATATAAAATCTATAACACTTTTAATTCTAAGTAATGCTGTGGTGGAAGATGTTGAAGCATAAACCAGCTTGATTTTGCTTTTAAGAACACTAAAGTCTGAAAGATAATCCTGTATACCATGTAGCACAGTAAATGGTATTACTGCTGGGTGGACTCACTTTTCAGTATCTATCCTGTTCCAGTGTATTGTCATACAATAACACACCAAGGGAAAATCACTATAAGAGTTTTCTGTGAGCCTTAGAGCTAAGAGTAGTCTTCACTAACACGTGTTCTTTCAACAATAAATTTTTTATAATCTGTGAAAGAAAGTGGACATTCTTATTTCAGGCTCCTATTTAAGAAAAAAATGCTTATGTTTCTGAGCCATAGTGCTCTTTCAAATTGGAACTTCCATCAGAATCCTGTCAGTTGTGCAAATCTGCTTTTATAGTATTAGCAGTGTAGTATGTCAGCAGAGTCCCTAGCTGCACTGACTTCTCAGAAAATAGTATTTGTCTTCAAAGGCCATTAGGGTTGCTTCTTACCCAGACATAGGAAACTGACTTGTTTTAATATATTTGCCTTGTATTTGATTGGGTACTGAAGCTCCAGCAACTCAGATGAATGAGCTGTCTCTCGTTAGATATGTTTTTGCTCTTTACTGACATAGATAGAACAGCAATCTTTTCATCATCTGATCACATGCATTTTCATATAGTTTTAGTAGGTTTTTGCTTGAATTAGAGATCTTAACTTTTGGAACAGGACCATCTTACCAGTGTAGAGCCATTAATTATTTTAAACTAGTTATTTTGTTGAGTCAAGTTTTGAATTTTCTGTTAAGTCAGCAACCTTTCTCTCAAAAGAGATTTTTCTAAGGAGAAAAAACACTTTAAATATGCTTTGAATGGCTTTTGTTGGAGTCTGAGACACAGAGTGTGTGCCCTTGTTTCTGATACTTAACTCTAAGATCCAGAAGAACACTGAATTTCATATAACATGAAATTCATGAGCATGTTTTCATGGTGATACATGAAAACAACTGTTAAAGTTAGATAGAAAAGCTAAAAGTGCGATTGTGTAGATTAAAGAGTTTTCTTAAGTCACTGGGTGAAAAAGTTAAAGTTAGTTTAGAAAGCAGAAGGCAAGATAGAAGATTTAGAATGTTGTTTCTTTTCCTTCTTCTTTCTTTTTCATGTTCTTCTTCTAGAAGTTTTTAAGTATTAGTAAGTGATTGGTTAGAAAATGCCGCAGTGCAGCACAAAAGTGATGAGTCATTGGGTCATTAAACCCAACGTCTATTGTTAATTAAATAAAAATAAGTACAAAGATAGAAGAACTGCGTATTTCGGGGCCATTTTGTGCTTTCAAACACAAAGGGAGCCACAAGGCCATTCTGTACCATCAGAAAAAAATAAACCAGATTGAAGTGAATTAAACTTGTACAGAAAGTCTGGAGAGACCTGCCAAGTTTTGTAATGGCCTTCTAATAAACACGAGAAACAAGATTCTAATGAGCTCGAGAGTTTTCTTCAAACCTAGAAGACTGTGATAAGTGGGACTCCCCATGAAGAAAAGTCCCAAAGGAACCTAGCTCAGAAGAGACTGAAAAATTCAGGGAAGGAAAGAAAAATACAGAAGAAGTGCAGCATAATCAGAGAAAGAGAAAAAAGAAATGAAAAATAATTATTTAGAAAAAGTTACAGCTTTAATGATTAAATTAAGGGACTATTTAATATATCTTGTGAGATGTCACCATCATTTCTGTCAAGATAAAATTACTTGTTGAACTGGTAACTTTAGACCCAAAACCTGCTTGTTTACTGCAGAAATCAACAGTTACAAGTCTATTGTGTTCACTTTTATTCTTCATGCTTTTCCTTTTGCATTAACATTTCAGTTTCAGAGACATTTTTCTAAAATTCCCTGAAAGTGATGGGATTATGTCGTGCTCCTTATCACCTGTAAGGAAGTAGTCACATACAGAGTGAAATTTTTCCACTCTTTTTTGATGAACTGGTCATCTTGGAATAGCTGCTCTTTGTATTTCATCTGGTATGATCACAAGTTCCAGGGACAGAAGGCTGAAATTTTTGAACATGTGCCTGCATCATCAGTCCTCAGTGATGAGGTGTCCAGTTTTGCTTTGTAAATAACCCCTGGATGCAAGGATCTGCAGGGTATGTTAGTCCTGAGACTAACATATCATGTGTTTCAAAAGTCACCTCATTCTCCTGATGTGTTTGGGACCTTGCTCTCTTTTGACCTGGATGTGTCAGGCTGCTCCCTCATGCATTGGTATGTTGGACAGAAAACTGGGGTTAAGTCTATGTGCCAGACAGACCCCAGTATTTTTTTCCAGAAAGTCCTGTGGGACCAGCAGGATGTGCCAAGACAAGTCAGCCCTGGGATATCTCAAGAAACCTTCCTTTGAGCCTCTGAGATCCAGATCATATGCATGCATGGCACAAGGGCAGGAAGAATATGAAGGCATTGTATTATGTTGGCTCTTACAGTGTCATATGTATGTAAAAATTGTATTAAAGCTCAGGGAGATAGGAAAATTTATAGAAAGGTCTGGTCAGAGAGTTGAGAGAGAGGCTGTGAGAGATCTGTTGCCCACAGAATAGTGTAGTATGGTCTTGTATGATTACTGATTTTATGGTGTGACCTTGCTGTAGAGTGGAATCTGGGTGCCTTGTATTCAGGGTTCAGCCATACTGAGCTGGTAGAAAGTTTCACCTCTGAAAAAATGAATACATGAATCAAAAAGCTTAAGTTTTTTATTCTGCTTTGCAAGTGGAAGTACTGCTGACTATGAAATTTGCATAAAAATATTTCATTTGAATTTGCATACTGTCAAAATGATTTCAAAATGATGGGGATCTGCTGCCTAATTACAGATAGGTGAGAAACATAATGAAAGAATGTGTCTAAAATCCTGTTACAATTCCATATATCTTCCAATATGAAATTAGAACATCTTGTATATTAATTTAATAAACTGAGCTGCAAAATTTCTGTTATCATTTTCATTCTGGTCATGAAACCAGAAAGAAAAGTAGGAAGTAAGGTACATTTTTGAACTTCAATGTCCAAGCAGCAATTCAAAGTTTGTTTTTTTTTGAAATCCAACCACACTTTATTAGGGTTTTCTTTCAATTGCATTGCTCTAAACAAGAGCTCTAGAAAAGAAAAATGTATGCAATCTATGTTTTTTCCCTGTTTTTAAAATTTAATTAAACACTTTGATTTCATTTTGCAAAGTTCTGTTCTGATTCCCCGTTAATGTTATGATTTATTTGTATCAGAGTCGAAATAGTAGAGTAGCAAAATTCTTTGAGATGTAATAGTGAGATGCATCAAGTCCATCTTAGAGATCTTCCCCTTTCTGCATGTGTATTCAAAAGAGAATATAGAGTCCATAAGTATAATCACATCTGTATGAAAATTACGCATTGACATAAGCAGGTTTTACCTTTTGTATGTGTGTGCACTTGTTGTTCACATGCAGGAAAAACTTCTCTGTTTGTCCTATCCATAGGCACATCATTCCAATAGAGTCCTTCTCAAGTGTCTTTTAAGGTTGTGACAAGCTTTCACAAATCTGGAAATGTTATACCTTTGATATTCTATAGATTATATTCCCGACAGTACTAACCTCTATTAATCCACTGACTGCAGTTAAAATTGAAGCAGTTTTTCTCAGCCTTGAAAATCTAGGGTTGAAGACTGTTTTTCCAACTTAAAAGTAGGGTGTCCCAAGATCTCTCTTGTTTTTTCATGGATATCAGCTGGTCTAAGAGGAGAGAGGCTACTGTTACATGCAACAGTGCTTTATTGTAACCGCAGTACATCATCCTCATAATAGATGAAGCTTATTGTAAATGAGTTTTACTTTGCAAGCCAGCGTGTTAGAAAAATGTAGAAATTGATAATTTATAAATTAATACATTAATTGCAATTAATATTGTAATTCCCAATTACAATTTTTTACAGATCATCAGTGGTACAACGTCTCTTAAAGAAATGTAAAAAACTACAATGCTACATTTCCTCCACCTGAAATGATAAAAATTTTGCTGCTTTCCTCCTTAATTTACTGTCTAATATTTTTTCACCATTTGATTTCTATTGCAGACTACTTTGTAAGGATACAATTAACATAAATAACCTAATTTACATAACTATTGATGAAGATGCAGAAATACAAAATAATTACTCTGCATTAACAAAACCTTCAGAGAAAGTATACTTATTAAAAAATCCTCCTCTTGTTCAGGACAAGCAGAAAAACAGAAATGCGATATACAAAAATCTGCACTTACATACAAACAACATAGCAACGTAAATATTGCAATCAGAAAGAAAAACTTGTGAAAAACCAAGTTCCTGGTGAACCATACTAAAGACTTCATGTTGAAACTAATGCATACATTGGTATAAAAATACACCACAGCTCTGTCACCAGGCATAATATTTTAGATAGTCATTGAGTTCTCTAAATAATATTTTTATGGTACTGCATGTTATGTTATAAAACAGATTGAGATTTTATGGTTTATATTGAAAATGCTCATTTATGTTGTTTTTCTATCTTATTGAATTAGTTTGAGAATATTTAATAAAAATATATATAACAATCCATATGTCTACAGAATCAATGTGTAGAGATGAGTCAGGTGCTTTCATAGGTGTGGCACCTTAAACATGTTACAGTATATATTTTCTTTAT
Source organism: Pseudopodoces humilis (assembly GCF_049639895.1). NCBI lineage: Eukaryota > Metazoa > Chordata > Aves > Passeriformes > Paridae > Pseudopodoces > Pseudopodoces humilis. The sequence goes on from NC_142200.1 coordinate 39,881,246, forward strand.
ATTTAGTAATCTCAAATCACACCTCCTATAGAAAGGGAGAAATGCAGTATATTTAATCAATTATTTTTGTAAGAAGTATAATGATTAATGTGGCTGTTTTGAACATTTTTTTGGGGGGTGGTGGGTTGTTGGTTAGTTGGTTGGGTTTGTTTCTTTATTGGGCCAAAAGAAATATCAATTTATTTACAGATATCCCCTTCTGCAATTATAAGAATTTTTAACTGAATGTAGAATTCATCCAAATAAAGCCTGCAATGAGTGGAACATAAATAATATGCATACCTTTGACTAGTCCTGTGAATATCTTAATTTTTAAAAAAAATAAATAATTTTTGTAAAGGAATTTTGTCTAGATTGTAACATTTTTCTACACTTTAGTGAGAGTGTTCAAAAGAACCATTACTAGTGAAATTGAAGTAAACAATTGTTTGCTGATCCACAATTGATAGAAATGGAATATAAGGTATGGGAAATACATGTTTATGGGTATTTTTTTTTTAATGGAAATAATTTATAATCTGGGAGAATGGTTGACAAAATTTGCAGTCTGACTATTTGATTAGTGACTGCATAACAAAAGCTTTTTTTAAAAAAATGGAGGTTAGTGTTATAAAAGCACTCTGTTTCTTTATAACAAAGGAAGAATAAGCTGAGCATATTGATAGATGCCATGAAAATATTTCAATTAAATGTGCAACTTGACTCCTTAATATACATCAAATACTGACTAATGATAATATGAAATTTATATATTGAATTAAGCTAATGGACTAACACCTGTAAGAAACTTCAGAATTGAATATCAATTATGAATTCAGCAGTCTGTATTGATCCAATAATATTTCAAAATTTTAACATGATATATTTTCAGGGGAAAGCAAGAATAAAATAGTCACAAAGAAATATTTTAATCTATAAGTGCTCCTACCATGATTATGAAATAAATGTTTTGTTATATAGCTTCCAAGAAGCTTTTATTGAGGACTCTGTTTCTTTCATGAAAAACCATTTATTGCTCTAAATGTGCAAATTCAGCTCTCAAAAGCAAGATCTCCAAGTAACCATATGCTCATGCAAGGGGTGCAAAATTCACAGTCTTCGTTATATATCTATAAAACTATTTTGCCCAATACATTTTCTACTTTTACTTTAAGCATTGAGTTTTGTATTAGAAACATTAAAAAATTATTATTATTATTCTGTCATAATTTAAAACCAGTTTAGTACTAAGACTGGACAGCAGGGAACATAAAAATGTTTCATTTGTGTTTTTCTGCATTTAATCCCTATTTAATAATACAGTGTGTCATCAAGGCATCCACACATTTTGATATCTCATATGGCTAATTCAGAACTCACGTAAATGCAATCAGTGAACATTAATTACTGCAATTTGAAAAGCATTTGGATAAAAATAATACAGTAACTTTAAAAAAAAAACAAAAAACAAGGAAGCTCAAGAAAAATAGTGTGTGCAATCAGTATCTATAATTTTCTTATCAACTGTGCCACTGTGGGCAGCTGTATTTATTTGGGCAGATTCATCCAGATCACATTTAGATGTTGCATGGAGACAATTGGCCAGTTGTCCTCATAGCAGCATATGGGTTTGAAACTGAAGATCCCTCAAAAAACATGGGAAGAAATTTTTGTGGAAAGGATGCCAAATGGAAAGACTATTTATATAAATTTGTAGATATAATGATCTGAGCATGATTATCAGTGAAAAGCATAGAAGTATTATGGTTATATCTTTACATTTAAGTGTTATTGGACAAAATTTGGCAAATCCTTTTCACAATGTTGTGTCCATAATGATTATTTTAAGTGTTTTTCCTCACAACAAATGTATTTACAATTTTTTGGAGGTCCAAATTCAGAATGCTCTATTTTGCTCATGTCATAAAATTATAAACAAAAAAAACCCTAGAGTTATGTCTTACAGTATTGCTTTTTCTAAAAGAAATCTCCTTAGTTTATATATTGCACCAATATCCTCATCAAGGCTCAGTATTCTAGTGATAGTTTCAATCACAAGAAATACTTTTAATACAGCATTTTTACTGATAAATGTGGCTTTTGAAATCATAGAATCATAGGATGGTTTGGTTTAGAATGGACCCTTAAATACTGTCTAGTCTGATACCTCATGTCTCAAGGGAATATTGAAGAGGGGTATAAGAACTGCCCTGACAAATGCCACTTGACTAATACTAGAAAAATGATAAATTGCTTACAAAGACAGTTTTTCCTGGGGCTACATTTCAGTTTTTTATTAGGTGGGAAGACCATCTGAAAACCAGAAAATGCTGCAATGACAATCATTAACAGCCCTCTGCAGAAAGAAACACACGCACCCTACAGCTGGCTGCAGCATGTTTTTATGGACAGGCAGTCTCTGGTGGTGTGTCCACATTTAGATGTTTGGGATCATTAAGAGGAATTAACTATAGGCATAAAATTGAAGCTCAGAAAATGTTCTAAAACAGGTGTTTGTGTATAGCTATGGGAAATCAGAGGTGTAATTTGTTTTTTTTTATGGTTGTGACTAGTCACAGGAAAACCAAGGTTAGTGGGGGACAGCATGAAAACTTAGTATTAAGTATTGATTTGTATGCACAAATTAGATGTATTATTGTTAAATTTTGTGGGAAGAAAAGTCAGTACTTTCCTGAACATCACTGGATTTAAACAAGTACATACGTTTAACAACACAAGAAAGTATTTTACTAAACAGTTTCTGTGAGAATTACTTTGGAATGAAAAATCATGCGTAAGACAAACTCCCCTTGGCTTGATGTCCTTTTCTTCATAAAAAAATTCTTTTTAAATGTCCATCAGAATTATTCATATTGGAATAAAAGTACCACAGGTTAAGCTCATGTATATATTTTTAGCTGGCAACCCATATTAAGAACAGAAAGTTAATGTAAGTATAACACCTAGTGAATATTGTTTTTGTTGTGTTTGTAATGGTGTGATTATGTCTATCCTTTTCCTATAGCAACTTGTCCTTTCATAATGATTTAGAAGCCTGAATTTATTTCCTTAGGAATAGAATGATTTCTCAAAGGACAGTATTTACATCTCCAAAGAAGAGTCGGAGAGACCATAGAGATGGTGAAGTCCAAGATGAGATAAGAGGAAGACAGCTACTGCTATATCTTCAGCATAGACAGCTTGGAACTTACATTTCTTTGCTACTTTTCCAGTACAGATCAGGTGATGTAGTAACTGAATAAATCACTTTGACATAATTCAAAATTTGGGAAATTAATTCTGTTTTTCTGCAGACCTCAATGGTTAAATGTAAAAATTCAAAACTTCCTTCACACCTAAGCCTAACTGGCATCCACTATGCACCCAAGACATTGATAAAAAAATTGTGATAAACATTAGGACCTTTTTCTTATTCATAAAAGCAGGATCTTCCTCAAAGAATAGCTAATTGAGTAAATAGGAAGCAATTTTTTTCTAATATCCATGGACTACTTGTTTCAAGGAGAAAGAAAACTTAAATCCCAAGTATCAAAATGTCTTTTTAAATTATTACTCCTAAACCCAATAACAAACCCAAGTTAATTTATACTCTTCAGTTTATTTTTTCAATCCACATATATGTATGATATAAGTAATATTTTAATGAAGTTTATTTCTGCAGGGCACCTACCACTATATTGCCAAATTTATAATGAAAAATAATAATAATATGATGAGTTTCTGTGTCAGCACATGTATCACGTGTTCTGAGTTATGCAATTAATGTTCATAAGTTGGGTAGAAATAACATTTCCCATAAAAGTGCTTCCATTCATATGACTGATTCATTGAATCCTGTAAATAAAAAGCAATTATGTCCAGGTATGAGCAGTTTGTGGTCAAGTTATTTTAAGCCATATGTGTGGAATAGAATAACCCCAAGTAGACAAGAAAATTATTTTGCTTTTCTCATTTCTGAGGGAGTTTTGTTAGCAAAACAAATCTGTAAAAACACACTTCTAGATTTTTTTTTTCTTATAAGCATGGAATTTTTTTCACTTCCAAGTGCTATAATACTGAAAGAAGTATTCACATAATTTCAGGAAAATGATGAGCCAGAGATTAATATGTTCCTAACTTCATACATGAGTTTCTGTTTATTTTTATGTTCTTTACATTTGCAGGAAAAAAACAGTCCTCTATCATCTGAAATGCTAAATAGATTTTAATAACTCTTTCAGAAGGATAAAACTTATAAGAACATATTTTCAAAGGCTTGTGGTCTTTATGCAAGGGATGGTTAAAATTAAAAAAATTCAATTTAATTCCTGACAATACAAACACATCCTATAGGAAAACCAAAATAGATTTAGTTCAATTATTGTCAACCAGGGCCAGGGTAACATGCAAACTGATGAAAAATCCATCTCTCTTAAGCACCTGTACCACAGCCAGTTGGAGCTCTCTAAATAGATCTGTAAGTTTGTACACATTTTCTGCAGCTTCTAGGTCTAAACACTGCAATCATTTAAATAGTTTCCAATCACTGATTCCTTGGACACTGGAGTAGTCAGTACACTGAAAATTGCCCTAAAACAGAGTTTTCTACGAATTGTTGCACATGCAAGAGAAGAAGATACCTGGTTAACTGCGCTTTTCAATGAATTGTGTCTTCTGAAACCTACCCTTCATGCCACTGTGGAAAATTGTGATTTCACAGATGAGAGAAACCTGGGAATTGTGTCCTCTTTCTCTTTCAATAGGTGAGGAATTTCAAGGAAAATGCATGTTAAATGGGTGCTACTAACCAAAAAAGATTTGATCATGGCCATTCAGCCATGGAAGTTGTATGTTGACAACATACTGCAAAGAACATGGAAAAGGTTAAAAATCATCAATTCTAGGGCTCTTCTAATGAAAGTGGGGTAAGCTAAATGGATAAAAACAGAAACTATGGCTGTGACAGTACCACCAGTGCATTGACTCTCACTGTATCAAATCTCTCACTGCTAAAGAAATGTCTTCAAGCTTTGATGTCTTCCTAGAAAACCCCCTCTTGTACTGAGCAAGATTATACCAAAACTTATGAGGTTTTGGGGTATTTTTCCCTTATCTCTTCTAATGAAATGATTCAAGTTAAATCTAGTCATTCACAAACTGACACCATTCTAGCACGTCATAGACAAACGCATCATGTCTACTTTTCTATATGTCTGATTTTTAGGAGGAAAAATAGGTGCAAACACAAAATTCAGCATCGGTTTGTCCCAGATACAAATGCTTTCAGATGGGGTAGTGAACATAAGAAAGTAAACAAAGAAGTTCCATTAAGTAACTGAGTTCAAGTTTCATTTCTGTAATGCTGTTTGTAGTGGGAGGAAAAGAAATCAAGGGAGTTTATTCTTGCTTGAGAGAAGAGATAAAGAAAGGAAACAGTAAGGAAATTTTTATAGTGTTTGATATTATTTAAATCAAGACTCTTAGTAAGTAAAAAGTAATATTGTATTTGTATGACAGTAATGCCTAAAGGCACAAATTGTGAGATTAAGGCCTCACTGTGCTCAATACATACGAGGAAATAGTCCCCAAGTCCAAAAGCTAGCAGTATAAATAGCTAAAGTCAGAAAACAGAGAAGTGAAATTATTTCTCTGCAGTAAGATAGCAGAAGAGTACCAAAATTAAGAGAAAAATGCAGTTCTGTTGAGTTCTAGTTGAAGCTATTTATAGCGATCACTTCACTTGAAAGAATTTTAATTAATAGACTAGAGTAACGATATTGCTTTGGGACACAGATTTTCTCCAAGTGTACTAGGAAATTACTGCAGCTGTACAAAACAGCAATCACGATAAGCAAGATGAAGTTTTCTTTTAAAATTAGATAACCATCTAGCATTTGAAATAACAAAAGGGTTAACAGGTAATTGCTTTTAGTTCTAAATCTTTTAGTATTATTCTTCTTATAAGTGACAGCATAAAATTATTTGTGCAGTTAAGAAGATCTTAATTTGCCTATAATAAATGTGTTATGCAAAATACTTCTAGTTTATTAGAGAAGATCAGGTGCATATCATAAAACAAATATCTTATTTAGTGTTGAAGTTTAGACTGTACGCCAAATATATTCACTGACTTCTATCAAAGTGCATTACTACAATTAAGCTGGGTAGGGGGTTGTGTATATCCTTTAAAGTGAAAGATGTTTATGCTCAGTGATTGTGAAATAACAGCTTGGTGACATCTATTGAAAATAACTACCAAACACATTATTTATAATAGAGTGATAGCTGTGCTGAAAATTCAGCATAACATAAGTTTAATCTACAAATGAAATTATTTGTTTTCTAAAAGCTTAAAATAAAAAAAAAAAACAATATTAATTTTATACACAGATTTTGCACTGTCTTTTTTTAATATGCTTGTGCCAACAGAGTTCCTTTAATCCTTATAGGAAGACCTAAGGAAGACCTAAGGAAGACTTCCTATAGGAAGACTTTTCACAAGTTAATTGGCTTTTTCAACTTCTTATACAAGGAGAAAATATTGAAGGCAGTATTATAGTATATAAATATTTCCTAGGAACTTCCCAGCAAAGCAGAGGGTTATATCAATGCACCAAGTTATGACAGTTTCTGACACTTCTGGACATTATTGAGAAATGTCACTTTCAGTGTCTCTGTGCATATCTGATGAGAACTTTTCCTTAGCAAAGGACATGCCTTGTCACAGAAGTGGTGCACATAGATCTGAGCATTTCCAAACACCCTGTTAGAGCACCTAAAATGCAAATAAGTTTAAAATAAACATTAGGTTTCTTGTGTGGTACAACCACAGTAACACTCTATAGATTCATTTGTATTTATTTTTCAGAACGCTAGATTTCTGCAAGGCTTAAGGTTTGTCTTTTTTGATTCCCTCTTCACATCTAATTTCTTACCACTCTGGGAATTTTTTCTGCTTCAGCAGACCACTAATTCTAAGCATCATTTGATGCAAATCTGGCAATGTTCTGGAGACAATATCCAGTTCAAGTACTAAACCAGGCAATCTCGTCTTTCACTTAGATTGAGATTGAAGTTTTGCCTTTTAGCTGTATTTTCAAATGCTACTTTTGATGATTACTGGAGCCATCTAAACAATAGAGTAAAACACTCTTAAGTACTTTACCACACAAAAAAAAAACAACCCACAGAAAATATAATAGTGTTTTCTCTGTCAAGTCCAAGGACATGCTTTAGATGTCAGGCTGAAAAGGAGCCAGCATGGAAATTGTTATCTGGATGGTCTATCTTGGAACTATGCTTACAATATTTGCCTATTTTTGGGGGAAACCTGCCTTGTTCTCAAATTCTGTAGCATCACTGTATAAAATCAAAATGAAAATTTTATTTTCTTAAGTAATATGTTTAACTTTATACTTTTCCCACTGTTTTTATACTGACAAAATAAGGATATTCTAGCAGTGTATATATGATATTAAATGCTTTTAAACATCATCCTTTAATTTCACTAACTAGAGCCTCAGAGATTTTCATTGAGGGACTAATCAGAGATAGTCTCTGATGAAGAGAAAATAAACATGCTCGTTTATTGAATGGGTGATGAGGCATATGATATTCTTAGAAGTTTTACAGATAGGACTGCTGGAAAGATGAACCATAAAACTGTAAAAAAGACGTTTTTGAAGGAATGAAACTCAATGGACCAACAAGATCTTGCCAGGCAAAGTCATATCTGTTCTGCTTTTATCACAACAGTGTAGACATTAGTAAAGCAGAACGACTGAGTAGATTCCTCATAGTCTGGGTTGTATCCTAATGGTCAAGCAGTTCAATGAACAGACAATTTTGTTTGAGTCAGTTGCTGAGTGAAGCAGACAAGTGAAGTGATCAATATAACAGGAAAGAGTGGAATATTAAAATGTTAAATATATTGAAATGATTCAAAATTATATCTCCTACAGGATTGTATCAATGTTACAAACTCCATTTCAGTAGTTATATCTTATTTTTGCCTCTTAAAAATATTAGAAAATTCAAATTAAATAAAAATTAAATGAGGCCCTTAATGGATATGAACTGACTCTAATTACAGTGACCATGTCTTTCTCCACTGAATATTTATCAGGATTTTTCTTTAATAATAATTTTCCTACTTGTTTTGCTAAAAGGTTTTGCAAAATCAGAGAAAAATTGGTAAGGATACAGCAGTTATTTATTACAGGTTAGGAATATTATCATTATAATATCACAGCTTTGCATGAAAGGTCTGCATAGACACATTGTGTTGACCTCTAGAATGTTAGAATGCGTCTTTGAAATCACAGTAAATAGAATTGAAGGCAGCTTTTAATGTTTAACTATATTCCAGCATATCTGGTTTTGCCTCTATTCTTACTCCTGTCTGCATGCATCACAGTATGGGTAAGAGTTCAAAGAGGAATTGGCAGGAACCCGACACTGAATTGGTGTTACGGAAGAGGAGCAGATCTGTGCTGTGCATCCCAGCTTTCTTCCTTGATATTGTTGGATCACAAAAGGTTTATCTAAGCTAGGTTAGAGGCCTTTGAGTATCGTGTATATTGACTATGTTCTGCAGCTGAATGGTCTGGACCTGAAAGAACTTGTCACATCTCCTTTCTCATTCACTGAATTTGATGGAAATCCCACAAAACTCAAAAATACAAGAAGGGGCTGATGACACCTATAGCTTTTCTCTCATCCACTAATGTAGTCACTCCATCATAGAAGAGCACTAGGTTGGTCAGGCAGAAGTTGCTCTTGGTGAAACCATGCAGGTCTTGAATCACCTCTCTCTTCTCCACATGCTTTAGCACAGCTTCCAGGAAGATCTGATCCATGACCTCCCCAGACACAGAGGTGGTGTTGACAGGTCACAGTCATCTGACTGCCTTGGCTTTTCAAATAACATGGAGCGTTGCTTGGCGACATCAGTCAATTCCCTTGGGACCCTGGGATTCATCTCATCAGGTCCAATAGATTTGTGTATATTCAGGTTCCTCAGGTGCTCACAAACATGATCTCTCACACTGGGAGGGAGTTTGCTCCTCCAGTCTCTGCCTTGAGTTCCTTTCACTCAAGAGGTGTGGGAAGACAGCTTGCCAGTGAAGACTAAGGCAAAAATTCTTGATTCCTCTGCCCATCATCCATTATTACCAGTTTGCCAGCCTTGTTTATCATGGAAGGTAGGCTATCCTGGGTCTTCCTATTCTGGCTGACACACCTGTAGAAGCCCTTAGTATTCTCTGCATCCTTTTCCAAGTCCATCTACATCTGGGCCTTGGTCTTCCTGTCCTTATCCATACACAACTGGACAGAGTCCCTGTCATCCACCCAGGATACCTGTGCCTGCCTGTGAATTTCCTTTTTGTGCTTTAGTCTGACCAGCAGGACTCCACTCAGTCATGGTGGTCACTTGCTTTCTCTTGCTTTTTTCATCTTTGGATTGCTAGTGCTTGTGCTCCATGGAAAGCAGTCTTAATTTTTTTTTCTCCCTTGTCCCTGAGGGCAGTTTCCATAGTAGTCCTACTGACTAACTTCTTGAAGAACTGGAGCTCTGTTTTCCTAAAATTCAGGGTCATGACTTTATTCTTTGCATGACTCATACCTTTCAGGACTGTGAACACAACTGCATGATCTGCAGCCCAGTCAGTTAAAAATCCTTACAGAAAGCTGTGTTTTCAGAGCATTTCCACAAGAAAAAAATGAAAAGGAAATATTTTAGCATGATTACTGCAGTCTTCTGCACAAAGGACTTAGCTTTCAACTGTTATAGTTCGCTGTTTACACAATATGATGGCTACTTTTTATAGACCTGTGATAGCTGACAGAAATCTGCTGTGTAAAACAAGACTATAAATTTAAGTGGAACTTGGAGAGATGTATGTATTTTGTAGAGCTGCCAGATTTTGTTTCTGATCCTGCAAGATGAATACAGCAGGAATTGTGATCAGTTGCCTTCACCACAGGGAATCTAACTCAATATTCCTGGCTTTGGCCAGTTTGGAATTTTTAAATCAAATATTATTTGCATGTTCTGAGAAAATTCTGTTGGAACTCTGTGCTTTTCTTCAGGTAGACAATCTAGTGAGACTTGGGTAATGATCAAATACTTGCTTCCTTATTTATAAGTGGATCATCTACTTGGCAAATAGATCACACCTTGGCAAGCTGAAGAACTGATACGCTTTCATACATTATGTCTGTGGCAAAAAGAATCTGTCTACTTGGCTTTTGCATAAAGGCTTATGTGGTAGTCTTCATAAATAATAATAAATAAACATTGCATACTCCTGAAGGTGGAAATGCTTTCTGTAATGCTTTTTTTACTTATTTGTTAGGCCTGTATATCCTTATACATGCATGAAGCATAGTAGGCAGCATGTAGATTTATAGGTTTTCTGAGCAGAGTTTATGCCAGAAGCTACCAACTGTAGCACGCTTCTATTTCATTATCATTGTAAAGGATAGCTACAGACATTTTAATAACTTATGACTCAGGCTGTCTAGAAATAACAATGACACCACGTATGCTGGTCTGTGGTTTTCTCATTGTCTCATCAATTTTCTTTTCTTAGGATGTTTTTACAGGGGATTTGCCTCCAATTTTTTAATTAGTTTAGCCACTGTTACTTTTTCCTGTTTTATCTCTTCAATGTCTCACATGCTATTTGGCAATGTCAGCAGGCGTTTTCCAAAGATTGGCCCTAGAGGGATCAAGAAACTGATGCTAAGAATAGTAAGATGAATCATATCCTTCTATGGATGGATGATCTGATAAAACTTCAGAAAAGCTTAAAAGATAAAGGAACTTGAAAAGGCTGTAAGTTAAACCTTTAGCATTAAGGTGGATTAATTGTTCCTTATTTGTCATTCTTCCAATGACCTGAGATCCTTTCACTTTCATCAGATGAAAGAATATCCTGCCAAACAGCCATTGAGATTACAAAACTCATTGTCACCTTTTGCAAGCTGAGTAGCTTCTATATTTTTGTGCATATTTTTTCTACATTTTTCATCATAGACAAAGTGAGTCATCATAAATGCATATTTAAATGGAAATATGGGTACGATTGCCATGTGTTTATGTGACTCTTGACTATTGGGGCCTAAAGGAGTTTATGTGATATCTTCATTATTGCACAACTTAAATATAAAATCAACACTGGCACCCAGGCTTGCATTTGAGTTCTGCTTTTCCACAAGCTCACAAAGCAAGAATTGTTTTTGTAAGACATTAGAACATTTTCTAAGTCAGAAAACAGCTGAGTTTGATGTGCTAAGGCCCATCATGCTGAATGCTTTCTATCTGAATGTCTGTGCTGTCTGGGTTTTGTATGTGAAAATGTACCTCCAAACCTTTTTTGTGATATCTGAAATAATGAAGAATTAGGAATATATTATGGAAATCATGATAATGTTGGCAGAAAAAATACTGGCATTAAAATATAGTGATACCAAATTATTTAGACTTTTATTGAACTAGTAATATATTTCAGCCATATATATGACATAAATATTTATTACATATAATTAAATAAATTTTCTGTATATTATCATTGCATTCTTATTATTCATACATATATATGTGCAATATATAGATATATATGTATAAAATGTGTATATAGACACACACACACACAAATATATATATATATATATGTTTATAGATACATGCAGGCACACGTAAGGATAGAAAAGATGCATCAAACTAGACTGAAAAAACTATTGGGTTTCACTGTGGATTATTTGTGATTTAATATGACCTCAACATGGCTTCTAGTAAATGTGCTGCTTAACAAAATCCAAGCATTATTTCCAGCTCCACTGAAGGATATCAAAGGATCATACCAAGCTTAGAGTAGAGAATCTTACCTATTTTCTACATGAAATATATGAACATGAGATAGTCTCTAGTAAAGTAGTTGTAGTCTCTCAATATCTGTGAGACATGTGGCACTAAGGGTCATAAAAGCATTTTCCTGTAAAAAATGCAAACTCCTCTAAACCAAATGAAGAGGAACAAACATTTCAAGAGCAGATACTCTGAGCATTAATGTCTCCAATGAGACTGCAAACTGCTATATGTGACTGTAATGTTACTAATCTCCCTCAAATTTGAATTTCTTCATGAAATTACTGATGACGTGTACCTCACACAGATTTAAAGGGAATATATTTTTCTCATTTCCCTGTCATATAGTGAGTTTGTTGAGCATTTGTGAGAAAGTAGGAACCATGGCCTTGCAAAAGTGAAAGAAATGTCTATACTCTCACAACCCAAAAGATATTCAATGCCCTCCCAGTAGAGTGTAATATTTCCTAGTGAAAATACAGAGACTTAAAGACTAAAACACATTTTTTTATTTTAGACATACTACTAACCAAATTCAATATATGATTGAGTACATTAACTTTCTTTTTTTTCTTCTGGTTTTTTCCTGCTTTTATTTTCTTTATATTTCTTTGAATTTGCATAGGATATATATAATTTTCACTTGCACTGTCTATAACTGTTATAAACAAAAAGAAACATTGTTTTTGCAAATGCAAAATCACTTTTCAGTCTTAGGAGCAGTGGGATTCTTTCCAGTGCTCTTTTCCCATTACTACTTTTTCCTTTAAAGTGTACATTATTAGTTTGTCTTAAAAACCTATGTGATAATGTGCAGCCAGAGTAGATACATAAAAGGGAGAGGATGTTATCTGAAAATTGCCTTTATTTGTAACCATTAGGAAGAATATATTTCCCATTGCAGTTTGTATTTCCAGATTATATCCTTTGTGCTGTAAAAACTAGGGATGGAAAAAGTGTGTTTAGAGCTATCTAGTCTATCTCTCTGCCATTGCAATTATTCCCTATTGTAAAATTAGACTGGCTCAACTAATGCAAGTTGGCCAGAATAATGGAAATCTCATTACTTCTCATTGAGAGACAATGCCCAGAGTTTAATAGCCCTCACTGTTGGACAGCACTGTCTTGGTTCTTAATTTTCTTTTTTTATAATTTTATCTTATTTACTCCCTAGTGTGTTTGCCAACCTGTTAAAAGCTGAACATCCTTCTTCATTGAAATTCTTCAGTGGACATTTTCAGACTACTCTAACATAAATTCTTGAATCACAGCATATTTAATGTTTTTGATTTGTTAAAATTTTCAGTGTACAATTCTTTCAGAGACAAACTTTCTCATAAAAGCTGCTTGTCTAAACCACACAGCTTTGATTATTTTATTTCAATGTCTTTCTTGGCTATAACGATATTTTTAAGAAATTGGTTACATTTAATGATGTCTCTGACTATAATAAGACAAAAATTCTCTTTTCCCACTATGTGGAAACAGATAAGGTGATCCAAACACACAGTGATGAGTGACCACACATGAATTGATATTACTGCATTTCCAGCAGCAATAAAAAGTCAGTTACCTTCACTATTATGTATATCAGTATCTAAAACTCTCTTGGCGTTTGATGCTTTTTGGTTTCTTCTGCTGAAGTTTTCCTCGGCTAGATTGGAGGGATTATTAAATTCCTATTTGTTCTGGTCTTCAAATTTCTGAACACATTTTATTTTCTGTTTCAAATCCTTTTTTCCTCTTTGCACTGTTTCTCTGTCCTTATCACAACATTTCCCAGTTTATCTGACAGTTTCATTAATGTGTTTTCTATTCCCCTTTGCAGATGTAAATGAATATGTCAAAACTAAATCTAACATGAATACTGGAAATATACTCCATTTCAGCTTCTCATAACAGTGAATTACCATTTATCATTAACCCCTGTCAAGAGACCTTCAAGTCACTTCTCAGTTCAGTTCCACAAGCTGATTTAAGCTAATTCTGAATTATGCCTGCAAAACAGAGACAATTTATGCTTGTATTGTGACACTAGTAATGGTGTGAGCAGACAAATAATTATTAACAAAGTGAAATGTATTTATGTATCCACTGTGCAAGTCACCTGCTGATTCTGAGGATGCCCCTGGTCTTTCCTTTTTAGACCACAATGCTGTATGGTCTTTCATTGCAGGAATCGTTATAGACAGTTGAAAGTATCTTGTGACAAGTTAAAGTTTATGAAGTAGATGTTCTGTGGGTGTTCTCAAAGTGCCTACTTCATAGTTCTATGTGACATCAGAGAAAATAACTCAGCATTTCAGGTATTGCTCCATACGCCTTTGGGTTAGCATACAGTGACATATTTTGAAGACAGTATTGTCATTGATTTTATGAAAATCATACAATTACATGTGGAAATAAGTCACTCAAACCAAGATAGCAAAGGTGGTGCTCCAGGCAAGTGAAGTAAATAACATATTTTTAACTCATCTCTAGATGTCATTTTCTAGTAAGAAGAATCATAGAGACAGCTCCCTAGACATTTAAGTGGATGTGATGATTCTGGTATTTCATAATACTGATAACTTAATGATCTTCATACCAATAACATCACTTTCATAGAAAAACAAATTTAGCTTGATATTCTTCTGTATTCATGGCTTATATAACTATAAAATCGATTGTAATGGATTTTTAAAATTAAATCAATGGCCCAGAGGCAATTATATCAATGCAGGTGGTATAAAAGCCACATATTTCATATATGCAATCTGTTTCTAAACAGCTCCTGAGATGCACAATATCGTGTGCATTACTCAGTGCTCCTGAGCTGAATCATCAAGTGAAATGAAAGGGCTTTGATGAGGTCTTTTTTTGAAAACCAATATTCTTTCTGAGAAAAGCAAATTTAGAGCTTAATTGAGAATGCATGCCTCCTCTTCTGCTTACTTAAAAGGTTTTTCTGGCCTGAAATGATAAATGTTTCTGAGTCAGCACCTGTAGAAAAGGTTGGTGTATGGGGAAAAGAGAAGACAGCTTGCAGGAAGGGTGGGCAGAGGCAGTGTGCTTTTAGGACAGAGGAACAATCCTGCAGTATTGAACAAAAATTGCAGAGCAAGTCCCATGGCAGCCAGGATCATCCCCAGCCCACAGAGCTGCCTATGTTTGCTCTCACACAGCAACACTCTTGGAGGGTCTCTGGTTCCATGCCTGCACCACCTCAGAGCTGGCCTGTGGCAAAGACAGAGATCCCTGAGAGAAACAGGTGTCAGAGGGGGTGTCAATCTGTTAAATTGCCTTTTTTTTTTCCTTGTTTTGTTTTTGTTTGTTTTTTTTTTTTAAGGAACTGCTGTGCTTTATGTGTGCAGAAACTCTTATAACTAAAAAAGAGTCCTGATATGTCAATATCACAAAGAGACAGTACTGATTGCAGAGTTCATCTGCCTAACACATAATTTTAATGGAAAAAAATCTTGCAAATGGTGCTTGAATGACAGTTCAGAAGAATCAAGCCTTCTGTGTATTCACTGAGGAGGGACAATATTACAGAACCTGTGTAAAGATAAGAGACCACTGTATCAGTCCCAAAATAAATGCACTATCTTTTGGCCTCAGAGCAATCCAGAGATATGCCAGTACAACATATCATTGCACCACTGGGAAGAAGTTTTTGTTCATGTAGAAGTTGGGGAAATTTTTAACAGCTTGACAAAAACCTCTGGCTAAAGCCAGCAGGTCCCTGAGGCACACATAGTGAGTTTGATATCTTACTACCTATTCCAAAAGAGAAAGTCCCATTGCCAGTAATCTCTCCATTCAGAAGCAGATATGTCCCAGTTCTGTTTTTTTCTGTATGACTAAAAAAAAAGAAAATCAGCCATAATGTTTATAAAAAATATGTTTAAACACTTTTTTCATAAATTGCCCTGGACAATGTAGAAAACAAGAAGCAAGGAGCACCATGTTTGGAAGCAGTGGCAGAAATTATCATGGGAGGAGAAGCCAGGAACATAGATAATTTTCAGCCTTATAATCTGTCACACAATACACATCACCCACTAACTTAGACATTAAAACTTTGACTATGGGATAAAGGGTTCAACTGCTAGAATTTTTAAGTATTGCTGTATTTTAAGAGAATGATTCTGGTATCAATAATGTACATGAAAGCATGGTACATCACTTTTTGAGGGACAAACCCATGCTCCTTGCTTCTGGTACCTCCCCATGACACACTCAAGAAGGATCAAACGTGGCAGAGAAGTGTCAGGAACAGTTTTAGTTCCTGTTTTACTTTTACAGGTGATACCTGTAAAACTAGAGAAAATTTTCATCTTTTGGGTAGCAGCTTGATGGAAACTATACAGGAGGGGTTTGCAGCTCTGTTCTTGTGTGTGAGAGAGAATCAGACTGATGACCTTGTGAGAAAAATATAAAAGGTGTGAAAGAAAAAAGAGTACTATGATCATGTGCTGCACAGGTGTCAATTTACAGAAAAGTCTTCAAATTTCAGGGATATTTCTGAATTTTCAGCTGCTCTCACTCATACAGAGAGGAGTCCTGCTTGGAATGAGCAGCAGAAATGAATGTGAGGTGACTGGCTGTAACTGAAGAGTTCTGTAAAGATTTTCTTACAATTCACAGCAAAGTACTTCTGCACCAGTCTGAAAATACTGAGAAGGGCTTTTAATATTAAAGCATATACTCAACTCTGTATAAAGGAAAGCTAAAAATTTCAGACAAGGGACACTTAACTGTCCTTTAAATTTTGTGAGCTTCTTTTCCAGAATCTGGGAACATCATAACCAAATGGGAATAAAATTTGAAATGCATTACTTAATCCTTCTTATATTCAACTGTGTAAACACAGTATGTTTAATGAACCCAGGAAATCCTATAAAGGGTAAATGCAAAAAAAGTATTATTATAGTTTTATTTTTCTTCAGTGTACAAAGAAGGGTGGAAAATGGGAAATATTAAAACATATGTAGCTTTAAAATGAAAGTTCAGGTGGGACAAAGCACTGAAAAATCTTGCAGAAAATGCTAAAGAGGAAAAAAGTGCAGTGGACTGAGCAAGTAGAGATTAAGAAAACCAGAGCAGTCACAAGACTGCAGCTCCTCTGACATAAATTCTTTTATCACAGCATATCTAATGTTTTTGATTTGTTAAAATTTTCAGTGTACAATTCTTTCAGAGACAAACTTTCTTGACTGAATTTTATCCCATGCTGTATGTTCTAGGGTTGTAGAAGTGTGCAAATGTTTGAAAGCTAATGTCTTTTTTTTTTGTGTGTTAATCTATTAGTTTTGTGGGGTGGCAGGTTGTGCTAGTTTTCTTTTTCCTTTTCTTTTGTTTTTTTTCTTCTCATTTGTAAAGCAGAGATCTATTAAAATTTAGAAGAGATAACCCATTGCTATCCTTCTTTCTGAGTGTTTTCTTAATTTTTTTTGCTTAATGATATTCTATTGCTGAAATTGTATGTATATATGTACCCTCTCAAATGGGATCATAGGATAACTCAAGTTAGAAGAGACCTCACTCCCTTATTATCTAACAACCAACTCTTTGTAATGCTGATTCAAGCAGGATTAAGACTGTAGGAGTTGAAGGTCTTCAACTAAGTTTATTTTGTGCAACACTGATGCATATTATCTGAAGTGGTTAATTTGTCACTATGAATCAATTTTTTTAGGTCTTTAGAATTTGTCACTATGAATCAATTTTTTTAGGTCTTTAAAATAACTTGATCACTTTTTTCTTTTTTTCTTGGTTACTGATGGGCAGATTTTTAAGATTTTAAGATTCATCTTTTTTGCTTATTACAATACAGCTCCCAAAGTGACATTCAGAACTTTCATGACTTTTCTGATTCTTGGTTCATACAGTGAGCCTGGAAGCCCTTTAAGGAGCTTGGACTGTTACATTCATTACAAACAGTAGAAGTCTCACTTCAACTCAAACAAGGTAGGTAAAGATTCATTTCTAATTGCTGTGCTCATTATTTTAATCTTTAATTGCATATTCATTAATTAAGTGTTTCAGTCATATGTAATGATAGCTTAAAACATGGACCATTAACTACTGTAACAGTGCATTACATTTTGCTTATTATGAAAATTATTCCAGAGGTCAGAAGTGGTTACCTATTTCAAAGTACATAGGAAATACGCTGTTCAACTCTGCACAAAATTGGAACAGTTCTGAACTGTGGTTTCTAACAATTCAGTCTGAGTTGTTCAGAGACATATTAAACAAAAGAAACTAATTTAGTATTTGCTAATATGGTGGCCACTCATAAGACTGAGGTAACAAAATCAGTAACCATGCTGATCTTCCTAAATTATAATAATGATGCCCCTTTACACAGTTTGGCTGTCTCCTGCTTATCTCTGGCAGCAAATTGGGGCTTTCTCTATTAATTAGATGAAGATAAAAGGTTTAGAACTAGACATCTCCTTCTAACTCTGTGCATGTAATTGTCCATCTGTTTGTTTAGTGAAAATAGTGGCCTCATTTGAAATCAGATTCTTAACAGCAACAAAAAAGACATATAATGAATTTGCTTAATAAATTGTGGTTTTCACTAGAATTATTCTTGCATCTAAAATTTTTAATAGGCCTACTTCGTTTAATGACTTGAGATAATTTTTTAATATATATACTTGATCATTCTGTAGTTCTTCAAATCCTATGAAGACATGAAGCCACTAAGTTTAGACAAAATCTGCAGGAATTGAGTTAACAGCCTGAATAGTTTTTGCCATTAGAATCCTATAGACATCAACCAGATACTCATAATATGTTGTCTTACAGACAGGATTATGCCTTCAGAGTTGAATCTAAACATGAAATTTTGTCTGAGGATTTACCTATTGCAATGAAATTCACAAGCTTCAAGTCCTTAAAAGGAACTAAAAAGGACTCTTTAAAATGTCTAGAAAAAAAAAATAAAACTTTTTTCAGTATTCTTCCTAGAGAAATCTCATTTGCGTTGGTGTGCAATACCAAACGAAAGGAAGGACATATGAAAACAACTTTGCCATCTGCCATCTGAAAGCAGTCAGCTCAAATGTGAATCTTATCCAGGTCTCCAATTCTTACCCTGCAGCATTCATGGGCTTCAGGTTTCAGGAAACCTCTCCTTGGTCCTGCTTAGAAAAATCTCTCTGTTATCTCAGAAGTTTTACTGAAACCTGTCAGAACACCAGCCTCATTTTTGCTGGTGGCTGCCTTCTTGCTAGAGCTCTCCAAACTTGGGTTGGGGGAACTCAGCTCCATCAGCCTTGAGGAGGCATGCAAATCATGCAAGTCATCCTTCTGGATGACTCCAGCTGTCATGGAGCACCTCAGCCAGGATGAGGCAACACAGCAGCTTTTTTTATCTTTCTCATTAAAATTCCTTTAGTGAACTACAGCAGACAGCAGAGAATGAACCACAGGCTAAGTCCTCTGAGCTGGTTCTGAGACAGTTATTGAAGTTTATTAAAGGGCTGTCAAGAACTAGGACAGGCTGTCCAGGGCAGACATTGAGGAATCAGTCCTGAAGGTACTTAGATGATGTGTAGATGTGGCACTCAGGGGCTTGGTTAAGTGGTGGACTTGGCAGTTCTGGGTTAATGGTTTGACTCACTAATCTTAAGAGTTTTTTCCAATCTGAATAATTCTATAATTAAAAGGGAAACCAAAATAACTGAAGCTGTTAGAACCCTTCCATTCTGGTTTTATTTTGGCCAGACTTATTGCAATTTAGTCAAAACAAAAAGCTAAAAGCCTATAAAATCAAGAGGAGTAAGTCAATACCATTGTTTTTTTCTCCCCAAAGGATGGCAAGAAGCATTTTTCAAGTAATCAGCTATCTCTTTCAGTGAGATGGAAGTGTAATATGAAAGTCACTATGATAATTTTGCAATGCACTCTACAGTTGCATAGTACTACATGGAGGAAACACCTTCACTGACTGAAAATAGAGAGGTGGGAAAATATCCCATGAAAATTAACAAAGGCTAAAGATCAGGTGTCACAGTTTTATTATTTTATTTATTTAATATATTATTTATTTAATTTATTATTATTTGTTGCATTGGCTGGGAAACTCTAATTGCTGAACAAAAGCCACTACACTTGGTAAACAATTCCAGGGAAAATTAATTAGGCAGCACAAGCTGTGCTTCATTTAGGTTGTTTCTTCATGGATTATGTTCCTCTGAAGCTGCTCAGTAGGAAGTTAAAGTTACCTGTTCTCTTCCACCTGACTGCTTAAAATTGTGGAACAGGGAGAAATTTTGGTTCAGGCTGGGAGTGACTGGGCAGGCTTGGGGTGTAAAAGTTTTGACCAGTAGGGTGTGGCTTAGACTCAGGAAGAAGACTGGTGCCTGGCAGAAAAGGCAGAGAACCAGGAAGGAACACTACTGGGCAAAAAAAAAAAAAAAAAAAAAGGAACAAAACAAAGAAAAAACAATAAAAAAAAGAAACTCAAAAAAAAACCAAAACAACAAAAGAATCCCCAACATATATACACACATATAAGCTGAGGTGATTGAGATGAGTATACTACTATCTAGATGCCAAAATAAATGTTGGCATACAAAAGAAGACTGGAAGAAAAACAAGACTCTCTCTCCAGGGATAACATGGTCTTCAGTTGAGAGTTCTCTTTTTCCCCCCCCTCTGTCTCACTGTCTCAGTTCCAATAGCTCTTCAAATAGATGCAGAGGTATGAATGAAAAGTTGTTTTAATTTATTTGTTTATGTGGTCAGTCTAAGAATAAAAGATGCCCAGGATCCTGTTCTGGTCACAAAAAAGAAACATGTCAGTGGAGTCCATAGGAAGGAGGCTATTTCCTAATTATTAATGGTGCGACCATAGGAACTGAAATTTTCTCATATCATTTTACTTTTGGCAGGTAGGTGTTTCTCATTAGGATTCCCAGTGCTGGAAGAATCTAGGCCTGCCTTTAGATACTCTCTTTTTTTTTAATCCTCATTTAAAAACTACTTCAATGCTGTTCAGAATTTTAAATTAGTAAGTATTTAAAAATTCATTATGTGCTGTAAAGTATATTATATTTAAGAAATAAAAATAAATGCAACATCTGTGAATTTTTTCTAAACAAGTCGATTTGGCATTATTTAGAGGGAATACACTTTAGGCCTGCTGAAAATCTGAGTTCCCTAATGATTTCCATTGTCCCCTCAGCCCCTCAACATTCTTTCCACATTCTGCTTCAAATGAAACAGATGTTAGACTTAGATGTTTGTTTCTCTGGAGGGATGAGACATTTTGTGTTATTACCTGTTCTAATTGAGGACAGACTTGTTCTTCAGAGGTACTAAGCACTCATGTCAGAATATTAGATGATGATATATAGTAAGATGCTGATGTAGGAGCAGATGACCATATATATATTCCATGAAGTCCCCTACTTCCATGAACATCCTACTTAAGGATCTTTTTCTCACTGCTTTATACTCCTGGTATTTCTAAGAGAGCAGGAATTTTGCAGAACTTACTCTTTTACCTCATGTTGATATGCAAGAGTTGCCATGGGTCTACTTGTCAACACTAGCACCTGTTCATTTCTTTTTACATATTTATAGTTCAACATTTTATCAACATCTAATCAGTCTGAACTACCTTATCACCAGCATCATATCTTATGTGTTAGGAAGCTCAGAGTTAAGCTTTCTGCCTTCCTTTTGTTGCATGTAGATGAAATGATCTCATAGAAAAAGCAGAGAAAATGCTAGAAAATACTTGGAAAAATATCAGAGGAAGGAAACCTAAGGATTAATGTCACTTCTCTGCATGATCAAAAATTAAAAATTAAAATTCTTTTATAGTTAGACCTCTATACCTTTCAGGATAGTGTTTTTATCTCATACTCCTTGGCAAAGCACATCATTTATGCAATACAGATTTCCTGAGTTCCTCCATTACCCTTAAATTTTTCCTGAACATTTAATCTTTAATTTCATCTTCTCAAGACCCCTGCAAATGATTTCTCATTGAAGTCAGCAGATCCATTTCTTGATAGGACTGGTATTCTCTGTCTGTTCTCCTAATGCTTTGTGTGCAGTTGAACCATGGGTTTTGCAGTACTGGCTCAGATGGGTTCAGCTGCCCCTCCCATTGCTTTCTGCTCGTGTGCTGTGTCTTGCAAATGCATTCTGTACGACCATGTAATGACGTCCTCAGGTGATCAGTAGCAATCCTGTGCTGGTCACAGAATTATTCCATAAAGTTGTATTTCCATGCAATACTCTTTTAATGTTTGAAAGTTGTGAACTACCGTCGCGTTAGGTGGCCGCCCAACATATGGTAACTGCAGTCAGCTCTGCGTGCAACCCTCTCATTTCTAGGGAGATAATAAAGTTAATTGTTCAAAATCACCAAGTATACTATTAGTGTGGTAGATGGCCTTCTGATTTCTTTGATTACTTGTTTCACTTAACATGCTGCACATGCTCTTTTAAGACTTCTGTTTTATGGTGTTATACATCTGCTCCCTAGTCCCTTTCATTCTGTGATTCTGTGAAAATCTTTATATAAACAGTCCAAGCTAAAGCACTCTTTAACCAATTTAAATGCACATTTCACAGGAGGAAATATATCTTTTCCTGTAAAGCTGCACAATAGTCACTTTCAAACTTCCCACATATGCATTTATACAAAATTTATGCTTTATGATAATGTTCTGGGTTTTTTAGTTGGTTTTTTTTCTTGTTTTATGTTCCCCCATATTCTTTGTGTTTTCCATTTAAAATAAATATTTTATATGATATTTAAATCATGATTAGATGTCAAAATTTTCAAAATTAAAAACAGTGTTCATAATTCATTCAAAAGCATTGTTGGTCATTACACTCAAATAGTGTAGACAAGAGTAGGTAAATTTACAACACTATTTATTTGTGACAAGCAGATCTCCTTCATTGCATATGCCTGTACATAAGGCTGCTGGTAGAGAGGGGAAAAAACCAGTAGGTTTGAGCAGATCAGGCAGAACCCTTGCTCCTTACACTTTGCTTCTGGAGTTGGCAAGCAGGACAGATGGAAACAAAGCAATGTGCTCTGTTCTACTTTAACCCACCACGTGCAGAGTTGCTGTCTCAAAGTCCAGGTGTTAAAAGAGTTAACAACCCAAGGATCAAACCTCTTTATTAAATTGTGCCACTATGTGGCCCCTGTAACCCAAGGACATTTTCCAGGCAGCATTTGATACGCACTATGTGTATCTGTGCTGTTTTCGTTTCCATAAACTTAAGGGCTCTTCACATGTCTTCTAACTTTGCTGGAGTATAGAAAAGAATCTGGAGAATGAAAGCTTTGTTCTTATTATGGCTTTTGCCTGACCTAAGCATTTGAATCTGATCTGCTTTTGATCCTGCTCAGGCAAGATAAACACTTGCCTTTGGGATTACTTTTGTCTTTTCAATTCCTTCAATAAGTAAAAAATACGTAGTTGTGAGAGCATGCTGTTTCTCAGAAGGGAACATTTTGCTATAATGTTCTGCAAAACATTTCCTTGTCTCCATGTTTGATACCTACAGTATAGGTTTCTCTGATATAATAAGAGAATTCTCCACTACATGCTTAGCTTTGTTCTGTGTTTCCTATTCAGGTATTCCCCTAGTGGCACTTAAGAAATTATATGCTTTAATTTTGGTGGCTTGAGGTCTCCAAGCAAAGCCTTAGAGTGTCAGGAGCTTTTATATGGTGAGAGAAATGGCTTTTCTGATTTTCTGGTTTTTAAAACAAAAGGAAAATACGTAAGTAAAAACACTTGGAAAGGAGCTTTTAGCTCCTTTATGGCTCTCATAAATTCAGTGAAATTCAATGAATGTTGCTGTAGAAGGTGAATGTTCTGCTTATATTTTTTAAGACTATGCAATTTGTTACTATAGAAGTGTCGATTATAATCCACTGGATTCAATGCAATAAACTAGGGTAAATGTAGTTACCTACAGGTAAAGAAACATAATAACGACTTCTTTATATCTACTTAGCTACAAAAGGTTTTCAAAAAGGATTTTAGTGGCAGTCCTTATAACAGAAATGCATATCCCTGTAATTGCTTCTTACCCTAATTAACACTGAGAGAAAATATTCCTCTGGAGCTACACCCCTTAGCAACACTCCATTCTTCCTGTTTTATTTTTATGAGAAAAGAGTAATTACTCTGCTGCAAACCATCATACTTCCCAGAAAGTGCAGTACATAGTTTCAGCACTTTCAGAAAACAGAAATAAATACCAGAGTACAGAACAATAGAAAATATTTTATACTTATGAGGTAATTTCTTTTTTCAAATATTAAGCTGCCAAGTACCTCTAAGATCTATTTTCCAATTTCTGGGAAAATGTCACCTTGGGAATCCCACCCCACATCCTTAACAGCTTCAGATGAAAACATCTACAGAATGCATGTCAGAGGGAAATCAGTGTATGTCAGAATTTGGATAAGAAAATTCTAGAAACTTCATATTCTCTCTGATTTCAGGCATATGGATTATGGCTTAGGGAAAGTTTATTAGGTTTTTCATAAGAAAAAATTATCTATCTTTTACTCTCGAAGTAAAAGGGAACAAGTATAAAAAGTTTTGAGATGGGTTAAACTTGAAAATACAGATTTAAATTGTGATTCAAAGATATACTGAAAGGATTGAATTGTAGGGTTCAAGGTTCTTGACCTCAATTTAGTTTTTGTTGTTGTTGTTGTTTTAAAAGCCATTCACAATTTAATATAATTTTTTTCAGGTCAAAGCATTATGACAGATGGTTGGGCTTTTGGACTGCACTTAAATTTGATACCAACTGCATTCAGCTAACCTGAATTTCTCTCCTTTATTTTGTGATTATTTGGCGGTTCACATGTGTGTTCTCCATTCCAGTAGACGCAATACAAGAACTCTTGATTACTTAGTGAGATTTTGTAACAATCAGAAAAAGGAATTGCTGTATCATATCTTCTCTTGGGCATCTTTAGTTTTATAACTTAGTTTTGAAGTCTCTGAACTTCTATTTGACCCTGATTTTTCAAAACAAGTATGTGTTTGGTGACTGTATTCTGAGATAAGAAGGCCCTGATTCTGCTTTATATTCTGTGGTTTAACTTCCCATCTGCTAGAAGAAATCTAATTCTTGCTCTGTGAATGTCCCAGCCTCAGTGACTCTCTCTGTTTACCTGCTCTCCCGAATAACCTCCAAAATGTAATCAGTACGTGAGAACATACATGCAACAAGTGTTTAAAACATACACACAAATATATTGTCTTCCTGGTTTGTATCCACCTTTTCTTATGGATTCATAGTTGTCTACTTGAGGAATCTTCTTTTTGATAAATAGAGACTTCACTGAGTAGGACTGGAATTACTTCCCTGTCTTCAGTAACCTTTTAAATTTGCATTAATTCAGTAAAACAATGCTAGGAAGGTCTCTAGTGAGTACTCATCCTTAGTCCAACCATTTTTTTGTGGTGGTGATCAGCAGCCAAGCACCCACACAGATGGTCTTTGGATCTCATCTCCTGCAGAACAGGGGGAAAATAGAGGGACGGCAGTAAGATTTGAGGAGTGAAATAATGATGATTTAGTAGAGAAAGTAAAAGGGTGCGTGCAAGCTTTCTCCTCCTTTCTCCCACCTTTTCTAGCTGAGCACATCGTACGATACGGAATACCCTGTAAAGCAATTCCCATCAGCTGTCCCACCTGTCTCCCAGCCCAGTTTAAAGTTGACCCCCAGCCTACTTACTGTGGCAAGGTGGGAGCAGCGAGAAAAAGCAAAAGATGGGCATACACTTCTCAGCAAAGCTCAAATGCTGGTGTGCTGTCAACACTGCTCAGTCAGTGAAAGGGCCCACAGGGCTGTGCCAGGCATCTCAAAAGTGCTATAAAACTTATTGTAAAGAATTGTCATCCCTGTAAGATTTCTTTAAAGTTTTGTCTTGAGACATTCACACATGCCCTAACACTCAGCCACAAAAACACAGAGATAATAAAAAAAAATAGTGATTAGAATGAACACCGACCTTTCAAAAGGGTGTATATCTTCATTTCAGAACACTGATAAACACCTCTGTGAAACAGCAGAATACAGATCCCAGTCTTTTCTGGGATAGAGCATGGAGGGCAAGAGCCTTCAGGCTGGTGGTTCTCTGCACAGTAAAGAAAGCAAAAATTATGAATTTTTTGCACTCATTTTTAAGTATTTGTTTCCCTAAATGTAGCTCCTGTTTCTGACCACTATTTATTCTGTCATGTATTCAGTCCCTGCTTTGTGCCTCTCCAGCTTTTCTATGAAATAAAAAATGTATCTTCTAATAACTAGAAATTTAATCAAGCCATTACAAATTGAAGGAAATAACTCAACCCAGGGAGGTATTAGGACTAACTCAGGAGTACAGTGGATAGAATATTAAAATTTTGACATTCCCAAAACAGCTTTTGACTTCTCTATTCCTATTTTTAATTGTGCCAACTATTGAAAGATATGCATAATTTACATCAGCATTATGTAAATTCATACATAATGAATTTCTAGTTTAAAAAAACAGTGTCTTGAAAATATTATAAAATAAAAGAAACCCGGTTCTCCATCATTAAGTAAAAGAGAGAAATTCCCATACCAGAATTACTGGTAATGCATCATATCACAAAAATGCCTCCAAAAACAGAACCAAATGAAAAAAAATGAATCCTGCAAATATGATAGCACACAATAAATTTTAGTCTCTTTCAAGATCAGAAGGTCTGAATGAAGGTTTAGAGATTCCATTTACTTTTTCAGTCAGACAGAGTATTTTAACAGGTTAAGAAAATGGTAAGATCATCAGGGACAGTTTGCAATTCCACTCCCATGTTTGCTGGAACTTTACCAGAACATTCAAAACTCAATCTAATGACCATGGCATGGATGCCAAAATTCCCATTAACTTTTAGGGTTTTTGAATAAGGTTGGAAGTCATACAATTACAAAGTATCTGTACTGCATCTTTTTCTAGGCCAGAATGAAAAATTGTACCGAGATTTTTAGTAGAATGCAATGACATTTCGGTCCCAAATCCATATCCTTATGTTTCTTAACAAGAAAGTAACCAATTTTTTTTTTTTATCATCTCGCCACAAAAAAAATCTTTGTGAAGATCTTTGTCTCAAAGTTATTGACATCAGCCATATTTATAGAGCACACATATTTTTGGGGAAAGGCACGTCTATTTTTTTATTAAAGCCCACCAAAGTGGGGTTAAGTCGAAGTTTTCCACTTCCTTGAAAGCTTCAGCAAGGGCTTTTATGACTGATGGAAGATTTTACACGTCTTTGAGTAATACAAAGAGAATTTATGACTTTTTTCAAAGTCAGAGATGCTTGTTAAGTGACCACAATCTTTATTAAGGTTTAATTTGTGTTCAAATTATAAAGGAAGTGAAAATCTGGAGATGCAAATAACTGTTCTTCCTTTGGGAAACTGAAGTCAATGGTAGTGTTTGTTCATGATATTTGTCAGATGTTCTATCTCTAATTGACTTAGGAACATAGGCTTGTCCAATTCAATTTTATGAGATTTAGCTGTGCAGATTTTTATTTGTAAGTATCTCCATAATTTCATTTAACATCCTTTTGTATTTCCAAGAAGTGCAGTATTTTAATCAAGTTTGTAGGGAAAAAAAAAAGAATCACTTGAAAAGAATTTAATAAAATTCAATTTCAAGGGCATAAAAATGTGTCAGTGCTTACACTGGAAATCTTTCATTTGTTACTGCAAATAATTTAGATGCTTCCAGTGAATATACTTATATGTGTCGATGGAAGACCCCACAAGGCCAAATGTAACTAAAGAATATTTATATATTGTTTATTCTTCGCAGGAAGTCCTGTAAAAAGTACTGCAAACATTATCTGAAAATGTAAATATACTTCTTATTGGATGACATGTCTTGCATTCCTAGTTAAAAATTTATGTGATTGTTAGAGAACCCAGTGGAGAGGTCTGTTTCTTTTATTCAAACTTTTAAAGATTTTTGCTTTTAGCTTTGTGGCACTAGCAAAAGGTTATTGTTAAGAGAAGCATAATATTTCTCCTTTATTCCCACATAAAAGAACATTTAAAAAAGCCAATGTCCTGATAGCATACAAGGTGCTTCACTGTCATTCTTAAACTCTGATCATCCTAATTCCTAACACTGCATATAATCACCTTAAGAAGCTTCCAGTAAGCAAATAAAGTCAAAGGGATGTCTAATAGTGCTGCTTCTATTTTTATCACTAGCACTTGTATAAAACTATCCTATTGCTAAAAACAGACAGAAAAGGTTTCAGGGATAGAAGTGATACACAGAATTTGATTTAGACAAAAGGCATACGGTTTGCTTGAAAAAAGACATGCCTGTAGAAGTTTATGGGCAGATAGACACAAGGTAGGTCATAGCACTTGGAAATATTCAATAGGGTTACAGAGAAAGATAAAGAAGCAAATACTCTGATGATTTACAGGGTCTTAGAGTGGTTAGAATCAGAATAGAAAGATGAAGAAATTCATCAGACAGGTGAGAATAACAGCAAAGTTTAACAGGTCTTTTAGCATATTATCAATGTAATAGTCTTAAAAAAAATTCTAAAATAGTTCAGATTAAAGAGGTAGTGCAAATAACAGTGGTAAACAGAGCAGGAACCCAGGGTAAAAATGTGATATAATTTTTTTGTAACATTTCTCTTCTGATAACTTCTATATTCTAGACTAATTTATTTGTTGAACATTCTGTTCAATCATCATTTGCTAGACAAAAATGTGTAAATGAGCTAGACAAAGACAAATGTGCCACCCTGGGCTTCAGGAGAACATATTTCAGCTTGTTCAGAACACTTTTTGGCAGGGTCCCAGCAGAGATTATCCCAGAGGGGCATGGAAGAGTTGCATGATTTTCAAGGATGCCCTCCTCAAGGCACAGGAGTATCCTATTCCCATGCACAGGAAATCAAACCATCACAGCAGAGCGGCAGCAAGGGCTCCTGATGGAGTTCAGAAGCAAAAGAAAGTGCACAGAGGGTAGGAGTGGGTGTGAGAGCACAGAGACAACTGCACCTGTTAGTGAAACTTTAGAGAGCATAGCAAGAGCACAGTGAATAACAATACACTATTGCCTCTTCCTTTCTCAGGAGAAGATCATTTTCTTTTTGAAAACTGCTTGCAATCGCTATTTTAAAAACAATAGTGTTTAATCTCATTAATCAACAGAATAAAGCTCCACAGACGCTGGCCTCTGAGAATAAACCAACAGATATTCCTGTTTGTGTTCTTCTTTTCCTTTTTATTTCCTTTACTCTTCCAGAGACTGCTGAGAGGTTTTATTTTTCCCAGTGCATGGACCCTAGCACAACACAAAGTTAATTTAATAAGAATCATTAGCATTTATATAGGGCTTTATATTCTAAAGGAATTTTTCGAACATTTACTAATCTTTAGGCTATCTCTGTGAAATAGGTATCTAATTATTATCTTTATTTTAGTCATGGGGAAACAGAAAGCTGTAAATTAAAAGCATTATCAGTACCACACAGAAACTGAATAATAGAGCCAGTAACATAGCTGAGGAGGCCCCCAGCCTCATTTTCCTACTTATTATTTACCTTCCTCTCATTGTAGAATCCATACAGTGTTGAAAGCCAGGGTAAGGAGCAGGACATGCACTAACAAAGTGCTACTCATAACAGAAGTTTAATGAAATAATAATTTCTCATCAGCATTCTTCCTAGTATTACACCCTGGACATAAAATGTCTTTCACTACATAGTTCTTCATAGAACAAGCAGATGTTACCAACAATAATGGGTTGCTGGAATCTGCTAGCTGTGTAATTCTCATCTTCTCTTCTACAGGTAATAGCTTGAGCACTTGAAACTTCATATGCTGTCATATTATTGGTCTCTTGACAAAAAAGGAAAAATCTAAGTCATTCCTTGAAACATTTTTATAAATAATGAACAGTATGTTGCAAATTCATAAGTATTTAAACAAATATCAGCTTATCTATGAATCTGTTACAGAAGCAGTAGTTGAAATTTGGTACCACCCCCTTGTCTGGCCAGATGTTGTTTTTAAGAGGTTTTAAGAGGGTGATAATAATAGCTGAAAATTCATGGTTAAATATCATTGAATCATAGAATTGTTAGAGTTAGAAAAGATAATTAAGATCAAGTCAAACTTAACCTAGCACTGCCATGGTCACCTCTAAACTGTGTCCTGAAGTTCCACATCTATATATCTTCATCATCCAAGTCATTTGTGTTATGAGTGCATTTATGGTTTTTTATAGCTATCCAAAAAATAATAGATTTGAATTTTTTCATCTACCTCAGAAAAATACCACTAATTTAATTTTAATAGTAATTAACAAATAATCCAGCAAGTATTTATACTCTCTAAAATTGAGAGTATTTTCCATAAGATTATTGTTAGGAAATATTGTGCACAGGGTTTCATATCGTCTATGTTTATGCCTTTTGAATTAAGCCTTTGGCAATAAGGACAATGGAATCCTATCAGTAATATCCATGCAGCGACAGCACCTATAAATAAAATGAGAATTGTCTGAGTTGCATTAATGAAAATGCTACAGTTCCCATATTTTTTTCCAAGAAGCCTGTTTCCTCAAGTAATGAAAGAGGCACTGTAAAAATTTCAAGAAACTCCTTTTTTTAAAATATTATTTGAAGGATAAATTCTAGCATGAACTTCAGTAGTTGTAGGGGTAGTAGATAAAGAAGTAGGCACGCCTCAGTGTCCTATTTTAATGACTAAGTGTAGAAAAACCTACCATAAAGCAGCATACATACATACAACATTTATATATATAATAAATTTGGTACTTTCTTGTCTTTTAAAATGTTTATCAATTTTGTTTATGTATTTTTGCATTTTTCCCATGTAGTCTTTCTATTTTTATCAAAAAACCCTATAACTCACTGTTGATTTGAAGCTCTACTGTGCTTTGACTTTTGTGATCACTAGAATAGTAATGCCCTAACTACACTTTTATCCCTCTCACTGTTCACCTTATTTGATTTGATTTTGTTTGTTTTCACAAATGACCTGATAACCTTCTAGAATTTTACATATCTTTTATCTTCCTTGAAAAAGCAATTACAATGAAAGAGGATCCGAAAAAATGGAAACTCCTTCAGTATTCTTCCAACTCATTCTGATTTCAGTCATGACAATAATATTTATCTCCAGAAGTATTTAACCCTTAACTGGTATCTACTATTGAAATATTAAGCAGAGAATTTTTTTTCTTATATCATCTCTTAGCTGGACAATCAAATTTTATTTAGCTAGATTAAAATGTTTTATGAAAACCACTGTGCATTAAAAAAAGAACAAGTCATTTTAAATGCTGTATTATTTATGTAATGTATTGTTCAGTCAGATCTCTGTAGTGTTTGATTCAGGGGTGGAGGAAAAAAATAGGGGAAGAGGCCTCAGACCTCTTTAAATGTGATGTTTAAAAATCCAGGCACGGTCTCTGTAATCTTTGCAAAATGTTTCACTGCAGTTTACTCCCATTACTGATAAAACCCACACTATTTTTATTCCTTGGCTTATTGAATCCCAGAGGTTCATGTTCATCTTTACTGTCATATTCCAGTGCCTACTTATGAGAAATGAAAAGAGGCAGCTATAATAACTGGTGTATGTTAGTACCTGTTCTTTGTTTTCCCATCAGACTCAGAAAATCTACAAAGAATGCTGGCAAACAGAATCTGTGGAGCCAAATTATTATTGAATAGCCTCATAGTCTAAGGACATCTCCTATAGCATTCCTTTGGGGAATCAAAAACTGATACAAAACACTATAAACATTTTGCTAGCAGCTTTGAAATATATTTCAAAGCTATTCTGGTCTTGTTAGTTCACCACTTTTTCCATTAGATAGAAGCATTTTTTCAGCTTATTTTCAACAAATAGTATCTTAAATCAAATGTTTCTTGTTACTGCCATAAAATTAAAAAAATTATGTTATTCAAAGACCTATCACAGGTTAATAATGTGAGGGTGTGTTTGTCAGCTGAGGGTACTGAATAAAATAAGAATACTCTGAAGTTAGGTAACTCACACAACAAAGTTCTCTAAAGTAATGCAGAGAAATGCCTGACAAAGCTTTATTTTTGGGACAATATCTTGAGATTTCTCACTCCTGGCTTCACATTTCCTGGCCCTCAGTCAATGGATTTACAGTAAGTTTGTATCACTTTGTAAAAACGGGGTAATTTTTTTTTTTTTTTCACATTGTAGTTAAGCCATTTTCAAGAACAATTTTTATACCAAACATCTCATAGCTTTTGCCTTTTTTTTTTGGAAAGAGGCCTTGCACATGATATAAAACACTGGTATATCAATGTAGAAAAGTGAACAAAGACACCTTTCCCACTGCACTTTTACTTGAGAAGAAGACTTTCAGCCATCTTTCATTCATGGATATTGATTTGGCTACACCTCAAATACAGGTGCACACCTCAGATGCTTTAATGGTACATTTACTTGTTGCAAAGACATCCAGACTTAACAGAAAACTAATATGACAGATCAGTTCTTCTGCCTAGAAAGTGAAATGGCTTGTATGACTTGAGATCTGACAGCAAGACCTTTCTTAAACACTGGTTTTCTCCGATGTATCTATATCTATAAATTCTCCCTCTGTCTTGCTTCTATTTCTCTGCCTACATGAAAACAGCAAGACAAATTATTACGTGCATGCTGAACACACATTTATGCTGCCGGTGTCTCATCAAACAGCTCTGCTCAGTTTTAAACTGATTAAGTCAAACTTGTAAACAACCTTTGTGCCTAAGATTCGAGTAATGCTGTATTTAGTCTCTCTGCCTAGATGTTGATTTCTGACTAATTTTTAGATCCTTGCACAAAATATGTCCAGGTTTGGTGATATTTTGGTTGTTTTATAAATCCTTGACACGGCTTGAATGAATTGTGCAGGATTTTATAATTAAAAACTATGAATATTTTAACAAAATTTCTCTATTATGTACAGTCGTGGAAACATTGCAGAATGGGTACATAACTATACTTTTCTGCATTTGGTGCTCTATAGTATAAATACGTTTACAGGAAAAAAAACTATAGATGCTAAAGAAACAGAGAACATAAGTGTTTATTCATAATAATAACTTCACAGTAAGAAAATTCATCTTCACCACATGACTGGTTAAGAAATTACTCAATTTCTTCATAACAAATGTTTAAAAGACTTCATTTCATTCAACCAGGTGCACACCCAGCTAACAGTGTTTTCTGACTAATGTGTTGGTCATCTTGCATGTTAACTGAAAATCAGGGTTTCCATTAAAAATGTAGGATTAAGAAAAAACATTTAACTTTCTGTTATTTTGCTCTTATAACATGTAAGTTTTAAGTGAAAGTGGTAAAATTATTTTTCACTATGTTTGAAGGTTAAACAGATGTCTTCAAATAAATTTAGTAAAAAAATAATTCTTAACACACTTCTGTGATAGTTACATTATCTTGCACCTCATATTTAACCAGGAGACAATCAGGAGATGCATCATGGAAAATCCTATGGCAAATAAAGTAAAACCTGACATAATTCCATCTGTTTCTGCATTTTTATTTTTTTTTCAAAGAAAGTGTCCATAGTGGAGAAGATGCAGTTACTGGTTTTATTTTCAGTAAATTTTTGAATGCTTGTTTATTTTATTTTTTTCACTAGTTTTTCACAAGTTTTGAGAGCGACCAGTATAAAGTTCTTCCCATTCTACTCAAGCATATCTCCATCAAGATGTACAGTAAAGAGTAAATATAGTTATTAATTAATTTAAAAATAATTAATGATAAAAATATGGGAATTAATTTCCAGAGAAGCTGACCTCTGATTAATTTTTAAACTATTCTTCTCAAAATGTTTTATATTTCTTGTGAAAAGTAGGACAATCAACACCTTTCTTCCTAGGAAAGCAATCAGGCATAACAACAGAACCCTACTATGATATTTTCCTCTTGAAAGTAATGAAATATGCATGACAGTAGTATTTTTTTCAACTTTATTTTTTTATTTTCAACAGAACAAAATAAATGCAAAAATTCTTCTTTACTATTTTTTTTTAACTTTACTATTTTTTGAAGGTTTTTAAAGGCGATTTTTGTTTAATAAATACATTGGCAATAATATCACTGCTCATCCCTTCTTCCTTTGAAAAAATCTGAAACTAATATTTTAAATTTAATTTTAAAACTCTCTTATAAGCAATTGCTTGGGGCAATACATGTTTAGTGTCAGATGGTGCCTGCCACTCTGGTAGTATGAAAGGGATTTTATAAGGCAGAAAAGAACTTTTGCTATTTCACATAATCAGAAAGAAGCTGGATGGAAATAAGATGTGGTACCCTTGTGAGAAAGATTTTTTTTTGGAAAGCAGGAAAAAAATGATGCCATTGTTTACATGTGATGGTGTGTCTTGTTAAAATGAATTTTTCAGTAAGAAATATAAATTGTTTAGCAATTATTTCTCCTACTAACAGTAGAAAAGATTGGTTGTGTTTGCTTGAATTACTATAAACTTGAAATTTTAATTTTGAACTTTTAGCAAGTTGACTAGAGACTCATCCATTTATATCAGATAATCTTTCTTTCAACTTGCATGCTGAGCACAGATTATATAGAAATATTTTTTACACAAATATTTCTTTTACAAATAATTCCTTTATTGATGTTATCACTGATCTTCTGCTCTCACAGGTGTTTATAAAATCTAAAAAAAAGCCTCTACTAGTTTTGTGTGCCAATAGTTTCTATTTTTATACTCAAGATTTTAAGTCACAATCCTAAATATAGTTGGAAATATGTTGGATATGTAGTTGGAAATGCAGCTGGAAGTATAAATCCACCTGTTTTCAGGAGATCTGCAGAGTGAGGAATAACCATATTGGACTTTTAGTCTTTGTTATGGTGTCAATACCTTTTGCCTCTACTTGCTTTGGCAGGGATCTAACACCAGCGGAGTTGCTCGGCAATAGACCCAATGCAAAATACCTCTGCATTTTTTCCTATAATACCATCTGGTTCCTAATAATTTTTCCCTCTTTTCCCTGGCTGTTATCTTGCCATGCTTAACTGCTGGATGTTCTCTCATGGTGGATTTGCTTGAAAGGACAGCTGAGGGTCAGAGAGATGATTCCCTCTCTTGTGTGTCCAAACATAATTTTTGTGTGACAGGATCTTCTGTTCTAATAGCTTGTCTTTGATTCATATGTTAAAAAAATTTTGGAAAAGTAGTATTTCTAAAAGATTTGTTATCAGGATTCTAGTTCTCTTTAATCACCTATATGAGAACAAACTGTCAGCACTATGTTTTGGAACACAAAAAAGACAATTAAGACAATTTGTTATTATACTAAGAATTAGAGTGTAGGTGTATTTTGTCACTGAATTAGTATGTACTGCAAAAATGCCAAATGTAGTAGATATGTCTCTAAGGAAGAGTATTCACTGCAAATATTTTCATGTCTACATCTGTGAAAGTAAAATCATAGTTTGATTCTGAAGTCTCATTTAGGTTGATGGTAGATTTAAGTGCTTTCCCTTGATGGAAATCAAACCACAATTATCCTCACAGTAGGCCTAAAGTAGTGCATTTGTTTTGAAAACCTCAAAGTACATAACCTTTTCTTTGTCAACAGCATTTCATGTTCCTTGGATCAGAAATTTTGGAATGATTTTCTCTCAGTTGCTACTGGCATTGCTTTTATTTATGTTGTAACCCACAGAGGTCACTGCCCCAGTGTCGGGCAGTGTCAAGGTGTGCAGTACAACACAATCGGTGTTCTGATGTACAGACGACTGAGAAGACAAGGAACAGAGGGTTCAGGGGAAACTTCAGACTGATGTTAAACATGAGTAGTGATCTTACTGACTTCTTTTTTCTCCTGGCTCCGTGGAAAGCAGCACAATGAAAAGGTATGGGAAGACATCTTCCATGTACATATGCCATATATACACTTAAATGTCTATTCATGTATGCATGCACACATGAATGTAATACATACATGTGCATATACACAGATATCCAAATATGTTTTATCTATAGTCATATTTAGTTCAGTTCAGAAAAAAACACACATATAAGTGTGTTTGGACATCTTTCACAAAATGATTCTTGAAAAAATATTTAAAAGAAAATGGAAAGTGAGCCTCAGGAAATTGTGAAAGGCATTAATTCAATACTCAGTAGATACTGTGATGGATGATAGGTGTTTGTGAAGTGGGAAATCAGGCTCCTAACCTTGTACTACTGTATAATTCAGGAGTTTTAATGCAGAGTATACAACTTCCAGCAGGGATCTGAAAGTGAAGGAAATAAGTTTGAATTTTTTATATAGGGAAAATAGAAATGTTTGCATTCAGATTGCCAAAGTGCGGTGAGTGTTACTATTATACAAGTTTAGGGTTTTTTTTCTTTTTTAGTAGTTAATAGAGCTGATCAATAAAAGGAGCCCTAGATGAGAAGAAGTTGCAACAACTGAAACTGGAGACCTAATCTTAATATTTGTGGGATTTAATAAAATTATTTTGATGTATTTTAATAGAAAAAATTTGGCCTGCTCAAGACTGGAGAAAGAACAAAAGGTGAACAGACACAGACTGCAAAAAGCAAAGGTGGGCTATGGAAACAGCCAATTCTCAGAAAGACAGTTCATATTGGAAAGAAGGCACTAGAAATAGAAAGAACAGCTTGATAATGTTCAAAACAGTGGTACAGAAGAATAAAAGCAGTTGCAAGAGCTCAGCCACAATGTCTTCAGACATTCAAGAGATGTGTTTTCTGACCTATCTGACTGGGAAGAAGGAAAGTGGATAAACTTGAGATCTAACAAAGGGAGCTTGTTGGGCCTTCAGCTGTTGACAGAGAAGACAAGAGACAACTCCAGAGTGGATATTCGAGAAAGAATGTGACTGATTTTAACCTATAAAGAGGCCATAAACTGATAACCTAGAAATGCAGATAAAGTAGGAGGATGGTCCTCTGGAAAAGGGCTCCAGAACAATGGAGTTGATGGGAAAGCCATTTTATCATTTGGTTACAGAGACATGATTCAGTCACTACTGCTGTGAAAAGGAGACTTCTTTCTTTCTTTCCTTCAGGGCCTACGACCTACTCCTTGAAATACTTTCAGCAGAGAAAGCATAAATTCTAGCAGTTATATTGTTGCTTCTCACATGGTCACTCTTCTGTAGAGGTTCTCTCTTTGCTCTGTGAAACTGCTTCTTTACTATTGACTTGTCATTTGGTGATGTTGAAAGGATACTTGAAATGATTGTCTTTTACTTGTCTTTACCTTCAACAAATTTCCTTCCTCTCTTTTCTCTCTCAGTAAATCATCCTTCTTCCCTTCACAAATACACAAACTAAAAAATTGCCAAACTGAAATTAGGAAAAATGCACATTTAAAAACACGGATAATTGAAAATACATATACCTATTTTAAAAGGTTGTTCTGTGTCATAATTCAGCTGTGGCTTTTGAATAAGTAGGTAATAGAAATTAAAGTGTTGTCAAATAAATCCAAAGTTGCAAGTTTTCTTCATAAAACAAACAGGGGGTGAAATGAGTGGGTTTGAACAAGATGTCCCATTAAATCACAATTAATAATGCTAAGATAGGAGGCTGGATAAATTACCAAATAGCTTGCTGGCAGTTTTATTAAAGTTGTTAATGAAGCTGTAAAATGGGCTAGTCCTTCCACTTAAGGGGTGCCTTCTCTTTCTCAGCTCAATAGATTATACGATGAGTTTCTGTGTTTCCTGAGGCTGTAGATGATGCACGTATTGGTGGAGAAGACACTCTGAATAATGCAATAATAGGAAGAATTTAATTGCCTGATTAAATGGCTGTAATAAAACATCATGTGTCTTAGTACAAGCAGAAGTTGAGAAATAATCTTCCCACTGAGTACAGCATGGGTAAAACTGCCACCAGAGCAATGTTATGAGACCCATTTCATGGAAGTTGCACATTCAAAAATGATGCAAGCACTAGCAAATAAGTCTTATAATCAAGGTTTATGCAGTGCAGTTGGTTTTGCGCATGAACAAAGAGAGTGAAGGTTAACTTGTAGTTGCTTACCCAACAGAATTATATCCCAGACTAGAAGAAAGTGTATTCTTAGGTGTATAAACTGAAATTAGGTAATTACAATCTGCAGCAAGGTCAAAGTACCCTATTAATGAAGGTAATACATACCAGAACAGTTTGGAATGGCTGTTGTGGGAGGTTTCTCCATAACCATCTCTAAAAACAATCTGAATTTTCTGAGAATTGAAGGTAAACTTGGCTTCTATAAAGAATTCTAGATTTTATCATTCCAGGGGCTAGAAATTCTGGGGCCCTTCCTTTTGTTACTATTGATCCACAGCCTTAGCCCAACAAGACTGAACTACTTTTGTTTGGTATATTCTCTGCAAATGCTCTAGATACTCCAAAGGACGGAGAAAAATCAGAAGATGACAAAAGAAAAGAAAAATCATCCAAAAATCAGATTCTATTAATTACTTTAGTTATCCCCTTCCCTTAAAATAAGCTATTTGGTATTGCTCTTATTTTTATAGTGCTTGCAAATCTATTGAGATAATGACTTACATAAAATCTCATGGTTTAGAACTTCAGCTAATCAAACCCTAAGGGCTTTTAACTCTGCCTGGCTATCTATTTTATTCAGTTTAGACCCTCTTTCATCTGAGTGTGATAGTGACATGAAGGGTCCACTGTAAAATCTAACAGACAAGGGGAAATATGTGTATGTGAGACTACTACATCCCTTCTGCTCTATCCTCCATGCACAGGTATAGAAGCATCAATTGCAATATAACATTGTAAGGTAATCATCTGTCGTTTAGGTAAGCTGCAAAACTCTTTGCTTGTAAATGTGGTAGTTTAAAAGCTGATGATCAAACAGGTCAGGCATCCATGTGTGGAGGGCAGAGGGAACAACAGCAAGAGTAACCTTGTTAGCTGGCACAGGCAAACAACCCTGCTCATCAGACACCCATTGATTCCTTGCTGGTGTGCTTTGCTGCAAGGGTCAGGGTGAACTGACTGCAGAACTTGTGGTCAAGGTGAAATCATCTATTGCCACTCGAGGCTGATGGTATTTTTCTTCAGAAAACAACAACAAAAAAAGAACCTTTTTTCCCTCAGAGAATAAAAAAAAAAATAATAGCATTCAAATTTGTGAGAATTATCCCCAGGGAATTCTTCTTTTTACTTAATATAGTTCTTAATATTTTTCCTTCATATAGTTCTGAAGATAATAGATTTGTTCTTATTTTTAACTAGATAATTTATGCTATTAACATATTTAATTTGGATCAGATAACTTGCCTAAGATAAAAGTCAATGACACTGCAAATTCTTCAGTATGTGTTCGGAATAGGTCAGATGGTAAATGATTTTAGAGCAATTTTGTTTGAAATGCTCATTATTATTATGCCTGGAAATACAACCAGGTGTACAAAGGAATGGATTTGAAGTGTAGAAAAATACCATCCTTTAATCTTTCAAATTCTTTTTTGAGAGAAAAAGCTTAATTCTCTATTTCCTCTATCTTTCAAGTGTATATTATAAACACCTTCTCTTTTTTACCTGTTCTTTCTGAAATAAGAATTATCTCTGAACTGTTGCATTATCAAATGAGTTTATACAGTGTTAAATATCCTCTCTGATTTCCAATTTTACTTTTAAATTACCTGTTCACACCCAAGGATATTAATTATTTACTTGTAAATTTGTTTTTCAGTATAAAGTGTTACAGATATTTGGGACCTGCAGCAGACACAAGCTAACATTCATTACAGTTGTTGGGAATAATACTGATGATTTTAAATTGTAAAATATTTGTGTTTCCCAGGCAAACCCACAGTTCTTACTAGAATGAAATCATATGGCCCAAACATATGAATGACTCATAAAATTCTGTAACAATACTCCTCATAGGCCGAGCGTTATGTTAGACATATTTAATCAATCCTTGATTACTTAATGGAATTCAAAGCCATTTTTTCCCTACTGTGTTGGGAATGATAGCTCCTTAATTATGTACTTACCCAATCCTCTGCATTTTAAACAACTTCATAATTAAGCATCTTCCCGGTATTCAACAGCTCCTTAATAAGGAATATTTTCATCAAATCCATAATTAAAGCCTTTTAAATGCATATCCATATAAATATTTGAATGTAGGGTCTCACAAAGACTTTAAAAGAAGAGAAATCTCCTTCATACATCTCCTGCCTAAAGTCCAAAGTCATTAAGGAGACGATATTTTCCTTCCAGGGATTCTCTATTTGAAAAGGCAAACCGAGGTGGAAGACAGCTGTGCAGGGTTGGAGGGCTGTGAGCTTTCTATCATGCTGCAATTGCAACGTGTCTTATGATCAGAATTTGTGGTGAGGAGAAGGAAGAAGGGAGAGAACAGGATTAGTAATTAACTTCCAAGTACTACCAAAATGAAACGGGAGGATGTAACACACACGTACACACTCCTGCCACTGCTGGGGATAAATATGTTGGGAAAGTAAACACAGAAACAAGCAGGTCAGATCTTACTGAAAACCATGCAGCTGTGCATACATGTATACCTGTTCTAATTTTTAATGGTGATCTTCCATTATACTTTATCCAGTTTGTACTAATTCCTTAATTCTTGATATTGGCAGTGTATTTTATTTTTATTTTCTTTTAGGGCGTAATTAGAAGCAAATTGCTTTAACAAAAAAGCAGAATCTAAATAAATTTCTTAAGTCATAAAAAGTGTGTACTAAGTGATTGTTTTCTGCCAGAAGATAAATCACGTTGTAAATTATTTGTGAAGAGATTTCATGTTTAACTGTGGAGAAAGAATGAGTTTTAAAATTCATTTAGAAGTTAAAGTTCTGCAAAAAGGACTTGCTGAAGACGAAAGCCACCACTGACTTGAACCTCATCATTTATGTAAATGAAGCCTGCAGGAGTTTCAGCATCACCCTCTGATGCCTTCTGTTTAATTCCCTTCAGCAGGAGATAAGTGCCTAGATACCCTGAAGACCTAAGTGTCAGCAAATTGTACAATCAGACCCTGCTTCTGAATCTTTGAAGCTTACAAGGGCTGTCTCACAGTGGCATTTATTCATAAAGTTTCTACTGATATCAGTGCATTTGGGAGATTAAATAGTCTACAGTGCAGATGTGTTTGTCTAAGCCACTCATGTGGGGCTCCTATGATGAGAAGCTGGACCCTCCCAATGCACCTCACATGAAAACTGACACAAAAAACTCTTTAGTGTACCACATTTTGAGTTTACCTGGCAGTGAGTGAGGAAGTTTCCCTGTT
Source organism: Pseudopodoces humilis (assembly GCF_049639895.1). Classification (NCBI taxonomy): domain Eukaryota; kingdom Metazoa; phylum Chordata; class Aves; order Passeriformes; family Paridae; genus Pseudopodoces; species Pseudopodoces humilis. Next base: position 39,922,474 of record NC_142200.1, read on the forward strand.
TGGTTGCTACTTGCTTTAGTGGTTAGGGCTGCTCAGGAGGAGCAACTGTAAAAATAATTAAATACTTTCACCTGTGGATATTTTTCTCATCTTTCTCAGAGTAAAAGTAAGCCTTTCATACCTGTGTATTTACTTTTATATCAATTTTTATTGCCTTATATTTATTATTATTTTATTTTCCAAAGAGCCACATTTACATTATATTTTCAGCATGCACCAGAGGAAAAGATAGGGCTAAAACTGAAAACCAATTTGTGAAAAGAGAAACATTGTAATTCTGGACTTGCTAGTTTGAAATGCCAATATGTTTATTCAGTAATTAAGTAACAGTGATCTCAGCATATCATTCACTGTCACAGATCAGGATGTCTCTTTCTCATCAGCACATAAATTTTTTTCTCTGTGTATAGATACACAGAAGTAAGGGCAAAAATTTGAGATAAGTGAATTTATTTTTCACTTTTTCATTATGCCACTGGTCTTTTCCCAGTTTGAACCACTGACAATCCACTGTGAATGACAGAAGTAGAAGTGTATTCTGCATTTTAGAAATCAAAATGAAAATGTACCCTAAACAAAATGCACGTTTCCAGTTGAGGCATCCGGAAAGTATGCAGGACACAAAGATAATACTTGCAGGTATCAATAAGTTCCAATGAAATTTGTTCCCTCTTTCAACACTTGTACTGTGTAGGCACTTAAAGAAATTTGGGGTTTTCTCCTAATCTTTTTCTATTTTCATGTGGTCCAGTTTGCAATTATATCCTAGTTCTGTTCTCATTTATTGTATTAATAATTTTAAGTATTTTTATTTGATTCCAGGATTCTAGCATATTTTCATATACTTTTATTTGATTTTCAGATATATTATCTTTCTGATATTGTACTCATACTCACACAGTTCTTAACATTTTCTCTCCTGTGTTGGAACTTCAAACTTCTATTTTTGGAGGTTTTATTTATTATTCTTTTTCATTAAATTTGAAACAATGCCTGTTACTCACGGGGAATAACAGCCCAGAGATGACGTTTCCACAATGTGATATCTAAAAAAAATATATATGTATATATCTTTTACAGGAAGTTGTTTTTGTTTTTGTTTTGTTTTTGCATAATTGACTTGGTTTTCAACTTTTAGTTTCTGTGGTATTCTGAGGTACATGTTAGATGTCTTGAAGGTAAGAATCATAGAGAGAAATTCCTTCCATAACAGCAGAAATCCCAAACTTCCTTCCAACCATAGACAGATAAAAGAAAATTATGTTGGTAACCACAGTTTCCTTATTTTCTGGTGACTGTGACAAATCTGGGGGTGTTCTCACTTATAATGGGAAGTGCTGGAGAAAATTAGATTTCTCCAGTGCTGGTAGCATTTGTTCCTTCAAGCATTCAAGCATTCCCTGTTTCTCATCAGGATTTAGAGGATCCTAGCTGGTTTTACTTCAAATTTTTGTCTCTAGCTGTTTGCTCATGCTGATGATCTTTCATTTCTCCATCAAATGGAAGAGAAGATTCCAGAATAGGGAAAAACAGGTTGTTGGCTGTTGACAAGACTAATGTTACCAATACCAGGTTTAGAATTTGGAGTTGAATGGATAATGCTAATGGAACCTGTTTGTTCTACGCTACAGCCTGCCTTTATGTTCTTCCACTAACATTGATTTCAGGTTAAGTGCAGTGAGCGATGCTTAACACTTATTTCTAGCACAATGTATATTCTTTATCTTTCTCATTCCTGAACCAGGCTAATTACTTGCAGATAACAAGGTTGCATCCCATTTAGAACACAGATGAACAGGAAATGCTGTCCTAGGCAGCTGTTGGCAAACTTGGAACACAGAACAGAGAAGAATGTCATATGAATATTAAAATCAAATGGGTATAAGGGGGTTTAATTCTCCAGAAAAAAGGTTTTGTGATTCTTCTAACAGCACTTTCTAAAGACCACTACCAGAGACATGAGTAAGTGTAACTAATAGGAGTGCAAGTAGTCACGTTGTAAAATCAAATAAAAGCCGATTGTAAATTACTGTAGTAACAAGTAATTTGTTTCAGGTTTTTAGGTCAGTGTCAGCTGTACTTACTATATTTTGCAAACTGAGATCAAATATTTTTAAGAGGTATTCCAGTGGCACCAATTAAAAAATAAAAAGAATAAAAAAATTATGCTATTACTATTAGAAAAAGTAATTTGCTTGACTCTCTGGACTAGACAGACGTGGTGGACTTTTCTCTAGGGCTGGTTCTGAAGAGGTTAGAATGGAACACCACCTCCCTTGCCAGCAGCATGGTAATAATTTTCCTCTAGTTCAAGAATACACGATAGTTTTAGTTTAATGGCAATCACCTTGTGATGTACCCCAGTAATGAAACCACTTCAAAATCATCATCGTGGTTTCCAGGATGATTATTTGCTCTTTAATTATGTGACCTGTTACTGAAGTGCTTTATTGGCATTACACATCCTGTTGTGGTTACCGAAAAGGCTGCCCAATTTATTAATAGCCTTAATGGAAAAAAGATTCCTGAGTAATTGCAAAACGCTCTTAACTATTTATCTTAGTGCTGTTTAATGTAGCACTTACTAGTATTTTGTGAAACTAATTCTGTGTTGTCTTTTTTTGATAATGATGTAGCTAGAAAATAGATCTATCACTTTTGCTTTTTAAAAGAGAGGGGAAATGTTTATGTATTTTGAGTCCTATGTATCATATTCTCTGCTTGACCTTCACTTAGAAAAAGACATCACCTCTCTGGAGAATTTTGCTATTTCTAGAGCGTGCCACGAGATGTCAGTGTTTAAGAATATTATTTTTGTCACAACCTGCTATTAAAAGACCTGTTCTCTGCATTGTTTAAGGTTCAATGGCTGGCAGAAAATTTTCATATTTTTGGGATTAAAAATACAAACTGATTGAGTCTCTCCCAAGTAGAAATGGAAAATAAATATATTTGTAAAAATAAATAAAATAACATAAAAGGAATATTAAAAGAATGAAACAAAACAGATCACTCAGGTGTCCCCCTTGAACCACATTTTACTCTTTCCCCCAAAAAGGGCACCCCGAGAAAATCTTTTTGGATTTTGTCTGGAGTGGATATTTAGTCACTGATGGGGTTTTGGTTTGGTTTGGGTTGGGGTTTTTCAGAAGAAATTAGAAACAGCCCTTCAGCTCCTGGGTTTAGTGTAAGACAGAAGCTAAGTCAAGTCCAAGTCTGATGCTGTGTATCTCAAGCAAGAACAGATTTGAAATCTGGAGGTTTAGACCTGTGGAATTTATTTCCTTAAACTGAAAATCCATAGTACTTAACACCACAGTACTGCAATTGTCTGAATAGAAAAGCTTTGTGTCATTGAGGTGCGTGGGGGGGGGGAAAGGCAGTGGATGAACAGGTGGCAATATGATCTTTTCAAGGTCTTGGTTAAAATTCAAATACATATTTTTTGCAGCAAAATGGCATGAAGTGTTTTTCCCTCAGGCTTTAGTGGCCTCTGTCTGCAGCTCTAAACCAGTTTCATGAAGGCAAAAATACATTAGGAAATGTTCCAGTTTGAGAGTAATTTCCCAGCCAGGTATACTATTAGTAAGTAGATAAAGTTGTCACACGAGCTGTAAAGAACCAAGAACACTGACTTTAGGATATGTTCTTATTAGACCAGAGGCACATTTTTTTTTTTCTTTCAATAATATAAAATTCTTATTGCCCTCTAGTAACAGGACTGCATAAAACCACATTAGTATACATGGCATATGATGTATATGGCAGGCATCCTTCAGTATTTATGGAAAAAATAATGAAAAAATGGGCAATATTGCCAAACATGAGTCTAACGTGAGCCTGATAAATCAAAAACATTAAAGGCAATTTGTATTTAATAGTCTGGAAATAAAAGAAGTAAGTATATTCAGTTAGAGCTAGCTCAGGTACCATCACCGAGGCAAAGACACAGCTTTTAATAGAGGTGGGTTTTTAATGTACATCATTTGGTGTTATATTCTCTTCCACTTCTAAAAGGGCTGAAACAAAACCATTTTTAAAAATGATGAAATGAAATTTTTTTGTCTCTGGTACTGTTGCAAGGACTCCCAGTTATGAGTTTAATGCTCTGGGGTTTGCACCATTTCTTCATATGAAATAACCACCACTGTCTTCCACAGAATACTCTCATTTGCAGTTCCCACTCAGCATTACACTTCCTCAGTGTGGGTTTTTAAATGACTCCTCTAAGAGTGCACAGGTGCTCACCCAGTCACATCAAGTGAGATGCTGCTCCTCCTGGACCAGGGTCCCACCTGCATTTTCTGCAGTCACCTACTGGCTTCTGAGTCCACAATGCCACTTTCTTCCTTCTGAAATGGTAACTGAGTTGTGAAATACACAAGGAAGGAAAAGAAATAGTGAAAAGGAAAGGGATTAATGAAAATGTAACTTTTTCTATGTGTATATACTTTAATTTCAAAAATACCTGCTTATGTCATGTATCTGTCTCTTCAATTAACTGTTGTCAGGATAAAAATTCTTTAAAATAATCTTTATATATATATATATATAGTCATTTATCTAAGAAATTCATGAACAAAGATATCCTGAGAGGAAGCAAAATGTATCTATATTCTAGTCTCACAGAAAAGAAATAGAAAAGAAAACCATAATAAGTTCAGCAGACTTCTAAGCACCCAAAAGTGCTGTGGTGATTGATAATCAGCTCAGTTTACCTGCAGAAGTGTGCTCCAGCTCAGAGAGGAATATATGACTAATTCAGTTCATCTGCTTACTATGATCTGCCGTTGATCTAACATACAAAAGAAAATTGTGTTGAGATAGCCGCTATTGTTTGGATTTGCGTCAAAGTTCTTCTTATCCAAACATTATTAAAAAGTATTTTGACATGTGTAAATTAATTCTCTGGAGCAAGTTTCCTACTTCCACCACCTACCAACAGCTGGGGGTTTTCATGCTCTGTGTTTTCTGTCAAAATATCCAATACAGCTTAGAATACAAAATTGTAATGTCATAAATGGCTGTACAGTTTGACTGTTTCAATCAACAACAGGAAGATATTGCACTTGAGGGAAACCATGATTTTCACAAAGGCACTGTTAATATTATAGTAATAAGAGAGCAATAAGGAAACAAGTAATTTCAACATGCACTGTTGGCTTACACTTACAAAAACACACATAAAGACATATGTATATACATTTATCTTTTTCATACACTGCAATGAATCTCACAACAATTTTGGACAAATTATATTAGATGTCCCTTGATTTGCTAGAAATTTTTCTATAGCAGAAAAAAACTTAAAACACCTGAAAATAAGAAAAATTTCTTAGATGTTTTTCTCACTTCCCCCCCTTTTTTGCCTGTATTGGTATGATTGGACTCACTCTGGCAGAGAATGATACATACAATACAATACATATGTACAAACATACAATTTCCTGTGGGGCTCTGAGCAAGCAGTATTCAGTGAACCGCTTCTGCCCTAAAGCTCAGGGGGAAAAGTTTCTTGGATTTGAAGCGCTCATGCATTGTTGTCATCCTTTTGAGGAGCACCTTATACAGTCAGAGCCCTGGTCTGACCTCTGGGGTAGCTGTGAAACCTCATTATGTCCTAGCTGCATGTCCTGAGGCTGTAAAGTGCCCCTGGTGGGCACTGGATCCTCCCCTCAGACACAGCACACATGTATTGGGCAATTTGGGATAATGGCCCTTGACCTGAAGTGCTGTACTCCAATGTGCTATTCTGAAAATGTTTTCTGGTAAACAAACAGCAGTCTTCACCTGGACACATTAGCTGTAGATGTGTCTGCTAAGTAGGGCAGCTGAAAGAGAGTCTGTGACTTCCAAATTAAGTTCTAGTCCCACCATCATTCTGATGTTAACATCGAATATTCATGATACAAAACCTTGATGGCTCCTTCCCATGGGACCTGGCTGCTGAATCTCAGCACTTAGACTGAAATGGCACAGGCTCAGAAGAAGGACTGATGTAAAGCATTTTTTCAATTTTATCTCTCTGCCGGCTAACTTGTAACTTCCAACTACTGCTTACACTTATCTCTGTGGAGGCAAAGCTGTGACCATTTTCCATGCAGGAATTCAAAGTGTTCTGTCCTGCCATTACTAGGCTCTCCTTACTACTGCAATGGCCAAGCTACAAATATATATAAAGCGTGAGTTTGCAACTTTGTAGCATATTTTGGGAAAATAATTTGCAGCCAAGATAATGAGCCACAAAATACAGGAAAAATATTAATAAGGCAATAGAACTTAGGGTTTTTTAAAAAAATGAAATAAATTTTTGTTATTAAAATAAAATTAGCAAGAAGAAAATGTTAGAAGAGTGAAATTAGAAAACCAACAAAGCTTAAATTTGTTCTTTTTTCTGCATGCAAACATGCAACTTTGCACATTCCTGTAGCCACTGTTCTGGCGGTCAAGGGAAACTGCAAAGTGTTCCCATAACCTGGAGAGAACACTAACAAGGATGTACACTCATTAGCAAGTGATGACAGAAACAGTCACCTCTACGACTTTCTTGCAGCATGGTGTCTTCTGTATTTGGTGGGAAAACATTGTGTCTGAATGAAAAGGATTCATATTGCCTAGATGTTTTATGTTTTAGGAACAGAAATTTGAATTCAGTTGTGATACAGATAAAGAACAAATGAAGTTGTGTTCTCTCCAAACTTTGCTGTTTTCTTATTTCAGTTGAAAGATGACTAACTATCCTGTAAGTATATCACCTGCAAATTATAGCATTATTATGCTGTAGATTAAGTACTATCTTATAATTAAAATACAAGTATTCCAAATATTTTCCTACCATGTCAACATAGACCAAAATCAAAGGTTTGTTGGTTTTTCGTTTTTTGTCCACTGATAAAATGAGCAAATGACTACTCTAGTTGTAATACTTCTCTTCAGGATAATGCCTACTTAGAGTCCCATGAGTTTTTCTTCTATATTTATGAAATTTGAGAATGATAATGAATTTGAGAATGATAATGAATTTTATTTGCTAAGGACTCTAAGAATGATAGTGGAAATTCATATTAAGAAATTAATATAATGAAGGCTCAGTACTCTCAGATATATAATAATTATTTGAGCAATAAGTGAAATCTGGTATCTTTCTCAGCTTTCAGCAAGCTTGAGAAGTATTGCTGTTACAGAGGTTCACTGCCAACAACTTTCATTATAAATTTAAAAATCTACTACCCTTTCCATTACAAACTCTGTAAAGTTTTAAAACTCAGCTATAAAATTTCAGAAATAGACAAGCTGGTTCACAAGGTCACAGGTATCAGGCATCTTTTCTCTACGATTTAGGGAAAATAATTTATACGCTTTTAATTTTAAAAGCACTAATGTTGTCCTGCTGCTGCTGTAATCTGTTTTTAATGCTGACACAGAGGTACTTCTTGGAGTGATGTGAGATGAAAAAGCTGACCACAATGAGTATGAGGAGAGAGACTGTTCTTCTGAAACAGGAGCTCATATTCCCAACCTATAACTCTAGTTAGTGTTTCTGTTGCTGCTGCTGTTAATTGAGGCCAATAATGTGAGCATCATTTAATGCTTTGAGAGCACAAGTTATGTGATAAATATTTGACATTGTAAATGGAATTCTCTCTATGCAAAGGAATAATTTTACTCGTTTGTGTTGCTGTACTTAGTTATGACTAATTTTAGAATTATAGGATCATCAAGGTTGGAAGAGACCACCCAGCCCAAACACCCAGGCAGCACAGTCACTGTAACCCGTAAACCACTAAATCGCATCATCCAACACCAGATCCAAATGCCTCTTGAGCACCTCCAGGGTTGGTGACACCACCACATCCCTGGGCAACCTATTTCAATGACTGACCACTGTAACAATGAAATTGTTTTTCTAATATCTAATCTGAATCTCCCTTGTCTCACCTCAAGGCCATTTCCTCTGATCATCTTGCTGCAGGCCTGGCAGAAGAGAGTGACCACTACCTCACTACAACCTCCTTTCAGGTAGTTGTAGAGAGCAGTGAAGTCTCCCTTTTCTCCAGGTTAAACAAGCCCAGCTCCTTCAGCCATTCCTCGTGTTTTCTAGAACTTCACAAGCCTATTGACATTTTGTGAAGAGCACAGCTTATTTCTATTACTCTTCATGAGCATAAGCTTCATAATATATATCTGGAAGATATAAAGTGCAAATCTAACTGATGTGAGCTTTGGCATTGACATCAAGACATCTTCATTAGCTTAGAAGTGTGCAATGCAAAAAACCAAAGCAGCACAGCACTGAGTGTTTTGGAATCCATAAACAATGGGTTTCTTCACTCATCCTGGTGATGTTGCCTCCTGTTTGCACTAGGAATCTTCTGGACTGGAGCTACAGCTAAGTCAGGAAGCTGTGTGTAACTGATGCACATCTTCCCTTACTTATCCCTATAGATGCTCCCAAAAAGCCTCCAAAATAGGCTACTGGGCTTACTAAAAAAAAACCTTTTACTATTGCTTTATCATTTTACTGCACTAATTCCTGAAGGCTCCAACATACTTTGCCTTCCCAAAAGGACAAGAGTACACTACAGGCTGTGGGAAACTATTCAGGTAGAGGGAGGGAGGTGGTGAAGACAGCAGTCACGTCAGATAACTTTAATAAGCACTTAGGAGTGTTGATCTTTGAAACCAGCTTTGAAAGAGTTGGTTATTCATAACGCAAATCAGTGAAGGGATTAAGGAAGGGGCAACATGGAGCTCAGAGGTTGTATCTCCTCAGTGCCAGTGTACTTAACTCTGTAAATAATTGTATAACGTCTTACAATCCATATGTTTTGCCACGACAAGCTGTGATCAGATACATTTTGTTTTATCTTTTGAAATAGCTGTCAGTCAGAAAACTAAACTAATTTGGATTAGTAAATAAGCTTTTCAAAGTCATGTTGAGGATTACTGTCAGAAGGATTATTCTTTTCTTTCAATTAGGCGAGCAGTCACATCCTGTTTGGACATTGAACCCAAATACAGAAGACACCAATTGCATTATTGTATTCTACACTAGTAATCAACTCTCTTTAACCTTCCCGTAATGCAAGTTTCTAGGACTCAGTCTGAGAAGATGTCATGGCAAGAAACAAAGTTTCTGTACCAATAATTTGTTACACTCTTATCTTTGGTATGTCCATTTGTATTTCCAATTAGAGTTTTCTTGAGGAGAGGATGAAGATATTTTAATCTGGAGTTGGTTTTAATTACAGCTCTACTTCTATATTTGCTACACAATTGCTTTTTTAGAACAATTAATTAAATACTTTATTTTAAAATATGCTTTAAGTTTTGTAATTCCAGGTACAGTGAAGATGAATGGATATTAGTTTTATTTTTTTAAATTAAGATCTGTCTAACAAATTGGTACAAATCCATGTATAGAAAGATTATATTAACAAGTTTTTTTTCATTTACTCTGTCAAAGCTTATTTGTAGATGACTATTTCTAGATTTTCTACTTCTATGGTGTAAAAAATATTATAGGAGAATTGTGCTCCTTGACAAAGCTATTAAAAGTTCACACAAATACAGTATGAATTACTACCACCTTATGAATATTGTTGTAAATTTGCTGGGTGACATCTGCTTTGCGATAACTGTCCTGTGCATGATCCAACTCTGTCAGACAGGCCTGGTAGCACATCCCTTCATGACAGATATGCAAATATCTTCAAATTGTCATCACACACACACGCACACAAAAAGGCTAAATTGTGTTTTACTGCTACTTCGTCACGTATTCAAAGTAACCTTGCTGTAAATTTTTTAACATTCAAATGAACACCTTTCAATTGAATGGGGTGTTGTCACTGTGTTCATTCCCTCATCAATTTACCATTACTATGACTAAAGCATCAGGGAAATTAAAAGGCCAGTAGCACACATGACATTTGAGGGGAGTAATTTTACTTCTTTTGATTTTTAACATAAATTGAAAAGTTGGCTTGTCACATCTCAAACTCTACATCTACCACCCCCGAAAACTACTGAATAACAGAGTAAAAACAGGAAGTTATAACAAAATAGCAATAAGATTGTGCATGAACTGCCTAAACCAAGCTTAATGTAATATTGAGATATCGTGTTTTAAATATTTCCATATTCATAAATTAAACAAACAAACAAAAATATTTGAATCACCATCCCTAGATATGTTCAAGAAATGTATAGATGTGACATAGGGACACAGTTTAGTGGTAAACGTGGTGGTGCTAGTTTGGTGCTTGGACTCAATGATCTTAAAGATCTTTTCCAACTTAAAAAATTCTGTGAGTCTATGATTCTTCCATATTTTCTTTCCTAGTATTTCACCAGTGGTGGCAAATGAGAAAGGGACCTGTTAGCATTTTTAAAATAGCATTATGTTCCCCACAAATTTCAGTGAGATTTAATACCAATCATAGCAGCATTCAAAATATTATCTGAATGAATGAAAATAGTAGCCAGAGAAAACAAGTTTCTGGATTTTTTCATAACCTGCTGAATGTTTTTCTCTCTTTGCTCTTTAGTATTTTCAGTGTTGGATTTCTTTTAAAATTTCAGTCTCTGTTTCTCTCTTTTTTTTTAACATGGGTCTCACATCAGGAACACTTGTGGATTACCTGATTTTCATTTTTTCTACCAATTAATATTTTGTTGGTTATGATGGTCCATTCTAGCAATATTTATATGCTTTCTTTAGCACATGCTAAAGAAATTTTAGCAATTCCTTAGCTCTTCAAACAAATTGAAATAGCTGTAACCTCATTTTACTTGAAATTAATTTAATTCACAGTTCCAATTTAAAGCACAGCATAGAATATAGTTAAGAGATTTTAAAGACCCTGACTACCTTAAGAGTTTGTCCTTGTGACCTTACATGAAAGAGTTATTTGTGTTGTGCAACTTCCTTATCTTGTGTTCAGGTTGGTGTGATGTGCAGAACAAGATTTTTCTCAAGTAAGGATAATGGTTCTCTTGGGAGAGGAAATGGTTGGTCCCTGTTTTCAACATGATTCATGTCAGACACAGCTATAACAAAGACAACAGTAAAGCTTTCATCTGAAGTGAGGAAGAGCTTTAATGTCCTTTGGAAAATGCTGTGCTATACTCATTGTTTTCTAAAGCCTTTCTCTCTTCGTACATACATCCATCTAAAAAAAAAAATCCAATAGGATTCAGAATCTTAGTCAAGTAAGAAGCTCTGAGAGCTGTATAGTGATGATTTTGCAAATTATTTTGTCCAGCACTTTCACTGTCCAGGACTGTCAGTGCCTTGCCCCTTCAATTTAGAAAAGCTGACATGCTCACCATATCAAACAAACTAATATCTTTATGTTCTTCTTTAACATTTATACCAGCCTGTGTATCAGGTGAGCATGTGATGCAGGGATTAAAACATGATTCTAATTATCTCACTGTTGATAGAGCATCTAAGAGTATGCACACAGTTTCAGGGATTCATCTGGTATTCTGTGATATTTCAGGTAACAGTGAACTAGCTATCTGTTTTGTATGGGTTATGTCTATAAGAAAGATTCAGACTTTGTGAAGCACAGCTTTTCTGGACTAGTAGGAACATAACAGCTTCCTTTCTAGCAGCCTGTGGAGGAATTCACTATGAAATGTTTATGTGTGACAAAGGAGATAATAGATTTTAACCTTTTTTATATGAATTAAGGCGGCTAGGGAAAATATATCAGCCATCCTGCTCACATCTCATGTACCATACCTTAATCAGAAATACGTAATCAGAACTGGAACATGCAACTTTGTCCTTTTTTTAAGATCACCTACGTTTCTTATCTATCTGTATTTTGTATCAATGTGCTGCTTATTTTCATGGCATGCCACTTGAATGATTGCCCCACAAAATTAACAACTGAAAATCAAAAGGTGAGTGAGGATTCAGACTTTTTATACATATTTTCTACGGAGATAGGATACACTTTAAAAAAAAACTTATTTAGAAATTACCATTTGAATGTTGCTTTGATGAAAAAATCTTTATGCAGCTCAGACTTTTTATTTTGCATAATTCCCTTTGACAAAAAATAAAAAAAGCTTTTCCTTTAGCTTATTCTTCTTGCTCAGAATCACTGTCTACAGTAGGCTGCCAAATTCTCACATTACTTTTAGTTTTTTAATCCCAAAGTATTACTATGTTTAATATACACAGGAATAAAGACCGAAAGGAAATCCAGGGATCATTTAGCCCAATATTCCATATTTGAAGACTTTTACCTCATAATATCTTTCATAAAATTTGCAAATTTCATATAAAATGAGCTTCCTTTGGACCCCCTAAGCTCCCAATGGAAAGCTTTCCAGAACCCCTTTGCTCTGATAGTTCAACCTAAGTGTATTCATGACCACTGAATATGCTTCTGCTCTTCTGACAGCATTTTTCTTTGTCTTGAATAGGTTTTTTTCCCCTCTCTGCAATTTGCCCTTACTAATGTATTTATAGAAAACAATTATATCAATCCTCACAGTCTTTGTTTTACTGGGCTAAATCCTTATGCCTTTGTGCTCTCATAATCTCTTCTGACAAAAAAGGCTCTCTTGGTCACAAGTTTTTACATAAATTTATTTGCAATTTTTCCACATTCCAAAACTTCCCATAAGATCACAGACTTTTTGCAGAGAGGGTGTCTAGACCTGAGGGGTTTTAAAACTTTTCCATCTCTTTGAGAAATACTTGTCTGATAAAGTAGATAGATTCATCTGTATTTTATACTTGGCTCAGAATCAAGAAAATATTGTGATCTTTTTGCTTAGTCATTTTCAGTTGATGGCAGGCATATTATTACAGAAAATGTCTTGATTAGCCCCTTCTGATTAGTCATCTCTATCACAAAACTATCTAGTTTTTCATAGAGCTTAAATGCATGACTTGCACTCGAACTAATTAAAAAATACCTTAAAGGTCTCAATCCCTGATATTCCTAAGTATTTTTGACTGGAATCCCATTTTCCCTCCCTGTAGCTATGCCTGTGAGGGAATAGGAGCACTGCAGCCATGTACTCTGTTCTAGCACAGCCCTCTCCTATTTCAGCCATGACCAAGGTTTGCAAAGAGGCAAACTGATTTTCTCAGCTCTGCTGCTATGTCTGGCAGCTCCAGTGAGCTCTGCTGAAAAGTCTTACCAGGGATCATGGAACATGACAACTGCCCTCATATCTTCAAATCCCAGTCTGATCTCCATCTGCCTCTGACTAGACTATACCTTTCATGTTCACAACGTTTCTGTACATGGTATTAAGTGACATTTTGTGTAAAAGCAGTGTCCTTACATGCCTATATGTGTACCTGAATATGAAAAGCAACACAGGGCTTCTGGATGCAATTATCTTTCAATCTTTCAGGTTAGTTCATGCAGTGTTTCAGTTATCTTTTCACCTTCCTTTCCTCTCTACCTTCAAAGCAAAATAAAAAATCTAAACCCTGAATGCAGATCTTATTCCACACTTTACTGATCTTTTTGGGAATGTAGCGTCCAAGGGACGTTAAGCTTTTTGCCAGACTCTCAGTGATAAATCATTGGTTAGCCAAGAAGAATGAGGATGCCTTGCTGTCATCTACACATTAAAAAAATCTCCAGTTCATAACTTAATGGTCTACTTTTAATCAAAAGATCAATTTAGGATGTCAAAATTTTTACTTCTGCCTTTCAAATTTGAGATTTTGAGATTAATTCTTTGAAAATAAGTTACCAAAGAAAATTCTTCTGACATGAAAGTACACATTACTTTCCCTTAGTTTATTCAATTTGTTGAACTGCACCACTGCTTACATCTATACTTGTTCTTACTCTTTGATTCTTGTCTTACGGCTTTGATTTAGCTGAAAGTGACTTACCCTAGATTTAAACCTAACCATAATGATACACAGTTTCAGTTAAGAAAAAGATAATTTGGTTTAAATAAGAGTTAGAGTCAATAACTGGAGCAATATAGGCCTCTTATTACTCATGTTTAGTTTGCTATAATCATCACTGATTAGAAGAGACACACCAGCATTTAACCTAATAATGTCATTATTTTCCTAATCTCTTTTCCTAATACCTCTTTTCCTAATGCCTGGATCCTTATGGTTTTGGGAGACAGAGAGGGTGAAAGCCATGAAAATTTCCCAAAGCTATGTTGTACTGAGAATAGTTCAAAATAGAGTCCAAAAGTGGTGACCAAAGTGCAGAACCAAAAGCAGGAGAAGAGCAAAAGTTCTCTGTAGCTGACAATTCCTTTGAATCCTTCCTACAGTAAAACAGACTTTAAAGGAGAGTGCACAGCTCAAGAATTGCTATATTTTAATTGCAACTGAACCCTTACAAAAACTGCCAACAGCCATTTATTTAATCCTATGCTCATTGCTCATTATTGACAAGATTGATAGGTAAGTTGTGGCTATTTTGTCCTGTTTGCTCATCAGCTGGTAAGAAGAGCATACAGTTCATGGGCAGCATTCAGGCAAGTAATCCATAAAGTGAGAGCACAGGTGACTGAAGAAATGACATCCTTAAATAAAAAGAGATGGTTTGTGCTAAGATAAGGTGTACATTTGCCAAGCTTGGATACCATAACATTGTCCTGGGTAGGTGGACATTGATCAGTTTTGAGTCATAGTGACAAGTTCCATCGGTGCAGGTACAGCTGGCAGATCTCCTAACGCAGGAGAAATCTTTTTTTCTCAGAAGGTCACTTAGTGGTTCCTGTGTCAAAAGAGAAAAGCCACTGTTGGGAATAATAAAAAGACCATTATGTGGCGGAGCTCTGCAAGCTTCAAAAAGGTTTGAAGTCTCAAATTAGGGATGCCTCCCTAAGCTTTTTCTGCCCTATGGAAGAAAAAGAGATCCTTCAAAATTGTATTCTGATACTGACTGCACTGGAAGGCAATCTTTCACCATGTGAGATGGCCTAACAAGAGAGTTTGAGGCTGATTGTTAGAGGTAAGCTTGAGTGTTTAAACAGGCAGATCATGATGGGAGTCAGTGCTGAAGCTCAGTCCTCTCTGTCCTCATTAGGCTGGATAAATAAGCTCATCTGATGAGCGCAGAGCATGATTTTTTCACCTAAAAGTTCTGTGATCCAAGTTCAAAACACAGTAAGATAGCATGCTCAGAAAAGTGGGAAGTTAACCTGAAAAATGTCTGGTAATTGCACCTCTTGTGGTTTTATGTGGAAATAGAAATGAAAACAACATCAAAACCAGATCTGTTTCAGAATACAAAAAAGTAAATTTTCCTGGAACAGGATGGGAAATTCAGCCTGAGCCACTGCATCAGGTCTTGAAAATCTCATATTTAACAAATCCTAGAGACAAAAAGGCAAGTCATGCTGGAGATCTCTTAATGCCCAGACCTTAAGCAGAGAATTGGATTTGGATGGATCTTGTCTGGCATGTTAGGCCATCCACAGCTTGAAAAGTTTCAGACTTTCAGAATAAATATTGGCATAGAGTGATGGAAAGATTTAAAAGAAATTATGCTGGCAAGGAAATAAACAAAAACCCTTTTGCTTACATGAGGTGATCTGAGAGTTTAAAAAAACAGATGCAAGACAGAATGACTCTGCAATCAATATTAAGTATTTTTAAACTGTCTTTACGTAATAACAAAGCCTATTTAAATGAAAAGATATATAAATAACTCAGGGCTACAACAAGCAGATGAAACTGCAGTATAAGAAGTTGCAAATAAAAACTAATGATACATGAGATACAATGGATTTAATCTCTTTCAGGCAGAAAGGAAACAAAAGAATAACAAGACTTGTGAAAAGCCATTTGAAATATAAAGTACAAATAATTTTGGCAAAGTCCATTTTAAAGTGCCTTTGTTAAAGAGAAAAAAGGGAGGAGTAAGAAGAGGGTAGGATTAGAAGGAAGAGAATAATCACCACAAATATTTGCTGGGTTTTTTTCTTGTTTCTAATCATTTTTTGGCTTCAGATTTTAGCTTGTAGCTTTCGATATGGTGTGAAATACCCAAGGGACTTAGTAGAGTGAGGCTGATGAACAGCTTTCCCACAAGTGGGTTTTAATAAAAAAATATCTTTGTGGCTAATAATCCCTTTGAAAAGCAGCGATTTCAAATATATTCAAGATCTTCATCTCTTGGGAATTTTCATGATTGGGAGAGGAAAGTGTTTTCTTTGGGGGATGTATTTTGTATTTCTCTTTCATTCTCAGGTTGGAAAATCTGCTAAGTTGAAAGCAAACTCCATAGAGGGTTTTCAGAATCAATATTATGGAAAAGAAACCCATTTTTTACATAATGTTTTTAATGCCTGAATGTTGAGGATGTTGTTAACTACAACCATTTAAATAAATAGTTCTCAAATAATTTGGAAAAAGTAATCATTTTACATCAATCAAAAGGAATCTAGTTTAATTTTTATGAAAGCAGTTATTTGTCAGGAAAAAATGTCCAATTTAGGTATTCATTTTTTTATTAGTAAATTTTTAAACTTTTTTTCAAATACTTGCATATTTTCATTAGCTTTTTTTCTTCAGGTATGACATTGTAACATTATGAATGAATTCTGATTAATTTACTTAATTACAGTCAGCATATGTGGACTTTCAGAACATGATCTTCACCAAATATACCTCCTCAGCTCTTGTTATAAAGCACAAGCCCTAAGTTTTTTTAATTAGTAGATTTGTCTGCTAGCAAAAGATGGCAGAAGTACCTCCCCTGAGGTTTCTCAGTTCAAATTGTCCAAGTGACAATATGTCCCACTGGCAAATAATTGCTGTCTTACAGCCACCTCTTCCCCACTTTTTAAAAAATTGCTGAAGCTGGAAAATCCAGGTTTAAGTCTGAACCCATGGGGTGTACACATAAAAAACCCCCATGTTTTTATCTCAGATTTTTCACCAATGAATCTGCAGTTTCCTGTTTTCTTGAGAATAAGAAAGCAATTACATTTGTAACATGGTTAATCTCAGAGGCCTAAGATAGGTGAAAACTGGAAACAACTGAAGACTGTATTCTGTCAGTGTTACATGGTAGAAACTGAACTTACTTTCAGAACCACACAGAAATTTTTACCTGAGTGAGGAAGAGCTGAGAGATGGCCTGCTGCTGACCTGAAGAACTGGGAAGAGGAATAAGTATATTCCAAAATTTGAAATTAGATCAAAAGCAACCACACCTGTCAAAGTTAGACTTTCTCACACTCTGGTGATCTAAAATATTCATTTTTCTATACAGATAAAATGCATAAGATTTATTAGTATTGTCATGTGGCAAATCTTTTTTTCTGGGTGTTAGTATAAGAACTATGAGGAAACAGACAAAAGCGCAGCTTGTGCTGATAGTATCGTAGAAAAGTATTAGAATATTTGTACATTTTTGGGGATATATCTTCTATATTTTTTCTTTTTTTTATGGTTGAGGTGGTAAAAAATGCAAATTTCATAATGAAATATGTTAATGGAACAATTGTGGCCACCTTAAAACTACGAGCTGGATTTCATATGCTTCTTCCTATGCCTTTGGAATATAATATGTAATATTAGTAAGAGAGTGATCAGTAATCAATGTGAAGTTAAAAGGATGATTTTTAATAACAAGATTTTTAGATATAAGCTTGGAACTCACTGCACGTAAGCAGACGAATAGGAGTTAGACTTGCTTGACTAACTGCTTATGGAGCAAGTGTTGCCTGTAAAAGCACATGGCTGTGAAAAAGGCGATTGTTTTAAGTCAGACAAGATACAACCAGATGAGATATGGAAAAAAAATTAAATTATATTTGTGTTAGCATGACATAATTCCATCTGAAAGAAACTATTTTATTCAGATGTCATCATCCAACCCTAAAAAATATTTAAAGCTGAAGCAGATTCAGAGAAAGAGATCTAAGACCTATTTTCAGATCCAAGATGAATACTGCTTCTCTTGTATGGCTGAGTGAGATGATGACTAAGAAAGGAAAGGGTTCCTTGGGTTTTGTTCTAACAAAAATCTGGAATTTATGCACCCATACACCACACTCACAATCAGGTTTTATTTTTAAAATCTCTGTTGGCAGCTGAGGTCTGCAAGAGAAGATTTTATTCTGGTATTTTACCTTCATGTAAAATTCATTCAGTGTCACGACAACCTCTGTGTTTAGTATACTCTGGTTTATCTGATTCTGTATTCATGTAAGTAATTGCATTAATGGATTTGTCATAACTGGACATACAAATGGTGTTTATCTTTCAAGATTTCTTGATTTCTGTAGTTGTGTTCCCCTAAAGAGACAATGTTTTCTGAAATGCAGGTGGTAGATTTTGGGCTGAGCTCCTGTAAACATCAAGTACTACAAGCTGATAAATATTTGTAGAACAGTGAGATAAAAATTTCAGAAATATGATGGGAAGGTACTGCTATGTCTGTGTTCTTCCCTCAAGTGCTTTGAATTTTTGTGATCTTAAAAAAAGATGATTTTTATGGGAGATCAGCCATTATATAATTTCTTGGTGATTCCAGGTCAATAATGAAGAACCTATTTCACCCTTGGCTGAAGTATTTGAAGTTCATGGCCTTCAGTGTAAGCACGCTAACACCTTGCTGTCATCATTGGTCTGTTTTTTACTGCATTTTCAGACTTCAAGAATGGTGGGTTATGTCTGGTCCCAGTTCATTTTCAAAACAACGTTGCAGTCCTGCAGTCTAAATTACTATATTCTCTTCTTATGCAAAGTATAAGCACAAGCATTGACAAAGACCACTTGCTGCCATGGTGATAGGAGGATTTTCCCCCTCTCTGCTCCCACAGTTCATAAAAATGCTTCTTCTGCTTCTTGAGACTTAGGCTCTTTAAATAATCACAAGGAAAAAAAAAATTTAAAAAAAAAAGTAAGGAACTGTCACTATGATATTTTGTAAAAGTAATATTTATTTACCATCTGAAAATATTCTAGGGCATCTTAAAACTTACATTAGTGGTGGAATTATGTTGCTTTCATTAAAACCTGAAAGTAATTATAAAAGAAAAATATGTTGTGTTGAAAGAAATTAAAGTCTCAATGTAGTCATGAGCCTCAAGACCTATAGATTTGATTAACGAAACATTTTGAGGGGATCTGACAAATGTAGTAAGCATTTTAATTTAATTATTCTAGGAAACCAAAATGTTTAAAACATAATCTGACAATTTCACTTGGTGCAAACAATTAACTCCTTCCTAACATATGATGTGTCACATCTTTGCTCTAAAGTACAGCAACCAGTGAGAAACTTTTTCATGTCTGTTGATTTAGAGTGATCCCAGAGAACACAACACATACAAAAAGCAAGCTTAGAATTAATTAATTAGAATTAGTGTTTCTTTGAGTATGATTGAGCCTTCACTTGGAGGAAACATATTGCTAACTTTAAATATGTAGCACTTAACTGGCAAATATTTTATGCACAATTCTTTTTGTACATTCTTTTTGACTCACCTGAAGCAGGCAGAATACCTAAGGAACAGAGAAGCTACCCAGAGCTGTTAATTCAGACGTCAAGCACATTAGCTTACATTGAACAGAATCATAAATGGTCCCTCAAAAGTTCTTAATTCCAGGACTGTGTTGTTGAAATGAGGGATTATAAGAAACACACTTAATTTAAAGCCTTTCTTACATCAGCTTCATATTCACTTTCACACATGCTCATTTATTCTCTGTTTATCTTCAAAAGTTTAGATTCAGCAAAGAAAGAAACTTACAATTGCTCTATATGAATTTCACTTATTCAAATTGGTCAATAAATGCATCTGAACAACTATACATCCTATTCAGTTATCATTCTGAATCCTAGGTACTATAAAAAGCTTTTCATTATTAGTTGACACTTTCCAAAATTTCTGAACAGCAAAATACTTTATTCTGATGATTTTTTTTTCTCTGGAGCTGTGAAACTCAAAGGCAAGGTTTCCAATGCCAAGGCAGCCTTCTAACACAAGGCTTTGCAGCAATATTTCTTAATAAGAAATATTAATATACCTTGACAAAAATCTTGTTATTCAGTACTCTGATTTTGGTGTTTATTCTACAGTTCAATGTGTGTCCTGAACCCTCCATTGATGCATTCAGTAGATTCTAAATTTCTTTTACAAGACAAGAACTCTTTCTGTTCTCCCACAGCTCACTACTGTACAAACTTACCTTTTTCAAGGCTATTTTTGAACTTGCAGTAGTTTGGTGGTTATATTGATCCAGTTATGGCTACTGGTTATCCTGGAGGCAGGTGTGTTGCAAGACTATTTCCTCTGTCCTAGCAGTCACATATTTTGTTAAAATTAAAAAATCTACAGTTTTGTAAAAAAAGTACTCCTGATACTTCAAAAAGTTTACTTTTTGTAAAAAAGTACTTCATATACATATGGAACACTCTGTTTAGCAGGTTTTTTGAAATACCACATAATTTTCATTACCAATTTAACCAAGATCTATTAAAAACAGCAGTCATGACCTGTTCTAACAGCCAACCGTCGCTCAAAAAGGTTCTGAGTTCAGAGCCAGAAGTACTTCTTATTTTCAGAAGTAAATATTCAGTACAGATAAATTAATTCAATGATAAAAAATAATCTCAATTACCCTATGGCTCCCTCACCACTGACAGCAGATAGAAAGTAGGGGGAGTTGGAGTGTAATGCAGCTCCCTCACTGAAATTAATAAATTATTGTAATGAGTGTACAATCAGGGCATTAGAACCTGTTCTTGTGAGAAATAAGTCTTACTACTGATTATCTGTCTGTTCAGTTACAGATTCTAAAGGAGGCATTTCTAGTTATGACTTGTTGACTTCTAAGCCTTCTACGGAGACCTAAATCTAGTTGTCATCATACATTTTTTCAAGTTAATTCCAGAGCAGTCTTTTGATTAGTTTAGTCTTCCATTCTTGTGTTTATTCTCCACTTTCCTCTCAGACTGCTCAGTTTCAAGAATTCCTGAGGTACTGAAAATAAATTTGTTTTGGTTAGTGAAAGAATTGCTCAGTAACAGAATAGGCCTTTGAGAACACCTTTCTTCCAGTTTATTTAGCCTAAGAGGCTGTAACTGTGAAAAACTGCTTCTCTGCAAGAGTAAGGTATAGATCAAGCCTATGATCTGAGCCACCAAAAGTAATATTTATCTGTTGGGGATTTTCTAAACCCTAACCCAGACCATGATCATACTGTGATATGTCATCATGTTGCAGGTGTTGTAGTTGATAGCCTGAAATGTATCTTTTCCCATCTTTTAGTTGTGATTCTCCCCCCACCCCCAGCTTCTCTTTCTCCTGTTTACCTGGCGTCAGGTTACCATGGTTACTGAAGTTTCTCTCCTCAGCCCCACGGCGAGAGGCCGGGTAAAGAGAGGACCCCGCTGGCATTTCCAGCTGCTTGAAGTTTCTTTAGCCCAGGAAAGCACGGGGCTGGGAGAAGAGAACTCTTCTTTCCAACACGGAAGTTTGTAACTTTTTCCTGTCCCAGAATGCCTCTGAGCTATGGAAGCTGAGAGGGCATGCTTACCTTGCCTTCCCTTTCTTTCCCCCCTGGGTTGCCAGGAAACCAAGCCCCTCCTCTCTCCCCCTCTGCCCCTCTGTATAGAATACTCCCACACCTTTGTGGGCATTTGAAGAAGTTGGTGTCTGTTATTTCTTATCTTGGCGTGTGTAACCTTGATTTGTAGAAAGTTTGTAAGATGTACTAACTGAGAAAAATAATTGGTTCTCTCTCTGATGTTCCCTCCCTCTGAGAAACCCTGTTAAAAGAGACCCCCCCAGACCCCAAATCCTTGGTCTCTCGTTCTTTAGATTCCCCTTCACAGAAATAAACTGTGGAATGCAAACCAGAGAGAGAGTCCCCCCCTGATTTCTTTACTCGCTCTATAGACTTAGATTCTTGAAGAAAATCAGTGAACCCCACAAACATATGCTGGCTCGAAACTCGAGTGAAGAGAAACCTCATCACTGAGCTAGCCGGGCCACACTCGAGAAGATCGAGTCAGCAGGAAGACTGCATCTTAAAGAAAGTGAAAGAAAAATTAATAATTCTGTCAAATGATTGATGATCTCTACTGAAACTAATGCTTGCTTGCAGACGTAATCAAGACTTCAAAGAGACCAGCAGAATTTTTGTAGCGACTACTTTGCAAGGATGAAATTGTTTTGAACAGTGTCCACAGACTATCAAAGCACGTGGGGTATTTTAATGAGAAAATCAATATGCCATTCTGCTTTGCATCTTCTGTTCTACAGCTATATCTCAGTCTCGGTTTATGCCCTGGAAATACACACATTTCAGTCACACAATAAATATATACAAGAGAGAAAAGTGCAAGCAGTTGAGAAACATAGTGCAACAAACATTTCATAAATATGATTTGTCCTCTATCATGAATGTGTTTTAACAAAGCATAAATAGACTGAGGGGAAAAGAAAAAGAATAAAAATAAAAATGGGAAAAAAGGAAGAAAAAAGAAATAGAAAAAGGAAAAGAGAAAAAAAAAATAAAAAAAAAAATTAATGAGCATTTTATAACTGATACCAGTTAGTATCTCAGTTACTTGTGCTTGCATAAGCATGGAGAAGAAAGGTGGATTTTAAATTGCCCTCTGGCCAAATATTGTTTACAGAGGTCATTTATTTTGCATGTTTGGAGTATTTGTTTATGGAGATAGATGAATCACAAAGGATAATGACAAATCTTAGTTCCTAGACTGAGAATATTTTAGAGTTGCTAAAGAACAATATAACAAATTCATCCCTCTCTCCCTTTTGTGCCCTTTAGAGATTATTTTTGTTTACTTTTATGTCACCTTGATTGTTGCCTTAGAGATTTTAAAGCATCCATATATTTTATTGGATTAGTTGTAGAGTGATTTTTAGACAGATTTGATTCTGAGGCTAAGAACCCAAATTGCGTTGAAACTATGATTCATACTTTACTATTACAGCTGTACATATTTGATGTACACTATTTGGAAATTCCATTGCGGATTTTAGTATAGCAGATTCTTCAAAATATTAATTTTATATCAACCACATGAAAAGTCCTGTTAGAAAACAATGTAAAAAAAAGTAAAGCAAATTAGTTTGAACAAAGCCTTCAAAATTTTTAGTATACAATCAACATAACTGTGCAAAATCGTGCCTTTTTATGGCTAACAGTATCTGGAGACTGCAGTATGCAAAAAGTGAGCTGCATAAAGAGGTAACTCTTGGTCTGAATAACAAGGTGAAAGAACATTCCATCTAATATAAAGTGAATGTCAAGGCATTTACATAGGAGGGATAGGAGGGAGAAAGGTCTGAATTTTTTCTGTGCTATTTAAAACATGACCTTTGCTTCTATGTTGCAATTGTTAATGTAGGTGGCAAAGTTGCTTACTAGCAGAGTCTCCAAACCAGACAGGACAAACCTTCTGAGACTAACAACATATTTTATCTTCAAACTCTGTTATGCATTTCCTCAGACCTCCATTGCTAGAGTAATCTACTACACAGAGAAAGGAAGATGCAATAACTTCTCTTTGTTTGCAGACCTAATGGACACTATTATACTCCCAAGTATTGAACCCTCCGTTAGTCTCAGTTTGGTGGCTAAAGGTTTATATTTGAGGTATAGAAAAATGAATTAAAATGTCCTTGATTCTCCCAATCATTATTTGGTAAAATCAAAGAATCTTGTGAAATGAGTTAAAGAAAAATTTCTTACAAAGAAAAAGAAAAAGAACATATAAATATGTTTATATACATATTTACACCTACATATTATTTATTGACCATGCACATATATAATTTAGTATGACAAAACACCTAAAAGAAGACAGTGGTATTGGCATGAAAGTTTATTTAGGTGAATGGATTGCCTGAATGGCTAATTTTGAGACATCAAATGATCTTTTTACATATCAAATAAAGAGCCAAATACATTATGTATTTAGTGTGTATAGAAATTTTGTGCCACTAGCTCTTTGCATTAGTCTTCCATAACCATAAAATCATAAAAAGGATATATTTAGAGTGTTTAAGGAATTTTATTCTATTTCAATATAAAAATTCTGCGAGAATAGTTTAATTGTGTTCTTGCTTTTATACTTTCATTTTTTTCTACTGTGATGTACTGTGATAATGGACTTTTTGGAGCAAGGATTGAACATTAAAAGCATAACTGATATTGTATTTTAATTCCTAGCTGGAAATTTCCAAAGTGTTTTCCCTTCAAAGTGATTACCATGTTCTATAATCTCTGTATGTATGTTATAATGCTCTGCAACACTTAATTATTGAACACAATTAAGTAAAGGGGAAAAAAAGCACCATTCTTATGCAAAAATAGTTTTTCCTGAATAACTAAAATCCTTAAGGGGAAAGTGGGGAGGAGGAGATATATATGTTCATACAATAGGACCTTTGGATCAAGGTAAATTTGTTCTTAATCCTGAAATAAATTCCAGTTCCATTTGGAGGTAACTTTTTCCTGGAACAATTGTTCATTTAATCAAAGGTATATCAAGGCAGATAAAACCTGTCTTTTTTCTTGAAGTTCTTCTTCTTGCAGCACCCTTTTTAATTTAGTTATGACAATAACATTTGTTTAAACAGAATCCATTGTCAGTTTTGGAGGCATACACTGTGTGATGAGAGAGATCTTAGACTAATTGGTATAATGCAAGATGCCTCTACAGTTCAGATATACTCCCTGAAAATAAACACTGTTAGATGTTATGTCCATACTAAATCTTAGTAAAGCATGTCCTATGCCAATATTTCACAATATTCAATAATAAAATTGACCAAGAGAAAATTATGTGTGTTAATGCTTTTAGAGTCTTCCTAATTGTAGATAATCCAACTTAGTCCAAAGTGGTTAAAATTCTAATGGAGAATAGGAAATAATGTCCTCTAAAACTTGACTAAAGAGACAGATTTAATTATTTGAAGAGCTCATCAATATCTTTGTTTCCTTTGGCTTAAAGGAGGATCCAAGAAATAATAGGCCCATCAGTCTTACTTCAGTATCTGGGAAAGTTATGGAATGAATTCTCCTGGGTCAGGCATAAATCAGATGAACCACACCTTGGGATTGGGAAAAAACAGCATGGCTTCAGCAAAAAATATATTTGACAAACCTGATTGTCTTCTATGACAAAGTAACCTGTCCACTTGATGTGGGGTGAGGTGGGCATTGTCTACCTGGACTTCTCCAAGGCTTTTGACATGGTTGTCCACAGCTTCCTTCTGGAAAGAGTGATGTGATCCAGACATGTGGTCCTTGGTGTGGTGGGTGGGGATCTGGCTGACAGGCTGCACCCAGAGGGTGGTGGTGAACAGCTCCTTTTTAAATGGGAACCTGTCAGAAGTGGGGTCCCACAGGGGTCCATGTGGGACCCAATGCTGTTTAAGATCTTGATAAATTATCTGGATAGTGGGATTAACTGTACCCTGATAAAGCTTGTCAATGATATCAAACTGGTTGGGGAAGTAGACACTTCAGAAGGGACAGTGACCCAGCAGGAAGACATGAATAGTGGAATAATGCAGGACAGGGGTACAGGAAGAGTGTACTAACAAGAACCTCATGAAATTCAACAAAGACAAGTGTAAGGTTTTGCCTATGAGAAAATATAATCCAGGAATGGTCAAAGATCTACCTGGGAGTCCTAGTGAGCAACAAGCTCAATATGAGTGAGCACAGTGCTGTTCAAGCACTGAAAGGCAACAGGTTGCTCTGTTGTATCAGCAAGAATGTTATCATGCACTCTACCCAGTTGTCAGTCCACATCTTAAATACTGTGTTTGGTTTTAATTTTGACAATACAAAAAGGACATAAGCAGGCTGGAGAGGGTCCAGAAAAGAGTCACAAAGATGATCAAAGGACCAGGGAGCCTGATATACAAGGAGAAAGAACTGGGTTTATTCAGCCTTGAGAAAAAAGGTTCAAGGGAGACCTTATTACCATGTTCCTGTATTTAAATGGTGGCTATAAAGAAGATAAAATACTTCCTTTTTACAAGGACTCACATGGAAAAGATAAAGAATAATGGGTACAAGTGACTCCTGTAGAGATTCCAAGTAGACACAAAGGGAGAATATTTTACAATGAAAATAATCAGCCATTGGAATAATCTCCCCATAGAAGTGGTGGATTTCCCCATATTGGTCATTTTTAAGATTCATCTGGGCAGGGTGCTGAGACATCTTTTGTAGACTCTGCTTTTGATGAAAAAATTTGGACCAGATGATCCTTGAGGTCCCCTCTGGCCTGGTATTCTATGATTCTATGATTTCAAGTACATAATTTAGTGAACCATCAGAAATAACACTACAGAACATAAAGAACAAGAGTGTGCTGTTTTGTGTAAATTTTATTGGATTACTGTCTATCAACTAGTCTGTAATTCTGGTTATAAATTACTTGAAATTTATGTCTGTTCTGTATGATTTGTCATCTTTTATTACTTATATTCAATCAGACCAAGAATCTCTATCTTAGCAACAAATTTGCCAGTAGTGCAATACAAGAATTGCACTTCACTGAATGGAAGCCATGTACATATACTGGAGTGGCAGATTTAAATAATAAGGTTAATCAAAGAAGCTTTGGTGCACACAATTTACTTCTTAGTGTAGTGTATCATAATCCTGGTCCGTTTCATATAAAATAGATGATGTATATAGCATATAAAGATATTTACTTGATTGTTTGACAGGAAGTAATTTTATTCTGGAATTCCTGAAAGCATGTACATTCAAGAGAAATGATGCTAGACCAAATCTTAATGAAAATGCATGGTAAAAGATTGTTAAGACTGCTGGTTTAGTTGTGCAAAGTTTTTTCCATGCTCTAGGGGCAGACATAATACCTAAGGCAGAACAGACACATTCATTAATGGTGCTTCTTTTATTATTAAAGAGAGAATGAACAGAGGCAATTAATAAACAATGGTTTACTAAAAAGCTCTCAACAGAAATTAACCTTTTGAATAATTTATAAGGTAGTACAGGGATAATAGTATTGTGTTTCATCTTAAATTGGTGCTGAAACTTGCCTTCAAATTAACTTCTCAGCATATAATACATCGAAGTTTAAAGCTCAGTTTACTCAAGATATTGCTTAGTGATTTCTGCAATCTGCAATCTTCTCAAGTTAGACAGGAAGGAAAGATACAGGTAGTGTAGAATAATCTCTACACTTAACCAACCAACCAAACAACCATCTAACCTAGCAACAACAGCAACAAGGACCACAGCTTGAGGTCAAACCTGAATTCAGTCACCTTCTGCCTGCAGCTTTATTCCTGTCACAGTGCTCAGGGTGTCATCTCAGGTACATCAGCATCACCTGACGTGAACAGCACCCATAAGAGTGGAAACTACAGAGACTAATGACCTTTGTGGTGAGTAATAATGCTAACAACAGAAAGAACTGATAGGAAGTCTTGATGTCGTGGAAATGTGTGCCTTGTGATAACTCCTTTTGTTCTTAACACTGATTTCTGCAGTTACTGCATGCCTTATTTGTTGTAGCAATGTCACCTGAACAAGGAAAGCAGAGAATCACATGTTAAGTGAACTTTGCTGTCATTTACTTCCTCTGCTCAGAAAAACTGATGCCTTTCTTTCCTCTGACTTTACTGAGCTGCATTTTTTCCTGTGTCTTGATTTGGTCATTCACAAACTTAGTTTTTGCTTTGGATGATGCTTTTTGAAACTCCAGCTCATGACCATGAGCAGTGAACAGCAGTTATAAGTGCTGACTGATCTACTGCTTTTTTCACTGGGAATGTTACAGATTTAAAGATTTAAAGGCAGACTACATATTTTCTTCTATTTTTCTAATTTTTCGGATTAAAATCTGTTATTTCTAATAGGAATTTATTTTTTTTCCAGATAAGTACAGCTGTTGAGTTTCCTTACAAAGGTCTTTCAGCCCTCAGAATAATTTAAAAAATCAAATAATTATGGAAAAAAAGCTCTTAAAAAGTCTTCACAAATATGTTGTTATCATTTGGGATTACTGTTAAAAGTGGCTTAACCACACTTAAGCAGGCCTCTTACCCACTCATGATGAACTGGAGTTAAATTCTAATTCTTCTGCACTCTAGCATATTACTCTTTATTTTTCCTCCTGGCAATGACTGCTGAATATTTAGACCTCTTTAACAGGCATTAATGTTACTTATGATATGTTGTTACTATGTTATAACTGAAAACAGAAGGAAGTACATGATAGTTCTTTATATCCTTTTCCTAGAGCTTTCTTTGATAGGGGGTGGGCCAAATTGATATTACTTCTGTTGTGTCTGACAGTTAAATTCTATTTAGCTACTTCTGGTTTTAAACTTTTTACAGAAGATATATTGGGCCTGAGTAGAAAGGATGGCTGAGCAGCTAAGACACTGATCTTAGACTATGGGATCCTGGGTAAACCAATTTTGTGTCTTAATATTCCAACCTTCAGGTGGGAAATAATATTTTCTAATCTTACGAGTATTCTGTAAGGAGAAAAATCATAGAGGCATTAATTTTTAAAGAATAATGATTAAGTGAATCACATTATGCCATCAGAAGGTTGTCATTTTATCTCTTCTATCTTTTCCATCAGATCCAAATGACAACTCCAATTCTTTTCTCTTGATTTAATAAAAAAAATGGTTAGAATAGCACATTTTCAATAAAGTTCACTTTATAGGTGTTTTAGAGTGCATAAAAGTCAGATATGACAAAGATACATTTCTTTTGTTAACTAATCTTTCTTCTTCACCAGGAAAATTGGGAAGCAAAACCACTGCACATAAATAAGGAAAATTAATTTGTTGAAAACCAGGTCACCAGAAGAATACCAGAAGAAGCTGGCATTATTTCTTGTTCAGGGATTTTTTTTTTCTTTTTGTTGGCAGAACATGTTTTAAGTTTTTATATATCAGGTGTACTTTTAGAAATGTTATGCAATCTCGTGTGTGTGTGTAAATATATTCCCTGGAACTAGTTAGGACCTGACCCTTCATTTGGAGACTGGACAAATAAATAGCAATCGCAAAAGGATGCTTTTCTCTGTCTCTGAAACCATCTACAGTTTAATCTTGGATAAACTTGTCTGCATCAGACTATTACAGCTACATTGCCTGGCTTCAATAGTGGATTTTCTTTTTACCAGGCTTAGCATATTTTTAATAGCATAAAGCACTTCTTCAAGTTGCTGATCATGCTCTGTGCAAAAATGTCTACCTCAAGGCTTTTCCTAAACTAGAAATATAGAACATAGAGAAATATTTCACAACATGCTGCATTAAATATAGGGATTTTTTTTCTGAAAGAGAAATATTTTCTTAAACTGAAGACATTTATGAAAGATTTATTTGTGGCATAAGCTTTCCAAGCTGTCTGTTTTGCAGCAGGTCACATATAGGCTACTGAGGAGGGCCCTTAGGCCAGAGGAGTACTTAATTTTATTGCAAGAGGTTCTATTCCAATTTTACTAAAACAAGGATTATTAAAAAATTACTTTTTGTTTGTTTGTTTGTTTGTTTGTTTGTGGTCAGAATGTGTCATCAGCTAAAACAAAAATAATTAATGAGCACAAACATTTTAAGAAAAATGCAACTGTCCAGTCAAGAGTGAAACATACAGGGAAGTAATTAAGGGATGACAGAAGTAGGGAAGATTTTCCACAAGCCATGAATTGCCCAGTGCATCAGGAGTTTTGCCTCTTTATATCAAGAACAAAGGGTGAATTTCATCCCTTAGCCTTACCCTATGTCCAACACCACGGCTGTATAAACTCATTCCAAACAGTGAAGTATCCCATAATTGAAGCAGAGATTTTCTGGAGAAAGAAAGTGTGAGTGGGGAACTCTTTTCTTTTTTTGCTTGTCAGCCGAAGCCATCTAATTTCTTCTGCTTCAGAAAGAAACATCCCTTACTGACAGAGAGCAGGTGTTAGTTACTCCCTTAACCTGGCTTCACTGTGTGCAAGAAGTGCCCATAGAATATTCCTGCTGCTGAGAAGTGGGGTCAGGTTGCTGCATTGCAGAGAATTTAGCTTTTTTGTGAGTCTTTGTAGCCCATATAACTTTAGTACAATATTGTTTTCTATGCCCCTTACAAAGCACAAGGTATTTATTTAATTGGTAACACCACACTTGTGTAAATTAATTGTGTGGCATGCTTATAAGTCTCATATGAATTTTGAATTTTCTAACTTCTTAGTGCTGGATTTTCCTTTAATTCTGAAGATTATATAAACCCTTTAGTTTTTGAGGTGAATTCTATGAAAGGTACAAAATTATGGGAGTCAGTTGGTAGGAGAATGATTTTCTGATTCCAAAAGAATGACACCAAGATAAGGTCTTATAAAAAAAAAAATCATTAAACAGCATAGAAACAACATGGTTCATAGAGTCATCTTTTGTGATAGCTAAAATTTTTAAGCCAGTTCATCCTATTCATCTAAAAATATTTTTTTTAATGATGTTTGAAGCTCTCAGCAAAAATCCAGAGGAAAACCCTATACTTCAGGTCCTTTCTTAAAACAAGTCCACTCATTTCTGACTTTTCTTCAAATGTCTGCCTTTCTTGTTACCCAAGATTCTTTTGATCAGGGAATTTGACTAGATATCAGAAGTGACAGTTTATTTCCGTTGTCGAGGACTCTAACAGGCAGCATCATCACACTAGTAAGGAAACTGGTATGGCTTAGTTGACCAGAAACTGGATTCTGCATGGTTTTTTTATTCAATTTAAATCACTGCTTTTTCTTTGGGTTTTTTTTGTGGGGTTTTTTTTTGTGTGGTTTTGGGGAAGAGTTGGGGTTTTTTGGGGTTTTTTTTTTTGTTAAACTGAATATCCTCTTTCAGTTTTTTTGGTTTACATTTTCAAGAAACATAGGAAACAGTCCACATATTTCCCTTCAATATACTTCTGAAAAATCTAAAGTTAATTCCCCTTGTCCTTTGCTCTATCATAGAGAAGTCAAATACCCTAACTTTTGTCATATATTTTAGCCATACTAATTGTACACAATATGTGGCAAATTCATAGTGAAATTAGGTATTTTGAATAGCACAGCAGTTTATAAATCTGTAGCTAAGCATCTTACTCTCATACTAATTCATAATCAGTCTCACAATTTCTATTCATATTTTAAAATTTTAGCAAAATAATCCAATGAGTTTATTAAAGTATTTAATTTATATATGTTGCTTGGTTTTGGAAGAAGTGTGGAAGCTGGATGCTTCACATAGACACCATCTGTCTTGCAAGTGACAGAAATGCTTCTGTGCAGTTGCCCTTGCTGGGTATTTTGGAAACTATTCCTATGTTTACAGGGGTGGGTACATGGCAATTTAAGCTGAGCACAAAAAAAGCAGCATGTGGCCTAGAAAATGGGGAAATGACAGGATCCTTGAAAAGAAGATCACCATTTTTCCTGTTATTCAACATGCAACAACTGTCTCTTTTTTTGCTAGTATTGACTTGATAGGGAATGACCTGTACCATTCTTGTTTTCTATGTCATTATTCTTTTAAAACTCCTCTGAGCTGTGTCATTGCTGTATGGCATGGTTAAGACAAGAGGAAGGTTTTATGAAGCTCTTGTGGGTATACACCCCACTGTCCACAAAAATATATACTATGGACATATATTTATATCCACATATAATGTATATATAGACACACATAAGACAATTTTGCTGTGGATTTAGTGGTTAGATTTGTACTCTGTGCTGACAATAGCTCTATTTCTTTGTCATGAATTCAGTAAATGTGTTTTTCATGTACTCTGGGCTTGGGTAAAGGGCTTACAGTAATAAATATACTAAATATACGGTCCCTAGACCTTTTGTACATTACTGGGATCTTTTTTATCTTGTAAAGCAGTCATTTTATTGCTCCTTGGAGATAACAGTCATATCATTCTGTTTCAGTTTAAAAGCTGCTACACAGAAATGATCTAACTTCAGTTTTATTTGCTTTTTAAAACCTTTTAATTTCTTCAACACAGGGACAAAGTGGAAGGGGCTTAATTGTTTACCTGATACCATTCATAGCCAATTTCTTAACAAGAGTGAGGAGAGGTGTTGGAGAAAAACCACTTATGTACACTTTAGAACAAATCTGTTATTTAAAAAAATTAGCTGTACATGTTCCTTCCAAATTTTTTATTCCATTTTCTTCCTTTAGGGTGCAATTTCATGAATGATTTAGCCAATTCAAATGTGGGTTGCAAGTAATAGAAAAAGACAGCTCCACACTTTTTCTCCTGCAACATAGGTACTTTTTTGCTATTTCACACCAGGTTAGGTTTTTTTCAGGGCTAGCTACCTCAAGCCATTCCCTCAATGTAACTTTTTAAGTAACCAATTATTTAAGAAAACACAGTTGTATTTACATCTAACCTGTTCCTGGGGAGCAATCCCATGTATGCTGACTTTTTTAGTCCTTACCTTTGCAATTTTCATCAAATTTCCTTAGACTCTAACATTTGAAATTGTATTGTCATTAAGCCTGGGGCGTTCAGCATAAATGCCTATTTTGATTTTCTGAAAAGGTTGATTTCCATTAAAATAGCCTTAAAAACTTAGTGACAAAGGAACAGCTTTCAACTTCAGTAAATTCTGCTGAATTTCTGGTCTTTCTCTTTTTTAACCTCAAAGCAGCATTTTTTGAATGTGGTAATAAAAACTTTATAGTCATATTATGCAATCCTACCTATGCTTTTAATATTATATTGTTCAACCTTTAACTGCTCTGATAGCACTACAGTTTTCTTCATTTTATGAGTATCTCAAAACTCTAAAAAGTTTTTGTTCAGTGTTTCTTTTGTCCTTCTCTTCACTGAAGAATGACCAAATCAGACTTGGTCACTCTTGTGATTTTAACATTACCCTTGCTTTAGAGAGTCCAAGGTTGACCTATGGCCACATGGCACTCCTTATTCTATTTAACTGTGTCATCTTTATTTAATAAGATTTTATACTCTGTCCACACTCTTGTGATTGTTTTCCAGGTGCACAGTTAATTATGACTGAATAGGAATAGGAATTGAGTATCCTTACTGTCTTCTGTGTCTTTGAAATCATATTGTCTCTTCGAGGCACACTAACTTTTATTTCTATTTTGGTTTTGGGATTTTAAAAAAAAGTGTCTGAATGACAACTGTTTGGTCTTCTTTCTCTATGTTTTCTAGTCTTTCTACTTGCTTTTAAAAATGCCTCATCTGAGAATGCTATTCATTATACATAGTTTATTTCTTGTCCTTTAATCCATCTTGCACTTTTTTCCCCCTAATATAAGCCTCTGCAACATGAAATTTATTTCTTTTAATTTTCTTAATTCTTACTGAAATCTGTGGCTTATAATTCTTTGTCCTTACTCCTTTCCTTCCTCCTTACTTAGCAATTCTTGCTCTAAACCCTAGGTCATCCTTTGGTTAGCATTCCTCTAGGGAACCACTGGTCTTGACACAATTCCATTTATTAATGGAATACTCCCTCCAAGTTCTTGAACTATAAGAGAAAGAAATCTGTAAAACAAATCATCTCAAGAACTCCAAATCATGCCAATGAAATCTTAGCTTTCCCCAGCAGGTTCACCCCTCCTAAGTGTTAATGTTTTCTGAACTTCCTATCTGCTCCCATCTTGGGATCAGAAGTGCCACTGTGGGCATTCATTCATACAGTCTGGGAGGCACCAAAATGTACAGCTGGTAAACAGCTGGCTAAAAAAAATCCAGCATGTCTATCCAGTTAGCAGCTTGAATTCAGATTGATGGCCACAACCTCCTTTGTATTCAGTATGCATTCAAACATGATACTACACATTTGCTAGCTGGCTACAGAACTTAGGTAGATATTTTGCATGTATGCACAGCGCTACAAGAATGTTTATTTGTTCATGCAAAGATTCTAGCCTCTGTGTGAAACCATTCCAGATTATTTATATAATCAGCTATAGATGCAATGTATTCTAGTTTGATTGCCAAAATGTGTCTTCCTTTTCCTTTTAGCCTGGCAGCATCAGAATTGCTTAGTATTATTCAGGACAAGTACAGAACCTCAGCTGAAGCCTTTACAAATACAAAAAAACTTAAAAACTTCATAAGTTTCAAAAGATAAAACTGAAGGTTTTTTATTTCATTTTTATAACTGGGCCAATTGTCATTTGAAGAGATGTCAGGGAGCCTGAACTGAGCACTTAATTTATCCTTTGTCTGAAGTCCAAAGAACACTTGTTTTTCTTAATCATTCAAATCTTCATAAAGATTAAAATAAAACTCAACTTGTTATCAAAGGAGAGTAACTTGTCTTTGAAAATGCCTTTTTTCTAAGGAAGCAGACACTGAAATATATATATTTTTAATTTCTTCATAAACACATAATTATGGACACTAATAATTAATTTACACCAAAACCCGATTTGTGTAACATATTCCTATAAAAATGTTGACAGAATTTATGTAACAAAATTTCCAGTTAAGAAATCCAAGATACAGCATGGTACATGGCATTGAAATGACCAATAACTGAGACAATTTGAAAAAAGTTTTAATTCAGACACTTTTGTCACAAAGTGAGGAAAATATTATTAAATTATTGGAGTTTTTGGGTTTTTTTGCTACCCCAGGTAAATAATTTTTTTGCATACATGGGAGACTGTGGGTTATGAGGTAAACTATTATGTTCAGCTTAAATATTTCGTTTATGGCATGGGAATGGAAAGGTACAGTCACAATTTAGACTACAAACAAGTAGTTATTTTATTTATAAGTTCTTTTTATAAATTCTAGCTGTTAGAAAAAAAAAGATTAAGCAACTTTGGAATAAACTTTTTTTCTTTAATGTGACCAGCAAGCAGAAAATGTACAATTTAAAATACTTAAGGATAAAATGATTCATTCTCCAAAAATACAAAACAGGGCTAAATTTAGTTAATATTTTTGAGGATAACAGAGGAACGATATTGTTAGTTGAAAACTTGTATAGCACTTTAAAGTATTGCATAGGAAAAATATAGTGCATGGAAAGGGAGTTTCTTTTTCTTTTTAATGAGTAGCCAGTGTGTGCAGAGATTCACAGCAAAATTAACTTTTCTGCTATAAGAGCCCAGTATTCTTTGTTTCCAAGCATCTATGTCTATTTTTACTGATGCTCTGAACTCCCTTGGGACTGGCTACCACCTCTGTCTTGTTGCTGATTCTCAAAAGCCTTTCAAAAATACATTCTCTTCTTTTCTCGCAAAGTAAAATCACACTTTTTGTCTTCACTCCATTAAAATGATAAACATAATATTTCAATCTAAGAAAATTACATCCAGTTGAGTTTTCTCAAGAGGGAAAAAACGTTGTCATTTCACCTCTCATTGCCTGCTAAGGTAACTTTGCTACCATTCATATATATTCACTAAGAAGCAGAATAGAATTAAAATGTGGGGAATTATTTTTATTTCTTTTCCTCTGTAGGCCACTCTTTTGAAGCCACACCTGATGTTACATAAGAGTAGCTGATATATTTTAGATTTTGCCTTAATCTACATTACTGTGAAATGTAGAAAGACTTTTTAAGAAGCTGACTCCATAGCACAAGCACAGCTACAACAACAATAGGGCAAACAGAAATAAGGCAGACTGAAAGAATCTGACATCATGGCTAAAAAGGGAATATATTAATCAAATTATTTACCATCTGGAGAAAAACAGAGAAGTCTATTTTTTGTTTTCTTCCTCTTTAAGTGTGATATTTATAAGGAATAAACAGTGCCTTCAATTTCATGCAAACAAAATCCCAGGTATTCAGATGGTATAAATTTCTGCAGCACTCTAGATTGTGAGTCTTTGCAGTAACACCCATTTTCTCTCAGATGATTTGAAACTATTTAAAAATGTTAATAACCACTGAGAAGTCCCTGGTTTCAGGACAGATGTGGGACAAGTGGGAATGATTCTGTATTGTGTCCACATAAAGTAAGGGAAGCTACTGGAAAAATTTTGGGATGTTACACTGATCTGCTCCCTCCTGGTTCTGATGTAAGTAACTGAGAGCTGGGGTCTGATGTAGGAACCTCTGGTGGTTTAACCCAAGGCAGCCACCAGGCCCCACACAGCCACTCATTCACTCCCCCACCAGCAGGATCAGAGAGTGAATTGGAAGAGTAAAAGGCAGAGAACTCGTGGGCTGAGATGAAGATAAACTAATAGGGAAAGCAAAAGCCATGCACAGAAGCAAAGCAAAACGAGGAATTAGTTCACTGTTTCCCAAGGGCCGGTGTTCAGACATCTCCAGGAGAGGAGGGCCCCATCACATGTAACACTGACTTGGCATGACAAACACCATCACTCCAAATGGTCCCCTCTTCCTTCTCTCTCCCACTTCATTTACTGAGCATGATGTCATATGATGGGGAAAATCCCTTTGGTCAGTTTGGGTCACCTGTCCTGGCTGTGTCTCCTCCCACTATCCCATGCACCTCCAACCTCCTTGTCCACATGGCAGTACAAAAAGGAGAAAAGGCCTTGGCTCTGTGCAAGACCTGCTCAGCAATAACAAAAACATCTCTATATTTATCAAACCTGTGTTCAGCATGACTCCAAAACTCAGCCTCTTACCAGCCTTTGGGAAGAAAATAAACTCTACCCCGACCAAAGACAGCACAGAAACCAAAAGCTTCATGCTGCAAATGGTAACAAGAGCAGGGTGAGAGCTTACAGAAGACTAAATTATACTTCCCCTGAACTACGGGGAAAGCTGAACAGATTCTTTTTTGTCTAGTCCAAGTGTGTACTGACTGGCGTGACATGAGACAGGACATATGTCAGGGTGGTTGGAAAAGTCATGGTATTCAAAGAAAATAAAGTCTCATCTTTAATTTCTACCAACAGATTATTTTGATAAAGTTTCCTACCATACCATTAAGATCCTAATTTCCACCTGCTTAAGATGGCATAAGCCATTTTCTGAAGTTGCCTACCATTTTTATTTGTCTTAAAGAACAGCTTTACAATGTGGCTGTTTCCAATCTGTTGAAGATTGCAAGAAGTGCATTTCTGTTTTTTCCGGAAACAACACGAGCTCTCTTGAGCAGCTAATTTAGCATCTGAAAGGCTCCTCTTTTTTATTGTTATTTCTTTCTTACCAGAAAGGCTCTGCATGCTACAAGTCATTATGCCTTCAAGACAAAGAACTTGTTCTAACAGCACAGACTTTTTTAATATTAAGCTTTGTCTTGTCCTTTTTTCAGAGTTTAGGAAAATACTCAGCTATTTTTTCAAAGAACAAAAGAGGAAGAAAAAATGGGTGGGCTAAAATAATTAATCCTGGTTTGAAAAATTTGAATATGTAAGAGCTCATATAAGCCACATTTGACAAAAATAGGTTCTCGGATGCTGATTCATTCAGTGAAATGGAGAACTGTCCATCAGATTGGCACTTTTTCTGTGCAGTAAAATAAAAAATAACATGATGACAGGAAATTAAAGTAAAATCAGTTTGATAATAGACAGCAAAATATTTTTCTTCTCTTAAAAAAAGGGAAGGAAAAAAGTGAAATACAGTTTAGACAAAAGATGGATATTACCGGTCTGCTTTGACAACCACTTTTAATAAAGTAACTTGAGTCTTTATCTTGTGGTATGTCAATTTCTTATTTACTCCTGGCCTACTTGACAAAGAAATGACAGCAACGTAGCAAAGTAATCTAGAAGTTTAAATACTACTCAGAAGACTGAACTACAGAATACTACTCAGAAGAGGACATCAGAGCACTATTATCAAATAGAGCTATGAGAAACCCTTGAATACATAATAAAAACATTTTTGATAATCTTGGATTTTAAAGCATCTATTTCTTCATGAAGACAAATGTTGGCATGGAGATTTTCTTTGCCTAAGAATTTCTGTCTCAGAGGAATAGAAATCTCAGTGCCTTTTCTTGGTTCTGTCAAAAAAAAGCAAGCCTGTGGTGCTTTGGATTCAAACTGTAACAAGTTTTACATTCAATTAAGTTTGACATTTTAAGGGCCAAAACTGAATTTAGCTCAAGTCAAATGAAATACAAGAAAGATTTCTAATACACATAGTAACCTTAAATGCTTTCCCTCTTCACAACTGTTGACTGGACATTCTCTACATCAGACATCATGGTCACTTCTGGAGCTTGGAGGATTTTTTTCCACTGGTTGGTTGGGTTTTTCCCCCACCATCATGGTTTTTCTCTTTCTTTAAGGACATAAACGGAGGTGCAAATCTGTAGCTGTTGTACCAGGAAATGTACATCAAGCATTCACCATTCAATGTGGGAAAAACATGGAGTTTCCACAACAGTGGTGAGCAGAAAAAAATACTGGTAAAGCAAAAGATAGCATGGAGTTATTAAAATGTTTCTGTTATTAGTGGCTGGATATGTGTGAGTGCTCAGAACTCCAGGTTGTTTCAGGCACTTGCACTTAGAGTCAGAAGTTTTATTCCAGCAGTTGAACTGATTTGACTGTCACTGACTGGTTCCAGTTAACTGATCTTTCTTTTTTTTTTTCTTAACTATTGAACTGATGTATAAGGCAAAACATCTTTGTGCTGTCAGTTTGTTTCTCTTTCCTGTTTTCACTGGAATTTGTTTATTCACTGGGTATTAAAATGGCACCTGGAAATATAAGGTGACAAACTAAATTCATACAGTTTTTCATAAAAAAACCAAAACATATCATTAGGGTGTTTTTTACCTGAAACAGGGGCTAATGATATTCTCAAGGATAAGAAAATAAGTACAACTTGCCTTACTCAGCTATATATAGGTATGTTTAGTGAGTCATCCAATCTCTCTCTACCTCCAGGCTGCATTGAATTAACATATCTTCCTTCCTTAAGGAATGAGCATAAAGTATAACACCTGTGAATCCATAGCATTTTGACACTTTGTTCCTCTTCAACACTCAACTCAGAGCCGTGCTGTGTCTGTTGTTTCAAGAGAGAGCAGTCCAAAAGCTCATTGCCTGGTACACATCTGCCATCAAATCCTTTCAACATGCATGGTTTACAATTGTGGTTCGCTGAGTTTAAATGTCATCTGCATTCTGTGGTTCAATGGATGCCTGTACACACACACAAAAAGGGAGAAGAGTTTATGTATGCCAAGAGTTTTTGTTATTGTGTTTGGGGTTTTTTTTCACCGTATGTGAATTAGTGACCTCAGAGGACCCATCCTCTAGGTGATAACTCTGCATTTGCAAAGTATTTAAGTGCTGTCTCCCAACACCATATTTATAATTTCCTTGCTCCTTTCACAAATATCAGGCAATGTGCTTCCTAAGATTTCTCTGGAGCAAAGCAGTTTTTATTAGTAGTGATTTTATCCAGCATTCTAACGGCAGTTAATTTCCCTCAACAGTCACGTGAGTATATACAGTCTCATATAAATCAAGATAATTGTCTTCTCAACAATTTATAGCAGAAATAAGTTGGGAAACAAGACAGCAGAGGAAAAGCCAATAGATTTTTAGAAGCTCTGCCATCTGGTCTATTATAAAATGAATCCAATTATCTGGAAAATAAGCAAAATGTATGCATATATGAATAGAGGCATTCGGAACTGAAGTCTACTTATGAGCAACTGTGGCCAGTGTGCATTAATCTTACAACATGTGAAAGTCTACAACATGATAGCAAAGGCAGCAACAACTAGAAAAGCCATCTTCTGTTACTTACTAACTTCTGGTTTTAAATCAGTACACTTTTTTCGTACTATTGTGGAGCCTGGAATTAAAATAGGAACAGGGAAGAAGCTGCCTGTAAGATAATAAGCATAATAGACAACCTACTTTGCAAAAGAAAATTGGAATATTTTGGAAGATGACACCTTGGAAGAAATACAACCATTGTCTGTGAATATTCAAGGGAGTGCTGGAGAATTAAGCAAAAAAGGTAATGCTGGGGCCAGAACTGATGAGTGTAAGCTGAGCAGGCAGTAATTCAGCAGAGGAAGTGTTCAATGCCAGGCTGGATAGGACTCTGACCAAGCTGTTCTAATGGAAGGTGTCCCTTCGCATGAAAGGAGGTTGGAATTAGATGATTTTTAAGGTCCCAACCTTAAAATTATTTTTTAAATGATTTTTAAGATTTCCAACCCAAACCATTCTATAATTCTGTGATTCTATGTTACCTATCCTAGAGAAAGGTAAGCTTCTGGAACAGATTTCTAAAAGCTGTGTGGAGCCATATTTTTGTGGAGACAAAAATACAGCTTGTTTTAAAACTGAAGCTTGATGCATTTATGGGGAGGATCATATGAGAGTTTCCTTTTATAGCAAGAGTTTGGAGCTGATGACTTAGCAAATCCCTACAACTCTTCTGTTGTTTTTCATGATATTTTTATGCTATGGTTTTCAACACTTTTCAGATTGCCATCTGAATCACTTCATAGATTTGCCTTTACAGCAACTAAACTGATTTTTGTCATTCTAAAGAGCAAGTCTGATAATCAAGAATTTTTTTCACAAGAAACCTTTGAAAAATGCAACAACAAGTAATTTTACTTGTTTACTTTCTCTTTAAAAAACGAAAAGCTGATAATAACTAATTTTTAGTGTATTATGTAGTTACATCAGTTACACTCAATTGTGTCTGGAGTCCTGGGAATTAATCTGCACTTTACAGCCATTTCCTAGGTAACTGAAAGAGCCACATACATGCAGTACAGCCACTAGAAAATTTTTGTTTTCCCTAGTGACATCTCTTTTATTTTTCTGCTCTTCCATATGCACTAAACTTTTTCTAATGGTAGACAGATGTGAAGTGCATTAATGAGCTGTGAGCAAGAGAAAGAAAAACAGAGACTGAAATGTCATAAAACATGAAAGAGACAGAGTCCAATTTTGGGGTAAAAACAGCATCTGTGAAAAACAATCAGTCAAAGTTTGAATGCTTGTTAGAATTTATTTTTATTTGCAAGAGGAAGAACTGGTAGAAAAAGTTTTTATCATATTTATTTAATATGTCAGTTTATTGCAATCTTGCTTTACATGGAGAGTGGAGCTCCTGAACAGAAAACATCTTTAATGAAGATATGAAAAAACAGGCCCACCAGAAACTTAGTGTAAAACAAAGGGCAAGAACTACAATGGCAGGACTATGGGTAACTGAGAGCGTATTTTCTAGATTTACTGTGGTTTTGCCCTTCAAAACTTCGTGTGTTTATTCATGTGCTCTATTGATTTCTCTCTTTTTGGAAATGTGGAGAAAAATTGGACTTGAGGATTATTTGAAAAGGTCATTGATATCGTCTTCTTTTTTTGGCTTCCATACAAAATATGAAAGGTTTTGTCTCTTCTTATCTTTGCAAAGGGTTTTTTTTTCCCTTTGAAAGTTGAGGTCATACACACCAGTATTGCGTAAATGGTCAGTCTTCTAATTTTGTTCCTCTACTTGAAGAATGTTGTTGGGATGACCAGTAATTTTCCAGACCTCTAATAGCAGAACAGATGTTGGTCTGCTGTCTAGGGGGACAGATGGAAGTGGGCAAGTTTGGTCCAGTTTTTTGCCAAGCTGAAAAAAGTTCAGGGCACAAGAGCTGGGGATATCTGGGGCAGCACAAGGCGTCACTTGTTCAGGTTGACTGCCCACTGTTTGGTAGTGAAGAACACCAGAGGTTAGAAGGAATTTCTGAGGCAAGAGGCATTTTTGTGTTCTGAAATTGGCTATTATACCTACTTGGGCTGGCAGCCTTTTACTGTTGGCAGCAGTAAGATGCAGATGTTCATTCTGGATATTAGCATTGATAATCATTGTCCATTTTCCTTCTGTACATGTGCTGAAACTTGAAGTACATGACAGAAAAACAGTACATATTGTGTTCATAGGACAGTCTGTATACATATTTTTATTATTACGTATTTTTATTTATGTCAAAACACACAAACAAAATACCTTTCTTGGGGTTGTCAAGATCTTCACTGGCCTCCCATATGCATGCAGAAGCATCACATTTTATCTTCACACTATCCTTTTTTAGAGAATGACGATGGGTTCTTGGCTTGAGATCCCTCACTTCCATCCAGGTGGCAGTGCTGAACCATATTTAACAAAGTCTGCACATTCACTTTTACAAACTTCAAGGAAATGACAGAATGTAATACCATCAATGCAGAACGTTTGAAGTGGAGGCGGCCAAAATTCCATATTTTTTTCACTAGGTGCATGATGATAGGTGGCTTTCACTGTTACTTCTCTTAGTGTGAACAGCAATGAAGTCACATGACGTGGGAGAACGTGCCAAGCAAGATAACTTCCTACCTTACACAAGCCAATAATAGTCTGGTGGAGAGAGAATAGAGGAACTTGTTTTGAAC
This sequence comes from Pseudopodoces humilis, assembly GCF_049639895.1. NCBI lineage: Eukaryota > Metazoa > Chordata > Aves > Passeriformes > Paridae > Pseudopodoces > Pseudopodoces humilis. The sequence continues at coordinate 39,964,796 of NC_142200.1, forward strand.
TGCTTCACTACCCTGCAGGAAATGACTCCAATGAAAATTGGTCCTTTATTTATCACTGCATTCTTTTCCTTATTACGTAGTGGCCTTGGGAAACATTCAAATTAATTCTTAAGTCATTTTTCCCTCATTGAGAATGGGATCTCCTTGCAGGCATTTTTCAAACTTTTCTGTATTCTGGATATAACAACAAAGCTTTTCCATCAGATGTGTTCACTTTTCTTCAAAACACACTCAGCTAACATATGCCAGTGATTTAGTATGGTTACAGTTTTACTGAAGGATCAGAGGGCTTTTTCACATCCTTGGATTGTGTCTCTGAACATGACTTCTAACGCATGCCAAAATGAAACCTGGGAACACAGCATCCTTCCTAGTGCCTTTCTTTCTGCAGAAAGATACTCTTGTCTGCGGAGTGGTGATGCGCATGACAGTGCATTCACCCTGTCACAAGAAGCAGCTGTCAGGACTGAACTTGCATTGCCAAGTCCACCTAGCTGACAGATTGTAAACAGGCAAATAAGTCCTGCTTGAAAGATTTAAACTAAATCTCCCTACCATTTATTCAGTAAGTTGAAGAGAAGAAAATGTAACAGATAAAACTAGGCAGACAGAGCTGTGAAAAGAACTGTTGTCATACGCAATTCTCACATGCCCCATGCCATACAGGATTGTTTTTAGGGAAGAGCATGGGGGCAAATGAAAAGAAGGTGTGTTCAGCAGAATTAGTTTCTCACACAAGACTGAACATAGTTATCATATCATCATAAAATGGATTGGATTGGAAGGAACATCTTGTACAATTCTTCTGTGATGGGCAGAGACATCACCCAAAGACTCACCCAAACTGTCCTTGAACCCTTCCAGGGATGAGGAATCCATAGCTTTTCTGGGGGACTTGTTCTCAGGTATTGCCACCCTCATAGTAAAAAATAAATTACTTATGTCGTCTAAACCTACCTTTTTAATAAAACCATTGTCCCTTTCAAATTGCAACAGGCCCTACTGAACAAGATGTCTCCATTGGTCTTAAATATTGAAAGACTTCAGAAAGGTCTCCCTGGAGCCTTCTCCAGGCTGAACACCACCATCTCAGCATATCTTCATAGGAGATGTTCTCCAGCCACCTGATTATCTCTTTGGCCTTACTCTGGACTTGCTTCAACAAGTCCATGTCTTTCCTCCTCTGGTGACCCCAGAGCTCCACTCTGGAGCAGCACTCCAGGTGGTGTCTTACAAGTGCAGTGTAGAGGGGAGAATCACATAAAAAGAGATGTGAGAATGCAAGTGAAGGCAGGTTTGATTGATGAGACCAAATAAACTGTTGCTCTTTTCTGAATCCATATATAATGAGACAAATATATTGAAAAATTTGGGAAGTGGGTATCAAGAAGATACTCTCTTTGGGAACAGGAAGCAGAATAGAATTACAAGCCTTGCATGGAATTCCTGTCAATTCAGTAATTACTCTCCTATCAGATCATTACAGGATGGACAGACACTGTTACTAATTGAAGTGTGTGAGTTTCTAGTTTTGAATGCAAGACTAACCCAGAGCTCTCATCATTTCTGTGTGCAGGCAGTGCAGTGGTGCTGGCTATGTCAGTGTTATACATTATACTTCTGAGCTGAAGTCCAAGGTCTGAAGTGGTATGAGGACAATATTTTGATCCAATCTGACTTCATTCCTGTTAAAACCAAGTCTGAGAGGATACCATTGTGATGACATTAGCTTATGTCAAAAGAGATGAGAACTAGTTTATGTTTTTCACAGCAAGTATAATGACTGAAATATTTCTGCATATAGAGAAGCTGGCAGATATTGGCCTTTGCTACAGCAGACATTTTTTCTGAAATTTGACTTCTTCCTTTTGTCATGACATGATTTTCAGGAACTTCTCAAATCATTTCACTGATATTTAGTTTTGACATTAAAGATGGTTCTATTGATCACGACATCTATGACTAATGTCAATTTCAGTTTTCTGATGCGAGCCAGTGGTTTTATTTCTTTCACAAGACATAAGACTTGATACAGATGCTATTAATATTTATTTTTTTTTCATGGGCTTTGAAGCATGGCATTAATGTCCTGAATACAAAGTTCAAAATTCTTATCTACCCTTTGAATAAGTAAGGTTTTATAGTGGAAAGTTCCTTTAAGAGACCAGTGAAATATTAATTGACACCATAGGAAATATTTCTTCTTTGTATCACTGTATTTTAATAAATAGAAACAATTGATTATTTATTTTCTCTGGGATATATTGCTTGATTTTAGAGTCAAGACAGCCAGCTACTGCCATAAATATTAGAATATGAATAAATTCTTTCCATTATAAAATTTAGTTTATTTCTTACTTGATTCATTATTTTCAATGTACTTCTTTAACATGGTGATTTGGGGACAAATGGCACCCCTCAAAAAAATTAGGAGATAAAAAGAGACCACAGATGTAACACATTCAATCAACTAACAGTTTGAAATCTGTGGAACCATAAAGAGGTAGTACAAAAAAATAATCTACAAAGAAACAACACTATTGAAACCACACTATGCCTAATTACCACTGGCTTCAACCAAAATTCACATTTTAGGGAATTCACAAATTAAGGCTAGATTGAACTAAGAACTGTAATCAGCTCTGCTGAGCAAGACTCAATGGAAGCAAAAATGTAGGTGTAAGAAAGATTTCAGCAGCAGATTCTTTATGATTCCATTCTGGATTGCATAAGTTGGATGAAAGTGTGTTAAGTAGTGATATTTATATTACTGCCAGTTGGAGAATGTTCTTAATTTTGGATTGTTTATATTTGGCTTGAATAGTAATTTAAAAATTGATGGTAAATACTGTGAAACATTCAAAAAGAATACAGGAAAAAAACCCAAATCTGGCAGTATTAAAATCATTTGACACAATGAGATAACAATACAAGCTGGTTTTTATTATATTAAAGAGTTATTTCTCTGAAACTAAAAAGAAAAAATAATTGACCAGGAGTTAAGTCTAAACATATGTTAGTGCCATGGAAGTGCATTTCTTAATTACATTTTAAACATGATAGGCTAACTAGTAAGACATCTTTTTTATCACAATAAACCTGACAAAGATATTCAGTTAATTGTAGTCCTTGTTGTATTTCAGTTAAGCATATTTTCATACCTCATGCTCTCTTAGTGTGCCTTTGACTGGTGTTGACAAGTGACTAACAAACTAACACTGGAGGTGTTTATGTGTGCACAAATAGAAAAAAAAATTAAAAAATTAAAACAACAACAACCAAAACCCAAACAAGTTTGATGTAAAAATTGCCTGCAAGAAAAGGAGTTAATGTAAGACTTGCTAAGAACAGTAAGCAATGGATTTGATCCCTTTCAGTCTCCATTTGTTTCTGTTTGCTTTAAAGCATCTAAATGTTAATTCCTGTTTTGTTTGTGAGACTGAAATGAATTAAATGGTCAAATTGATTTTATTAGTTACCATAGGATAACCTAGAACAAATTATGCCATTTCTTTGTCTGTAGCTTTTTAGGTTGCTACCCAGTAGAGTTAGTGATGTAATTCTGGATAATCAATCTTCCATTTCAAAGCTGCTGAAGTTACTTACATTTATCATGGGACTAAAGATCATGCTCAAGTGTGACTATAAAACTGTCACCTCAAGTGGCTCATATTTTTGACCAAACCCTTGTATTCCTGAATCAATTTATCAATGGAACTTTCATCTTGCAATCACATATCTGTATTTTGAATAACAATGGTTACATTAAAATTTTATGTCACAATCAAAAATAGGATTTGTAGCACTTTATGAACTTCTACATTTTTTTTCTTGTTGAAATTTGCATTTTTTTATTTATTATATTTTGAGGAAAGACATGGTCTTAAAAACCCCCATGTTCTGAACAGAATATGGCAAATGCATTGAGCTGAACCATAATATTGGAAGTATTTTACAACATATATCTTCTGGTCAGTATTTCCTGGATCACCCATCTCCCAAGGACATCCCCAAAGTAGATTACCCCTTCTGCTGGGACTAAGGTGTTGGAAAATACCCTTCAGTTTACTGAAAGTCTTGATATAGGATAATAAGAGCATCCTGAGAAGGAGGAAGCTGCTTATTGTAGTTAAGCTGTCACATCTTAACAGGAATTGTTTCCTATTATAAAGGGTTTGTAGTGAAAGAAAACCTAGGTGAAATACTGTGAATTAAAGACACAAGGTCGAATTTGTGTTGCTAAATGAGCTTCTGCTGTGAGATCTTAAGGAATGCTACCTTATTAATAGTTTTTGGTAATTTATTTCTTTTTATTTCTCAGTATTAGCCTTCTACCCACAGAAATGAGATAACTGTAGCCTGAAGAAGAAATCTAGCCAAGACAAATTCTGAAGTGATTCGGAATGAATAATCTTCTCTCATGTGTAATGCTTCATTCCTGTGAAATTTGTGCTCTGCTGGTATCTGAAAACTTCTTAAAGAGCAATTATTTTTTCACTGTTTACCAGACTTTCCTTGGAGCAGCTTGAATAGTAACCTAAAATTAAATCAAACTAAAAACTCAGCAAATCACTGTTCTGCCATTATGTTGTACTTTCCTTAAACATATTTCAGAAACTATAGATTTTGTGTCTAAAAATTCTGTAAACAAGAAGTGATTGATGCCACATGCTAAACACTACTGTGAATTTTACTCAGCCTTGTTAAGAATATGTTGAAATCAATAGATAACTCCCACAAAAAAAAAGTCTTCAAAAGAAATATTAAGAAAGAGACGGAGGGTTTTTGATGTTTATAATAGATAAACAATCAAATGGCTAAAGAATATACTTGGAAAAGTTTGAAAATGAGCCCTAAGAACACAGTTCTCAGTTCCAGTATGAACAAGTGCTCAAGCTGCAGCTATAAAATGTCACAGTCCCAGAAAGAGAAATTCAAGTGCAAATCATGGAGTTGTATCAGCCTGAGTTTATCACTAGTGGTTCAACAGAGAAGCAGGAATAAAAAGCTTGGGCTTGGCTTTACAGTGACAATGTTTGGTTGCTTTCACAGCCTGAGCAAAGACCTTTTCAGTCATCTGTCAACTGGACAATCTGATCATCAAGAGACACCTGTCCCTGGTATCTCTCCACCCTTTATATATATAAAGCTGTTCCTAAGACAAGTGAAAGCAGAATGGGAAAGTAATAACCCTCCCAAGCCAGGAACTTCAGAGATGAAGCACAAAATCCTTGCTGCAAATAGTAATGAATTTAAGAAATAATAAGGAAAGATAATTTAAAAAATAATTTTGGTGAGAAATCTTCTGCTGAGGAGAGCAACATTTACTATTAGAATGAATTTAAGAGCTTCTTTTAAATGCTGTTGAAAATACTGGAATTTTTTAGCTGTTTGTCTCCAGAAGTGTGTTCTGGTAAATTAGGTATTTATATAATCTATATATAATAGGTATAATAGATATAATATAATCATTATACATAATAATTTAACAGTATAATATTTAATAATAGGTATATTATAAATAATATATTATTTATAATATTATATACATTATTATATATTAATATATATAATAAGGTCTCTATATTGAAAATAAATTTGATAAAACTGCAAAAACTAAATATACTTGCAATGCTTCAAAAGGAAATAACAAAATTATTATGATATTTTTCACTTTCATAAAATACAATTAATTTTTTGAAGCTGGAATAGACGTCCAGCAGTAAGAACTACTCATATTTCAAGAGATTACAAAAATAGATATTGTATTTTATGATATGATTAATATTCAAAGCAAGAGAAATCGCAAGAGAAATCACAAGAGGCCAAACCAACTGTATAAGTAAGATTTTAATTTTCAACAATTTTTTGTTAGATTTCTTTGACCGGTTGTTACCACTGAGTCCTCTATTCAGTTTATACCTACTGAAATCCTGTGGATTCTTTTTCATTCTCATTGAGTCCCCAAATGTCCCCAAATGTCTTTTGCAATATGGTGAGTCAGGCTGTGTCATTCATACAGACATTGAAGCTCACTTCACTTTGTAGTATTTGTAATGAACATTATGTTTTGACAGGTGAGTTGAGCATTGTGTTGCCTGCTCTCAGTGGCCGTGGGTGATCAGCGAGTGTTTCTGAGTTCAGAGGTTCAGGGAATGCCTCAGCCTCAACCCAGCTCCATCTTGAGGAATTTATCCAAATATAAGACGTGATGCTTGCTACCACACATAAGATGCCTAAGTTTGTATACAGAAAAAAATCTGGTCCTTAATCTGGACATTTAAGGACACTGGTCACAAAGTTCACATATAAGCCACTTATATGAAATCATAAAAAAAATCACTGTATTATG